>NC_056747.1:582580164-582942664 GCF_019279795.1 Protopterus annectens | reverse complement strand
TCAGAAAAACTACATATAGTTACCATCTAAATCTCAGGTATTCAGATTATTGTTTCTGCATCTGTAGGAGCTCTGTACTGTTTCAAAATTTTTTTTATAGCAAATATAAATTTATATATACAGTATGACAACATTTACCAAGATGTTACACTTTCAGAGGTGTGCATGAATAATTTCAGCTTGAATACTGAAACACAAGTCATACATGTTTATACATACCACATGGAGTATAATCATTGGTTGTGTTTTTCATAAGACAGAAGCTAGTTCAGCTTCCAAACAGCACTTCCTTCATGACTTTTTTAATTTAAATTTGAAACAGATTGTAGTTTATAATGTTACATTTCCATTCATATTGTTTTGGACTTCTGTGCTTATTGATTCAATGCATGTGCTTCATTAGCATACAGAGTTCTGTACTGTTCTGCCTTATTAAGTGAAGTGGGCTATTGAGTTTCCATTAAATCTTTTTTTTAACTGCCATGGGTTGCTTCATTGTGTACCATGGTAAAGGATGACTTGTAGATGTAGCTATTATCACAGAGTACAAATACATCCATGTATTGGGGTAGGTGTTCATCTGGGAGCACTGCAATAGCTTCCCAGGTCTTTTTGTTATGCTAAGTTCTTTGGTCGTCACAGTTGCATGGACACACAGACTTGCACATGCATGTGTATGTATGTGTACATATGCATGCACACACACACAAGGTTTTGTACTTTTTTTTTAAAGACTGTTTTGACTATCGGTTATTTTCTTTGAAAGTTGCCAGGTAGTATAACCCCTGGGTGACATGGTGAGGACAAGTCCCTCCTCATCACATGGCACCCTGTTAGGGACAAATGTTATATTTTGATGAAGCAGCCAGTCAAAGAAGTGAACTTTGTGAACTGTTCAGTTAATATTAACACTAACACACACACGCAGGAATTTGAGTCTTTCAGCATAACCTATATTAACTTGCTTATTTTTGCTTTGCAGCACATGACGTGTAGTGAACTACAGAATTCCTTCAGAGCATGTTGAAGATGACATGCTGGCACTTTGGACGATGCTTAAGTTTCACTAACTTTAACTTAATACTATGAAATCCATAAACAGAAACATATCAGTGAAATGGGTGGCTGTTTCCTAAGTATATTTACATATTACTGTTTGTTCTCATTTGAGCCTGTCTTCTACCTCTTCGTTGATGGTGGCAGGGGTAGTTTGTGATGCTTCAAATGGCAACTCAAAAGTTATGATGCTGGTTATGTTGCCTGATGACTAGTGCCTCTTTCTAACTGAGATTACAGAGCAAAACAAGACACTTGATGTAATTGTCATGTCTTTTGTCTGAAACATGAGGAAGTTTGCCTTATTTTGCAAATAAGCTCTGGCTCTTTGTGTTCATTACCAGGAATTACCTTAATGTTAAGGTTTTTACAGTGGTTATACTAGTTCTACTATGGAACACCGAACCGCAAAACCCCAGGCATCAGAAAAATAAAAAATGAGTAATATCTGAAACACAGAAGGGCAAGTGTTTGTTTTTTTTTTTTGCAGGAGGCATGCCCCCCCACATGTATAACAACTCTATGGTCACATTAACTCAAAGAGGGGGAGACATTTCTCCCTCAAAAAGGGAATCACCACTGGCACACATACTGGCACTTTTTTCCTATAGAAAACAAGTTTGGCATACTGATATTCAAGGAATTTCACCTTGGCACTTGCAGAGCTACTGGTAATATAAAACTGCATAAGTAAAGATACCATAAAAGGTAACTGGGCACAAAGTGTGCAAAGGTTCTGTTATGTACAGTTAGATTCATTTTTTTAACTCCTTTATTGAATTATCACTTGAGAGGCAAATTTACATTTATAAAAAAGTAATCAACTGTATTAACTTTTAAGCTCATAATGTACCTTGGGCCTGTAACAAATCTGTAAAAAAAAATGTGTTTTACATAAATGTATATAGTAATCTTTATCTTATTAAGCTGGTTAAGTGTGTATTTATAAAATAAGCTTATTTGTAGTCGTCTGAGGATTTTCTTCTTTTAATGAAGTCACCATGGAGAGGAAGGCAGAAAAGTTGAAGTTTATCTGATATTTAGACACCTTTAATCAAATTTGAAACTGGAAACTATAATAAAATGATCAATTCATTTCTATCTTAATTCCTTTGTCTTGCAAATTTGTTTGCTTTCATGCTGACTGCGAAACCCGTGAAGCCCACATTGCAACACCACTTCTCCCTCCTACCGTCTGCCTTGACTGTTGCTCATGTTTGTGTCTGCTTTTGTGAATGTTTGAGTGATTGTAAATCAGTGTGCACAATTCAGATTTGTAACAGAGTCATGCCCTTAGCAATGTAATATAAATGTATACCATGTAGAACCACACATACTCCTCCTGCATATCTGTCTGATGAATATTTTGTTAAAAAAATCTGTAGCCACATAATGACTCTTACCTGTCATGTATTGCTTCCTGAAAAGAGAACACAATGTTCACCATAGCATATACGTGGTTACTGAAATATCTGCATTGTGATACTTGAACTTAAGTCATCACCTCAAAGTCCCATGTATAAGGTAAGCACTGGAATCTGGAGAAAAAAAATCACAGAATAAGGGCCTGGAGCAAAGACACCATAATAAATATTGGAAAAATAGGAGAGGTTATATATCTTACAGAGGTAAGTCACAAGAATTCTCTTTTTCTTTGTTTTTTTTGACTGATTTGCTGCCTTTGTCACATCATATTTATCAAAAGCAATCAGTTATCTAGGAACAACTGCTCGGCTGTTAAGGAACGTCTGAGGTGGAAGCCTTAGCTCATTATCTGTTACTACATTTGTCCTGTAGAGCTCAGTACCATGTTAACATGGAGAGAGTTCTAGAGCCATGTCCTTTATGGCTGATCTAAAGATGTCTCTCCTCAGAGATGCCTTTGATGTTACTTAATGACTTAGTTATGGTATTTTTTATATTTGATTCCATACGCTTTACCTTTACTGTACTTCATTATTGTTTGTTCTATGTTTTTGCAAAGTAAATGCTGAAATTAGAAAATCTACATGGAAATAAAAATGTGATCGATTGGCATTTCACACAAATCATGTTAGGTCTGTGACTGCAGTTTTCCTTTGAGAATCATTTGCCTACTTATTTTACAGCATGAGTATTATTTCGAGCATAGCAAACATGCAACCTTCAATGGTTAATCTGCAAAGGGACATCAGTTTGCAAAATTAAATGTGAAAATGTTAGTGAATTTCAGCTGAAAATGTAATCTTTAGCTGGCTAATAAAGCAATACTGAAGGAATGATGCATATTTCAATATCACAAAGTGTAAAAATGTTCAAGATAAATTTCAGCAATGCCTTCTATTACTATAGAGCTGTATAATATATCTTAGTCATAATTTCAACCAGCAATAAGTACCTTTATCAAATTCTGTTTAAAGTAAAAATGTACATTATGAACTTGAATATTATCCTTGTCAAGTAACTTTTAGTACTGGATTTTCTCATTATTGTATTTAATCCATATTACTGGCAACTATTGCTGCAACTGATAAGCCTGTTTGGTCTTCATGAGTCAAGCTAATTGTGAAAGGCTGTCACCCAGGCAGCCAGCAGTTATTTTTACTGCATTTGTGGTCCTAGACCATCTCCAGGTGGCTGACACACTTGAAATAGGGTTGTCAACCATCCAGAATTCATCTGGACAGTCCAGGAATTGACAATTGCCATCCAGTGTCCAGGTTAGGATGAGATTTGTCCAGGAATTTGGTCTTGTATTGCCATAATTAATGTTATTGTAAATTCATTGCTAACAATACAACCAACGGAATTAAATTCCATAATCGGGTAATCCCGATCAATACTGTCTTGCTAGTTAATGCAAGTCGGGCAACTCGGACAGCAGTAAATATTGATCAAAATTTAAATAACTTAAAAAATTTTGGAGTGAAATGCAGTTCAGTATTTCTAGCAGTTTTCAAAATCATTAGGTACCATAGAAACCACAGTCAATTTGTTTTACATTCTTTTTGGGACTTTGGCGCCACAGCTGGCGATGGTTGGTAAGTAACATCTATTTATAA
The DNA here is from genome assembly GCF_019279795.1 of Protopterus annectens. Taxonomy (NCBI): domain Eukaryota; kingdom Metazoa; phylum Chordata; order Ceratodontiformes; family Protopteridae; genus Protopterus; species Protopterus annectens. The sequence continues at coordinate 582,938,567 of NC_056747.1, read as the reverse complement.
TCTTTGGTGTGCAAACATTTACTCGTCGCTAGACTCTAGTATCCATTAATTATGGTGCTGTGTTCGAAATTTGTTGAATTATTTAGTAATAGTAACAAATTCAAATCATCGGATTTGGATAATTCTGATTCACATAAAATGGACACTCCTAAGAGAAAGAAGAGAAGGTTGTATGTTTTCAGGCAAGAATGGTTCACCAATGATTTTTCATGGTTATCGAAAATTGATGATTACATGGCAAACTGCACACTCTGTCAATAGTCCTTTGCTGTTAGTTACGAGGGGGAGAAGACCATTACAACATAGGCTGAGTCATCCAAGCACAAGAATGCACTAATGACACAAAAGCAGTGTCATGTGATTTTTGTTTGAAAGATTACACAGGAAGAAGACAGTGTTATTGTAATAGAACTAACCACTACGTATCACGGTGCTGTGCATCACCACAGCTACAGTAGTCAGGATTGTGGCAACAAGCTTCTGGCAAAACTATTCCTAGATTCAAAATTAAATTAAAAAAAATTTTGCTTCTAAAATTTTATGTGGCCTTTCAAAAGCAACAAGTTACATACCTGGTCTAAAAGAGCAGGAATTTTGTGTCACTGCTGTTAAATCTGCTTATTATTTTGGAATTGGATCAGATGCTTTGAACAAAAGAAATAAGAAGTTATTTCCATTGATCATTCGCTACTTCTTGAGAACTGAAGGTGTAAGGAATGGACTCATGGATTTTTTTTTAAGATAATGATGAAACCAGTACAATTGCCGACAGTATTAAAGATATCTTTGCAGCTAATAGCCTGTGTTTAGATTCAGTCACCTCATACAGTGCATACGATGCATCCATAAACTTCGGAAAACAGGTCTAATTATTTCAGAAGTTGCATGCTGTGTACAAAAAAATGTAATACAAGCAAATTGCAAATGTAATATCCTCAACAACTGTGTTAAGTTTGGATTAAACCCGCTCAGTTTTGTTGTTGAATCATTTGTTATCAAAACTTAATTCAGTCTCAACATCGGCCAAAAAGTCTAACTTAAGGAATTCTTCAATTATTTGCAAACTGAATCCTGCGAACTGCTACATAATCTGCCCACACATTGGTTAAGCCTGCTATTAACACATTGGTGTTATGTTGGCCAGCACTAAAGTCTTACTTTACATCTCTTTGGTCAAGAGAAAGTTGCAGCATTGCTATAGGATGTTTTTTTTTTTTTTTTTTTTGTGACTGATATTTTTTCAATGTTTGGTCCATCTGATTTACAGTGTTATGGCTGTTTTTGATCATTTTGTCCGACGCTTGGAGTTGAATTCACCTACAGCTGCTGAATTGCATGCCATTATGGAAAGTGTGAAGTGCGAGCTGCAACAAAGTCAAAGTGACAAATTCTGTGGTTCTTCTTCCTGTCAACTACTACAGTCTGATGTTGACTGCAGAAATTAAATGAAAATATGAACAGGAAGCATCTCATTTTTTTTATCATGGTTTGTCATGTTTGCAGAAAAGGTACAACTATGATGAATCAATTTTCAAGCATTTTACTGTTCTCATGTTAGACAGTGACATCCAGTGGCAGTATAGGCTGACGATACTTGAACATATTAAAGGCATAACTGTTGAATACTGACAAGCTGTGTGAAGAATTTTGCATTCCTCTAAAAATTAGAATTGACATTGTACAGTCTGACACAAGTCCATAATAGGTGGGTAAAGTTTATTTTAGTGTATTCCCTCCAAATGACATTCAACTGCTTCATATTGGTTCATATGTTCTGTGAATCCAGGTCTCAAATGCTTTCTGTGAGAGAGTTTTCAGCATAACGAATGAACTTTGGCCTGACAGCAGAAATGGACTAAACACAGACTTGGTGAAAGCAGATTTAATTGTGAAGATCAATTTCAGCATGTCATGCAGTGATTTCTGTGTTTATTCATGGTGATAGTCAGCTACTGAAAACTGCCTCTTCTCAGCAAAAGTACAAATTTAAACAACCGTGACTAATGATTATGTATTTGCATGAACTCTGGACACTGAATTTGAATCATTTACTGATGATTGTTACTTAACACAGTTTGGATTATCATTTGTGTTGACTAGTCAAAAACTGCTGTAAGCCTGTAACCTGTATAATGTAAAATTTAAGTAATATGTTTTTGTTATACTCCTGCACGATTGCCATATTGTTTTATATTTGACTTGTGTGTCAATAGCAGGTCAAACTGTGTCAAAGCTGTCAAACTCATCTAATGTCCTATTCATTCAGTATTTCAATACCCTCTATTTTAATCAGCATAAACAATCTATGGGGTTCAGTATGACAACCTGTTTGGCCATCATGAAGGATTGACGAGGATTGCTGTCAAACATCCAGGAATGGCAAATTCCAGGGTTGGCAACCCTACTTGAAGATGTGAGGGTCTGCCATGCACCCCATTAAGACTGTACCATGGACAAGGTTTGTCAGAGCTGAGTGACTGTCCCTGTCAGATGCACTGCATAGTGTGCACCTGTGTGTTCAGTAGGAGTCCGCATTCCTTTCCTCAGGATGACCAGGCAGACATTGGCTGCTCACTCCCATCATAGGTTAGCTGGCTTATCCCAGACCTAAGATGCTAATTAAACTTGAATCTGTGTCATAGTGAGGGCTTCATCAATCTATGCCACAGTGCTGATAGCAGCGAAAGTTTAAAGAAAACATTTAAGTTAGAAAAAATTAAAACACATGTTGCTCGGAGGGGGGGGGGGGCAGTCATTTTATTAATGTACTATGTAGAGAGAGTAACCAAAAATGTGTTTTCAGGAAGATGAAATACGTTCTTGCATTAGTGCTGCAGTGAATATTCGGTGTAGATTCTCTGTTTCTGTATGACAGCTGATAGAGTTTGTGTCCTTTGCTTCATTTCCTTTCCACTCCATTTTCTGTACCTGCTAATTAGAAAACTTCTCATCTGTTTTGTTGGCACATGTATATATGCCCATTTTTCTCTAAAGTCAGTGTCTCGTTGTCCAGTCTTAAAATCTGTGGCTGTTTCCACCCCTCTGGTCCATCATGCCTTCCCTGTCCACTTAGTTCACGCTCTGTTTATCTTCATCTACATGATATAGAAATATTCAGTCACTCATACAAGACTCATGCTTTCACTCTTGTAAGTGTTCTTATTCTCCCATGGGTAGACATAAGTAGCGGTATGCTGTGTAAGTTTCAGCTAACTTAAAATACATTTTCCTTGCTTATCCACTTGTATAGGAATTGTACTGGAACATAAAAAAAAAGTTTGGAAAAGGTGGTGACCCCTGGAAAAACATCACAGGAGATGACAAAATGTGGGAGAGGTCCCCAGTGTTCTTTTATTATAGAAGGGGACAGTATTTATATTAACTGATTTTTGAAGTCATATGTCCTAAGAGGTGCAATTGTGACGCAAAAATGGTAGCATATATTACCTTATCTGGAAAATGCACCCAATTTTATATAGGAAAAGCAGAGCGGTCTCTAAAAGAATGGATATAGAAACATTTTAGGGATATTAAAAAACAGGACCAGAGGAAATACCCTCTGGAGATGCATCAAAAATAATGGGGGGGGGGGCAGACTTTTATTAAAGAGTAATAGACCATGACCAGAGGGGGGACCGTGGAAGATTAGGCTTGTGTACAAAGAAGGTGAATGACAACTAAGAACTAATGCCACAGGACCTAATGGATTGAATAACAATATAGTTTTGGCTAGTTTTTTTTTTTTTTAAAGATGAAAGCACATATTAAAAGAACATTGCATTTTTTATTGTAATGTACATATTAATTGCTTTTCATTTTAATATTTGTTTGTTATTGCCAAGAGTAAGGGAGCCGCTCCCAACATTAAACATATTTAGTTGAGTAAACAATATTACCAGTCCATGTTTGACTAATTGTTAAATTGGTTAATGTGGGGGGGGGGGGGGATTTTAAGAAAATACATATACCTGAACTGAATGTTTCATTTACTAACTCTGATGAAGTCCTGTAATATTAGTGACAAAAGTGGTTAGTCTTGTGTATTTAAAAAAAAAAAAAATCAACCTGTTTTTTTATGTCGGTGATCCGTGGCTTGTGTTATACTTTGACCATTGATTTTTACCACTTCAGCTTGGTTTCCTGTGGTTCACACTCTTGGTTATGTAATTTTGTGCAGTTTTGGCTGTTATTCCATTGATTCTTTGAGAAGATCACAAAGTCAATGGATGAGAATAAAATGGTTCATACTACCTACCTAGACTTTGCTAAGGTATTTGTTACAGTACTCCACTTGAGCATTGCAAACAAACTCCTTGATACAGGCATAAACCCCTGTGTTAAGTGCTGGGTAGCCAGATGGCTTTCCGATAGTACCCAAGAATGTAGGATAAGGGGAGACCACCTCCACAAAGCAGCAGATTAGTAGTGGAATCTCACAGGGCTTTGTGCCTAGCCTTCTCCTTTTTGGCATTTACTTCTTTGAAGTCTCTAATTGCAAACTATGAACAGTCATAGAATCCCCCTAAGGCAGTAAAACAAATAACTGGTGCTAAAGCCATGGCTTAAAACACAAGTGGGAATCCACCCATGTCCCTGCTGGACATGGCTAAATTCCTGGCTAGACTTGTAAGGGCCTCAAGGCCAATAGCCTAGTAACTTCCTATGATCACTATTGTAGGTTGTGCAACTGTGACATTAGATATGATCCTGGGATATATATCACAGTTGTTAGCATGTACAGACCACCAAATTTAAGTGCTAATGACCTGGAGCAATTCTTGCATTTCTTGCATGAAACTCAGGATAGAAAGAATATTATTGGCTGGGGACTTAAATTTACCAGAAACCGATTGGAATAATATTGATTCAACAACATTAGTTAGGAAATTATAATATATGATCAAGAACAACAATTGCTTGAGATTGTTAAAATGCCTAACAGGGAATGGAACATACTAGATACTTGCCTTTCTGAGGAAATAACTGGTTTTTGTCACATTTTATCACTGATGATGTGTAGACATCATGGGGTTATAAAGCTTAAATTTTTGCTACATTACTATGCCAAACTGAAATCTAAACCAGTGCATAGAAGATTAATAATGGACTATATGATAAATCAATCACTATGTAAAACTGTTCAGTGGAAAAAAACTGCAGAAGAAATGTGGCATGTTTTGAAAGAGCAATTGTTTGAATGTAAAAAATAAATGGTTAGCAGTAGGATCTAGGCATACAACATCAGGATGATATATTTCCATAAAAACAAGATATTTAATTATGGTGAGACAAAAAATATAAGAAATTAAAAACTGAAATAAAATTAAAATATAACATGAACAAAAGGAATGACATTAGATGTTTAACATCATTTCCAGTAATTTCATCCCAAAACCAGTTGGCAATAATTTCTGAGGAGCGAAAACACCTAAAAGAAGAAAATCAATAATGAGAAGACATACAAAGAATAGAAAGGCAAATAAATAAATCCCCAAACATATGCTTTGTTCATTCAAGCATTCTCATCAAGACAACACCAACACATAAAGTACATGATTGGACAAATATATTGAAAACCCAAAACCAGATGTCAGGGTTGCATGTCATGAAGCTGTACCAATAAATTAAATGTAGTGCGAGACCAGATCAATAAAATGTTGAAGAAAATACATATAAAGGTACTGAGCATAACAAAAAAAAAAAAAAAAAAAACATTTTAAGGATCCATAAGATGTGGTAGAAGTAGAGACACAACTTTATAAACTGTATAGATTCCAACATCTATACTCAAACACACCAGATTATAGATGATATTTACAAAATGTTATGCATAGCAGTTTGCCTTCACAAAGGGATTGACAAGTTGTTCTAGTAATTTCATATACTTAAATTTAAATAGATTATATTGGAAAAAAAGACTACACAAACTGTACCCAAAGAAAGCACAGAGAGGCAGTAGAGCTAGAAATAATGACCTGGGAACACTTCAGCATGAACTTAGAGTACCATTATAGCTGTTATTCACCAGGTCATTTAAGATTACAGACATGCACTTGTTAATCGTGTCTTCAAGAGGAAAAAGGAATAGTTCAAACCTGCAGTCATACAGACCAATAAATTTACTTTCATGTTGTGGAAAAATAATGGAGAAGTTTATTTTGGATAAATTATTATGACAGGCTGGGAACTGAAACAATATATTAGCTTGCATATGTTGAAAATAGATCTATAACCACCTATAAAAGGAAGTTATGTACTTACCATAACGTTCCATGTGAGTTGCTCATCTCGCCTTCATTCTTACTGATGGGTTTGGAGCCGATCCGAGTTGTCTTTCTACAAAGTTCAAAGTCTTCAGACAGATCGAGGCCAAGTCCCTATCCCATGATGCACCTAGAGTTACCTCAGATCTTGTTTGCTGTGTATAATAATACCATGTGTCATTCTATCACTCTTTAAGAGAAACCCATAGAAGGATTGAGCAACCAGAAAGAATCTAGTATCTCGGTCCTCGAAAAACCCTGGAGGGATAGGAAGGTGGGAAGTAAGAATAAAAGGCAAGATGAACAACTGACAATGGAACATTATGGTAAGTACATAACTTCTTTATGTGAAGTTCTATCTCGCCATTCATTCTTACAGATGGGTAGCATCCCAAGCACCATCTTTCTCGGGTGACTCACGGGAGTATGTTTTTCAGGACAGTAGACTCAAAAGACGCCCTCTCCCTGGAGGCCCTGTCCACTTTGCAATGAGTGATAAAGGTATGAGGTCTTGACCAAGTGGCTGCTGCACAGATGTTGTCTATAGGAAGTCTAGCAGAAAAGGCAGAGGATGTAGACACTGCCCTGGTAGAATGAGCCTTAAAGTTTTGTGATGTAAGGGCATATTAGCAGCTGAATAAACAAATGTGATACAATCAGATAACCACTTACAGTTGTTTTTGCCACTGGCATACCTTTTCTGGAATCTGAAAAGGAAATGAAAAGCTGTTCTGATTTCCTGAATTCGTTTGTTCTATCCAAGTAAAATCTGAGCTGTCTCTGAACATCAAGCTTGTGCAGCATATACTCTTAAGTTGCTGGTGTGTTTGGGGAAGAACACTGGCAAATCTATAATTTGGTTAAGGTTAGATTCATTACAAACTTTGGGCAAAAAAAGAGGGATTAGTTCGCATTGAGACTCTCAGCATGGAAAATCAGATAAGGAGGCATTATGGACAAGGCTTGAAGCTCTTACACTCTGTGGGCAGAAGTGATGGCTACTTAAAAGATAGTCTTCCATGAAAAATAATTCAAATTGCATGAAGAAGCTGGTTTGAAAGGAGGGAGAATGCGTGAAAGCATAAAATTTAGATTCAATAGGGTATAAGGGGATTTCACAGGTGGCCTGAGATGAAAAGTCTCTTTGAGAAAGGCTTTGGATAATTTGTGTGACATTATGTTCAATCCTTCAAATCCAAGGGGAAAATTAGAGATAGCAAGTTGAACCCGAACTGTTGCTGCAGCAGATCCTTTGTTGAAAACCGTAGTCAAGAACTCTTAATATGGAGGCAATAGGGGCTTGGTAGGGATCAATGTTATTTTGAGAGGCCCATATAGAAAATCTTTTCCATTTGCTAAGGTATAGCTTCCTAGTAGAGGATTATGAAGAAGAGATACTAGAGTCAGGTGCATTTCATTTGAAAGGTTATGGAACCTGGCTATGTTGGGAATTAGAGCAGCCAAGCTGTCAGCTTCAGTGACTGAAGAGAGGGATGAAGTTCCCCCGATGAGTGCGTTGAAGGAAGGGGAACCAAATCTGATGAGGCCAATGAGGGGCTATTAGAATGATGGTCCTTCCCAGGGATTTTGCTTTCTGTAATACCTTAGGTATCAATGGGATTGGTGGGAATGCATAGAGGAGACCTGGATGCCAGTCGTGTACGAGTGCGTCCCTTGGGGCTCCTGGAGGGGGAATCAGGGCAAAGTAGCTTCTGCATTTCATGTTCATGTGGTTGGCAAAAAGGTCGGAGCAAGGCTGGTCCTATGTGTGGAAAATTCTCTCTATTTCTTTCTTGAGGGGCCACTCGTGAGGCAACAAAATTGCTCTGCTCAGCTTGTCTGCTGTCATGTTGGATTTCCCCAGGGTGTGCATTGCTGACAGCACTCGGTGGATATAGCCCATTGCCATACTCTTAGGGCCTTACAACAAAGGGGGTAGAACCTGGTTCCTCCTTGTTTGTTCAAGTACCAGATCACTGACATGTCTGTCTGAATTGCAATTGTTTTCAGAGGAAGAGAATCCTGGAAGTACTGCAAAGCTAAAAGTACTGCTCTCATCTCCAGGACATTGATATGCAGATGTGTCTCCTGTTCAGTCCATGTGCCTTGGGCTGTTCTTCCCTGAAAATGCCCCCCGCACCCTATCAGGGAAGCGTCCATGGTCACTGTGGCCGCTGGTGGGGGTAGAACAACCACCACTGAAGATCCTTTTTGCATGTGTTTGTGATCATTATAAGATGAGACATTAGGAGCTCTTGGTAAGACCATCGAGTGAATAACAGCCATTGCAGAATCCACATGTGTATGCGACCCAAAGGTATGGCTAATATTGTAGCTGCCATCATGCCTAACAGTTTCAGTACTTCTGATGCTGGAGCCTTGTCTTTGGATATGATATTGTGGACCTGCTGATGGAGTAGTAAGACTCTTTCTGCTGGAAGTCTCAAAGTGGTGGTGGTGTCCAATTCTGCTCCAATAAAAACGGTATGTTGCAATGGCAACAAGGCAGATTTTTCTGAGTTTATTGTAATGCCCAGATGACTGGAGAGAGAAAGAGTAGTGTCCCTGGATTGTATGAGCTGATGCCTGGTAGTGGCAGTGAGGAGCCAATTGTTTAGGTACAGAAACACCTGGAATTCTAAACGTCTAAGGTGAGCCGTGACCAATGAAATACATTTGGTGAACACTCTGGGGGCTGTAGTGAGACCAAAGGGCAGGGCTCGAAACTGGTAATGATTGGCTCCCAGCCAGAAGCGCAGATGATCCCTGGATGGTCTGGCCATTTTTATGTGGAAGTACGCATCCTGGAGATCTATCGAGCACATCCAGTTGTCTTTCCCTAAAAAGGGAAGTATCAATTAAAGCGTGACCATCTGGGACTTCTCTTTCTTGACAGATCTGTTTAGTCTGCTGAGGTCCAAAATAGGTCTCCAGTCCCCTGTCTTTTTTGGAACTAAAAAGAATCGAGTAAGTTCCAGATCTTATCTGGTCTGCTGGGACTGGTTGGATGACTCTTTTTCTTAGCAATGTTTGGACCTCTACTGTTGCCTGTTCCCTGTAAATAGGTGGAACGTCTGGGATTTTTGTTGTCAATGGGAGGGGGTGTGGCGAAAGGAATTAAATATCCTCTGGAAATGATACTTTGTACCCAGTTGTCATTTGTTATTTTGAGCCAGGTGTCTGGATACAAAGATAAGCGACCCCCAACTGCCTCCAGAGTAGGACAGTCGGGCCTCCTTTCAGGAGCGCTGGTAGAGCTTCCCAAAGAACTGATCCCTTTCACCCTGGTTTTGTGGACCACCTCTGCCATGAGGGCGATGTCTTCCATTATTGCCCCCTCCTCTGCCCCTAGAGGGGGGGTTCACCACGTGTGTCCTGAAAGGCTCCTTGGGCTTTTTAGAACCACATCTTTACTCCCCTTTGACACTTGGGGTAAGGTCTGGTAGGAGTGGAAAAATGGACTCCGACAGACTGTCTTTCCTTCCTGTTCACACCTGGTCACAGTTTCCTTAACTTTGGGCCCGAAAAGGGATGAGCCATCAAAAGGGGTGTTGACAAAGGATGACTTAAAGGGCTACATGAAGGAACACAAGTGCATCTAGGAGTGTCCCCAAAGAGCAATTGCTGTACCCACTGCCCTACTTGTGCCATCAGCTGCATATGAAATGAGGCACATGGACGAGTTCACTATGGAATTGAGGGTAGCAAGCTGGGAGGCAACTTTATCTGAAGCTCCTGCAGCTACTGTACCCTGAAGAGTATCTCTGAGCTCTTTTAGGAGATCTCTCTGCAGTCTCATAAAATAGGTGAGATAGTTGAGCGAACGCAGTGCAAAAGTCGCTGAACTGTACATGCGCTTCCCGTATCTATCCATGATCCAAGAGTCTCTGTTAGGAGGATGAATAGAGGAAGATGTTTCCGAAATCTCCAAAATAGGGGGAGGTGGCCAAATGGTTAAGGTGTTTGCCTTACAAACACAAGGTGCAGGGTTTGAGTCTCACAGTGGAGAATTGGCTAGGCTTAAAATGGCTCGTAGGGGCAGTTAGCTTGGTACTAATCTATGAACCTACGATAATCTCCTTTTTGGTGGCTGCTGCCAGCACCATGGCATCAACTGACACTCCCTTGGTGAGAAAGGACTTTTCCTGGTGGGGGGGCAGAAATAAATTTATTAGGCCTCCTGCGGACAGGCTCCATGGTGTCCGGAGACTCCTACGCCCTTCATGAGACCAGCTCCATAAGCTCATTGAAGGGCAGAGACACCCAAGAGGTGGAGGGTTGAGACCAGAAAGGTTTCAGGAGAACCGACTCATCTTCATTAGGGTTGGTGGACTGCCAGTCACCCCTCTGCCTAAGGATTTCTAATATCTCAGCAAATGAGATATCCTCAGAAGGGGACTCTTCTGATTCATCCAAGTCAGTATTGGATGTGAGAGACTCATGTGAGGAGTCTAAATGCTTCCTCTTACAGATTCTCTTCCTGGGATCCTCATCAGTGGAAACTTCTTGTGAGGTCTCGGAAGAGCAAGGGCACCCAATGGGGCTTCCTGAGGCTCTGGGTTTCTACATCTCTGTGAAGCAGAATAGGACATAGGCGCTTTTGGGGAGGAGGTAGCCAGACCTGAAGTTGTAGATGCCTTAGGAGACATGGCTGTCCTCATAGCTTCAAAGGCACCTCTGGTCCAATGAGAAGGGACCGACGGAACTGAGGAAACTCTCCATCCCTCCAGCACTGGGACAGTGGGCTCTGAACTAGAGGTAGGAGCCCAGCTCATCCAAGCTGAAGCCCTGAGAGCCAAAGTTGGAACTGACAAATCAAACTGACTATCCTCTCTGGATCTGACCGAGAGTGTCTGCTTCTAGACTCCTCGATCAGCGCCGAGGATGTCCAAGTAAATGGGACCAAAGACACTGGAACAGGCATCGGCTCCAAAGGCTCAACGATCATCAAGCCCGATTCCTCCAGCTCCAAAAGACGAGTATGGCTCAGTGGAGGAAAAGTAGTAGATGGTAAAACAGTTCCGAAACCATTTGGGTCAGAGCCGATATAAATTTAGCAAATGCTGGTGCCTGTAACAACTTCTGCACCACACGATCCACATCCAAATTGGAAAGACTTATCGACGGCTGAGATGAGTGGATGTACAGATTGCAGGAGTGGTGATTTAGGCACTTCAGATACAGGTTCCAGGACCGGGGACTGGCTCCGAAAGGACAAGACACACTGCTCCAAGGGCTGTGGAGTCGACATTGATGTTTTTTTTTTACTTCTGAAGAAGTAGAAGCCTTGGAAGACTTTGAAGATTTACTAGACCTGGCCTGTTCACTCAAAGCTTCCTGAAAAGACGGTTTGACTAGTCCTCTATCAATTAGCGTTCTCTTTCTCTCTTGAAGGACCTTAGAAGAGAAGGAATGACAAATGGAGCAACTTTCCTGAAGGTGCAAGGCTCCCAAATAGTAAACACAGTTAACATGGCTATCTGTTAGACATTTTCTGTTCACATTTTGGACATTTTTTGAAACCTGACTTAGGGTGTTTATCCCTATCCTGGTCAGCTATAATGAACAGCACAGTATCAGTGAAACTACTTCAATATACTAAAGACACATCCAAAACTATTTAAATAAGCCCTGATAAAAATCTTTGGGCTAAACATCCTGTGACAGTGTCACTTTAAATACACACACACTAAATATCTAAGCACTTCTAAATATCAAAAGTTATCAAAGGCACACAATAACTATATAACTACACTAAATATAAAGGCCTTTAGAAAAAAATGAAGGCCAAAAGCTATATTTAAATATGAAAAAGGCACACCAAGGAATACACACTAAAGATATAAATGCTAAAGAAGCTAAAGCTAAGCAGTGGAATTAAGTTATAAGAAAAATTTTTATAATAAAGTTTTACTGCCCTGAGCTATTGCAGCGTCAAACTAGATCTGAGGTAACTCTAGGTGCATCATGGGATAGGGACTTGGCCTCGAGCTGTCTGAAGACCTCAAGCTTTGTAGTAGGCTGACTCAGAGTCGAGGATCAGCTCCGAACCCATCTGTAAGAATGAACGGCAAGATAGAACAACTTCACATCATGATGTTATATAACAATATAATAACAGCTATAAATGAAAATTGTGCTCCGATGGAATTTATATAGACTTCAGCATTTGATGCAGTCAACGCAAAACACTGAGCAATAAATTAGAACAAATTGGTATTGACGTATTCTTGATAATATGGATAGCTGCATGGCTTACAAATAGGACATGTCAAGTATAATACAGGAATTGGACAAGTGGAATTTTATGTTACACTCAGGTTGTCCCACAGTGCTCTTTCCTAGGCTAAAACTTGCTTAGGTTGTATCTTTCAGATCGTTTTATTCTGAGATGTACTATAGTTTGAATGCAGATGACTTGAAAATGGATAAACTGATTACATATGCTAGAGATAGGACATATCTGCAAAATGACTTGACTAAATTGACCTGGATGCAGGAGAATAATATGCTGATAAATAAATCAAAAATATGCATATGATACTTGTGAAACATAGATTGAAAGATGAATATTTAATACATCACACAGTGACTGAAAAGTAGATTAATTCATTTCAAGACCTGGGAATATCGGTAGATCCAGATTTGAGTTTTTCTAATCACATCAACCAATTGGCTAATGACAATTATAGAACTATAGGTTTTATAAAAAAAAAGATTTATAAAGTCTAGAAAATCAGAAATGTTGAAATCATTATTGGTTATATTAGAGCTAAACTTTAGTATGGAATAAGCATGTGGAAACCTTCTAAGAAAACATGCATGAGTAAACTGGAAAGAGTAGAGCAGAAATGTACTAAGGACATCCATTGGCGTGACAGTTTGAGTTGTTATGAAAGATTAAAGTATATGAACTTGTACAGTGTCTCATAAAATCCAGAGCTAATCTAAACAATCCTACCTTGGTCTGTGATTTGCTTTGGTGTTGACTGGCAAGAGAAGTTTTATTTTAATTTGTATTTTATTTTTTATCACTGTTTTTCACTGTTTGTAAGGCTGAAGGGATATCTTGTTAACAAGGTTTACTTTGATTCATATTTTGTTGCTTTACCTTTAATTTTGCTGTTGCCTGTTAGAAAGGGACAGGTTTTAGACAGGCAAGCTCCAGGCATCCTAAGGGACCTAGATGGATATAAATTCAGACAGATGGAAGAGAGGAAAATCCAGAGGTTATCTAAATAATCATACCTTGGTTTGTGATTCATGGTGGAGTTGACTGTCAAGAGAAGTTTTGTTTGAATTTATATTTTATTTCTGTTTTTTTCACTATTTCTGGTAGAAAGGGATAGTTCTTAACAAGAATATTTAATTTGATTCATATTTTGTTGTTTATACCTTTATTTATGTATTTAATTTAACATTTGTTTACCAGGAAAGTCCGACTTGGAACAAATCCAATTTTCAGTGGAGGCCTGGGGGGAAATATTCCAGGCACATGTCATTGTAATGCGGGAGGAATCCAGAGTACCTAGAGAAAACTCACATGAATGCAGGAAGGACATGCAGACTCTGCACAGAAAGCACTCCAGCCAAGAATCAAACTGGAGAACCTCTTGCTGTGAGGCAACAATGCTACTGCTGCACCACTGCACCATCCTTGCATGTTTCACTGTTGGTTGTTAGAAAGGAATAGATTTTAGGCAAGTAAGCTCTGGTCATCCCAAGGGACCAAGACAGCTATAAAGTCACACAGACTGCACAGAGGAAAATCCAGAGCTTATGTAAATAATTCTGCACTTGGTTTGTTATTTACTGTGGAGTTGTCTGGTTTGAGAAGTTTTATTTGAATTTATATTTTATTTTTTATCACTGTTTGTAGGTAGGAAGGGATAGCCTGTTAAGAAGATTTACTTTGATTCATATTTTATTGTTTTACCTTTAATTTCACTGTTGATTATTAGAAAGAGAGAGGTTTTAGATAATCAAGCTCTAGCCATTCCAAGGGGTCTAGACAGCTATAAATTCACACAGACTGCAGAGAGGAAAAGCCAGAGTTTATCTGAACAAACCTACCTTGGTTTGTGATTTACTGTGGAGTTGACTGGTAAGCGAGGTTTTTTTTTAGTTTATATTTTATTTTTTATTGCTGCTTTTTTACTGTTATAGGAAGGAAAGGATAGCTTGTTAACATGAAGATTTTCTTTGATTCATATTTTGTTGTACTTTTCACGTTCACTATTAGTTATTAGAAAGGGATAGGTTTTAGACAGGCAACCTCTAGCCATCCTATGGGGCTTAGACAGCAATAAATTCACATGGACTGCAGAGAGGAAAATCCAGACCTTATCTAAAAACAATTCTACTTTGATTTGTGACTTACTGTGGAGTTGACTGGTAAGAGAAGTTTTATTTGAATTTATATTTTATTTTTTAATCACTGTTTTTCACTGTTTGTAGGTAGGAAGGGATAGCGTGTTAACAACAATATTTACTTTCATTCATATTTTGTTTTTACCTTTAACTTCCCTGTTGAGTGTTAGAAAAAGATAGGGTTTAGCCATCCCAAGGGGCATACACAGCTATAAATTCACAGAGATTGCAAAGAGGAAAATCCAGAGCTTATCTACACAATTGTTCCTTGTTTGCGATTTACTGTAGAGATTACTGGTAAGAGAAGTTTTATTTGAATTTATATTTTATTTTCTATCACTATTTTTTCACTGTGTTTAGGTAGTAAGGGATAGTTTGCTAACAAGAAGATTTACTTTGATTCTTTTTTTTTTTTTTTTCTTTTTTAGGCAGGCAAGCTCTAAACATCCCAAGGGGCCTAGAGAGCTATAAATTCACACAGACGGCAGAGAGGAAAATCCAGATCTTATCTAAATAATCATACCTTGCTTTGTGATTTACTGTGGAATTGACTGGTAAGAGAACTTTTATTTAAATTAATATTTTATTTTTTATAACTGTTTTTAACTGTTTATAGGTAAGAAGGGATAGCTTGTTAACAAGAAAATTTAGTTTGACTTATATTTTGTTGTTTTGCCTTTAATTTCACTGTTGCTTCTTATAAAGGGATATGTTTTAGACAGGAAAGCTCTAGCCTTCCCAAGCACCTAGACAGCTATAAATTCACACAGACTGTAGAATAGAAAATGTAGAGCTTATCTAAACAACCCTACTTGGTTTGTAATTTACTGTGGGGTTGATTGGTTAAGAGAAATTTTATTTGAAATTATATTTTATTTTCCATCACTCTTTTTCAATCTTTGTAGGTAGGAGAGGATAGCTTGTTAACAAGAAGATCAGGAAGATGTACTTTGATTCATATTTCATTGTTTTACTTTTAATTTCAATGTTGGTTGTTAGAAAGGGATATGTTTTAGATAAGCAAACTCTAGCTATCACAAGGAGCCTAGTCATTTACATGTATTGCAGAGAGGAAAATCGAGAGATTATCTACATCTTACCTTGGTTTGTGATTTACCATGAAGTTGACTGGTAAGAGAAGTTTTATTTGAATTTATATTTTTTATCACTATTTTTCACAGTTTGTAGGATGGAAGGGATGACTTGTTAAGACTATTTACTTTGATTCATATCTTGTTGTTTTACTTTTAAGTTCCCTGTTGGTTGCTAGAAAGGGATATGTTTTAGACAAGCAAGCTGTAGCCTTCCCAAGGGGCTTGGACAGCTATAAATTCACACAGACTGCAGAGAGGAAAATCCACAGGTTATCTAAATAATCCTGCCTTGGTTTGTGATTTAATGTGGAGTTCACTCATAAGAGAAGTATTTGAATTTATATTTTATTTTTTATCGCTGTTTTTCACTCTTTGTAGGAAGGAAGTGATAGCTTGTTAAACAAAAATATTTACCTTGATTTGTATTTTGTTGTTTTACCTTTAATTTCACTTTTGCTTCTTAGAAAGGGATAGATTTTAGACAGGCAAGCTGTAGTCATCCTGAGGGGCCTACACAGCTATAAATTCACACAGACTACAGAGAGGAAAATCCAGAGCTTGTCTAAGCAATCCTACCTTGGTTTGTAATTTACTGTGGAATTGACTCGTAAGAGAAGTTTTATTTGAAATTATATTGTATTTTCTATCATTCTTTTTCACTCTTTGTAGGTAGGAAGGGATAGCTTGTTAACAAGAAGATCAAGAAGATGTAGTTTGATTCATGTTTTGTTGTTTTACCTTTAATTTCACTGTTAGTTGTTAGAAAGGGATATGTTTTAAACAGGCAAGCTCTAGCCATCCCAAGGGGTCTAGACAGCTGTAAATTCACAAGGACTGCACAGGGGAAAATCCAGAGATTAAATAAAATGACAGCCAACAGACCAGGTCACCAACTTTATTAACAGGTTTACACTCTAGCGCCTCAGCTTAAAAAGCCTTCAAGGAAAATCCAGAGCTTATCTAAACAATCCTATCTTGGTTTGTGATGTATTAATCTTTACTGTTAAAAAGAAGTGCAACTGCAAGTGATAGTTCACAGAAGCTACTGCACATAAACGAATTACAGCCTTTGTCTGACTTGCAGAACTTACACAACTTTACTGTACTTTACTATTTAGTTGTATATTGCTTGCATGATTTTAGTCATCGAAGTTGATTTGCATTCTCTTTTAATTCTGTGGTTACTGATTTTTATTTATAATATTTTATTCATTTGAAGCTGAATATGGAATCCTTAAATGAGTATGCAATTAGTGATTTGCTAAATCAGAAATATCTTGTACATTGTAATAAATGCTATGCATATTTAAAGGTAACAGCTGATAACACTGGTGATCTGTGTTCTGTGTCAAAAGTTGGATGATTTGCTTATTATTATTACAGGTAAATCCAGACTTGATGATGATTGCACTTGTGGCATGGCTTGGAGAACTGTTGTTTTATATATTAATGACTGGACTAGTGAGATAAAGAATGTTGGGCAAAGAGCAAATAGAATACATTTAGGAAATGATGCGTCTATTGTCTGTAAAGATCATTCAGCCCCTATGACACACGACGATGCCCCTGACAACTTTGGAATTCTAGATGCAAGTATTCAACAATTTGAGGATCTGGATTGTTTAAAAGGAAAGAATAAAAGAAAGGAAGAAGTTCACAACAAATAACAAGAAAGAGAAACTGATTAATGTCTGTAAACTTAAGGGACTACATACTAAAAAGGACACTGCTTTGTTATGTAACTCACGGGTTACAGGGAATGATAACATTTTTCTATCAGAAAACCTTCAGCCTACAGAAAAAGGTATCATTTTTCCAAAAGAGAAGGTTGAAAAAAGAGGCAAGGGGCAGGTGAAAAGGAAGAAATCAAAATTGAACATGGAAGGATTGACAAGCATTACTGTAAGAAAAAAGAAGAGAAAGACAGATGTTCACTACATGGCTCAAGCTGTGGATCTACAATGCTATCTGGATGAGAATTTAATTCACAATGAAAACTGGGATTAATAAGACTAACGGTGCTGAATATCATTCCTTTGTAACAATTGAAAGAGCAGATATTACTGTATTAGAAGTTGAAGATTCTTCAGATCTAGTTAGCAAAGATATTCTTGTAATTGGAGATTCAATTCTTAGAGGAATTGATACTTATATTTGCAGAGAAGATAATGAACATCAAATAGGGTTATGCTTGCCAGGAGCAAAATAGAATGAGACAAGCCTTGGAATGCCTTAATGTAAGGAAGCATGGATTTGGTTTTATTCATGTTGTTACAAATGATCTCATCTGCAAGGATTCTGACTGCTAGAAGAGAACTTACAGCCCTCTTACATAGTATAGCTTGTAGTGATGTTAGATTGTATTTTTTTCACAGATTATATACAGAAAGGATAGTCAGGTTACCGTGAATGAAAAGATTTTTTAGGTAAATACCTACATGGAAAAACATGTCCTGTTTTTAAAAAATGGAAATGTGTAGAGCATCCAAGCTTAGTTTTGGGCACGTGTTTTGTCATGATGAGGGAAGATAATTTTTGTAACAGATATTTGTCAATTTTTGGCAAACACTAGGCAGGATTTTTGCCAAGTCAAAAATTTAACAGTTGACAGCAACATTTGATACATCTCTGATGGTTGTTATTGCTAGGAGCATTAATAATAAAGTTCTTTTTATTTGAAAATTTGCTGCATTCCCACAAGATTGATGTGGTTATTGTTTGTGAAACATGGTTAAAGAATAATGACTAGAAACCAGTTTTGTCAAGGTGTAAATGTTTTTACTGTAAGAGACATTAAAAAAAAAACTCTGGTGGAAGTGATATGATAGGGATTAAAGATAATTATGAGACCTATGATTATTACATGTTTAGTGATAACATGAATACTATACACTGTGTAACTGTGACAAGAATCAACCCTGGAACATATATAACAGTTGTTGGAGTGTATAGACCACCAATGTCAAGCGCAGATGACTTAGAGGAATTCATACATTTCTTGCATGAAACACAGGAGGGGAGAATAATATTAGATGGGGACTTCACTTTACCAGAAAGACTGGAATAATATTGATTCAACAAGATTAGCAAGGAAATTATTCACAACATGTATTCAGAAACAATTACTTCAGATTATAAAACAACCTACCAGGGGACACAACATACAAGACATTGTTTGTGTTCCTAAAGAAATTATTACATCAAGTCAAGTTTTACCACTTATGTGCAGTGATCATGGGGGTTATAAATGTTAATATGTTGCTAGATAATTCTGCCAAGCTGAAATATAAACCAATGCAATGAAAGTTAATTACAGATTATATGGAAGTAAAACAGTTGCTATGTAAAAATAACTGGAGTGGTGTGTTCACTAGAAAAACTGCAGATGGAATATGGATAGTTTTGAAAGAGAAATTACTTAAGTGCAAAAAGTAAAAAAAAATGTTTTGACATCAGGGGAATATATTTCCATAACAATAAGATACCTGATTAAGGTGAGAGACAAAAAATATAAGAAATGGAAGAGAGGTCGAACTATAACTCTGAAAACTGAAATAAATAAGCTGGACAAACAGATTAAGTATAGTGTGAGACAAGATAAAGAAAATTTTGAAGAAAAATATAAAGATATTGTGCATAATAGGAAACCTTTTTATAGATACATAAGATGTGAAAGGAGTAAAGACACAAATTGATAAACTGTGTGCAGATTCTAAAATTTATTCTCATACACAACAGATTATAGATATATTTAAAAAATCTTATGCAAAACAGTTTGACTTCACAAAGGGTGTGATAAGTTATCCTAGTGACATCCAGGTAACCTCAGATACTGGAATCAAACTAGATTATATTGAAAAAGAACTGTGCAAACTGGATGCAAACAAAGCACAGGGAAGAGGTGGAATAAGTAACAATGACTTGAGAACACTTCAGCAAGAATTTACAGTACCATTGTATCTATTATTCACTAGGTCATATAAACATGAGGGGATTCCTCAATATTGGAGACATGCACTTATTAAGCCTGTCTTTAAGGGAAAGAGGAGTAGGACAAACTCAGAGTCATATATACCCTTAAGGCTACTTTGATGTTGTGGAAAAGTAATGGAGAAGGTAATATTGGATAAGTTATTGTCAGAATTGGATAGGATGGACTTGAAAACATATTGGCATGCATATGTTGAAAATAGATCTATTACCACCTGTAACATCATGTTCTATATATATATAATAATAGCTATGAATGAAAAAAATGTGCTGTGGTATAATAATTTATATAGCTTTAACTTCATTTGATAGGGTCATACACAAAAGACTGATCAATAAATTAGAACAACTAGGTATTGATGTACTCTTCATAAGATGGATAGCTGCATGGCTTATAAATAGGACATGGCAAGTATTGTATAGCAACTGGACAGGTGAAAGTCTTGTTTGCAGTCAGAGTATCCCACAGGGCTCTGTCCTAGGCCCTTACTTGTTTAGATTGTATCTTTCAGACTTAACTTTTTCATCTGAGGTGTTACACAGTCTATATACAGATGACCTGAAACTGCAAAATAACGTGACTAAATTGACCATTTGGGCACAGGAGAATAATATGCTGATAAATACATCAAAACTTAAGCATATGAGATTTGGGAGACATAAATTGAAGAGTGAATATTTAATACAGCACACACTGATTTAGACTGTAGACATTTCAGGATCTGGATATATATGTGTAGATCTAGCTATGAGTTTTTCTAATCATATCAACCAATCGGTTAATGATAGTTATAGAACTATAGTTTGTATAAAAAGATTTATAAAGCCTAGGAAATCAAAAACGATGACATCATTGCTTGTTACATTAGACCTAAACGTCATTATAGAATAACAGTATGAAAACCCTATAAGAAAACAAGCATGAGTAAATTGGAAAGAGTACAGCAGAAATATACCAAAAGCATCCATGGATGTGAAAATTTAAGTTATTATGAAAGACTAAAATATTTGAACTTGTACAATGTCTCTTATAGATATCTAAGAGGCGAGCTTATTCAGGTATGTATTGGGCATTTAGAGACAACTACCTCTGTGAATGTTTAGGGTTATCAAAAAAGTACTAGAGAATCATCAGACAACCTATGCAGAAGATTCTGTAAGAATGAGAAGTGTACTAATTGGTTCTCTGAAAGAGCAGCTGTTGCAGGGAACAGAGTACCAAATTGCATTAATGCAAGCACTAGTTTAGATATTTTTAAGAACAACTTGGACACTTATTATGGGAATAACTATTTTGGTATATTGGCAGGCTGGAAGAGAATTAGTGCCTGTGCCTGAAATATTTGAATGTATGTATGTAGATATGTACACAATTATGAGTCTAATCAGTGTGGAATACAAATTGGCAAAGAGTTCTTTTGATCTGGAAAAAATACCTTTTGCTATGAGTTGTGCAAGGTAGAAGGATTTCTTAACTACTAAAGAAAGCAGCATGTTGGTTAAATATGAGTGAGCAGCCACATGCCTACGTCTTTCACAACATTTTTATGTTGACGTGGTGTGTTATCTATGCTACAAGCTGGAACTAGGAGGTGCTTACCAAATGCTACAGTGTTGCACTTTTTGACATTGAGTTTGAGCCCATTTTTATTGCACATGCTATTGACGAGGGTAAGCTCCTTTTTCAGTGCATGTATGTCAGAGGGGGACTTGATGATGACTTCTAGTTTGTTATTCAGAGATCCTTGTTTGATAAGTAGAGATTAGAGAAGTAGATACTGAACAGCAGAGGTCCCAAAACAAATCCATGTGGAACTCCACTGGTCATTTTCATGCTCTCAAAGGATGCTCCCACTAATTGTACTGTGCAAGTCCTGTCTATATGCCAGGTTGCTATCCATGTAATCACATATGGATCAGTTTGGAACTCATTCAACTAGTTCTATATTTGCATATGGTATGGTAGTGAATGTCTTGGTGATGTTGATGTCTACAACCTGAGTAACCCTGTCAAAGAAGTCCACAAGATTCAAGAGAGAGGATTTATCCTTTATGAAGTCAAACTGCTGGGGGTTGCATCTCATAAGATTATTGACATTATTTTATCAATTGGGTCAGTTATGATCATTCCACGACTTTGCATACTAGACTCATTAGGCTGATGGATCTGTAATTTCTAAGGTGGCCACCCTTGTAGATTGTTATCACAACTGTGTACCATTCCCATGGCACAAAACCAGTTGCAAGGTTCTGGTTGAGGAGGTGTTTGTTTACTACTTATTTATAAATCACATCAGTTAAGCCCTATGTCCTGGAAAAGCAGACAGCCCAAAAGGTTTCCATGTTCCAATGCTATTTAACCCTATTTAGTGGTAGTTGTTTATTGATTTCTCTTGTACCACATCTGACATTTTAAAAAAATTGAAAAAAAAAGTAGAATAAGAATGTAATTGTGATATAATCTAATGTTAAAGAGGTTTCTGGAGAATAACAGCTTGTCCAACTAGACCACCTATGCAAATTGAAGATTAGCATCTTCCTTCAATCAGGTTAAGAGCAGTCTGGAGAAATCAAAACTCCTATACAAATTGAAAATGATCCTTTTTCTCTAATCAGGCTGAGAGCTAGTCTGGACCAGTCATTCTAGAGCATCAATGCCAATAGCAACAGCTGTCTTCCATCATACCCCCTTTTCAGAAGCATTAAAATATGGCAAGCAAATGGAATCTCATTTACTAAAAACCTGTTTGACGAAATCTACTGGATGAAAGTGCTTATAAGGAAACTCAAGGAACTGGACAACATTAAAGAGCAATCAGATTATCCTGCATTTTTATTTTAATATTTTAGAAAGAATCTTTTGGAAAAGGGTAGGGTTATAAAGATTCCACTGCACACTGATCAAGAATTTGACAGGATCTACTAGTATAATTGTGTTTTTTATTCACTTGTTGGTTCCAGAAGGGCACAGTCACCTCCACTGGGTTGGAAAGCCTACACACTGACACTAGGAACTGTGCTTTATTATTTATTGTCATAACGTTCATATTTCTTTAAATATCTTAGCAAGTAGGAGACACACAAAACCGTTTAGCCTCATATGCAAGCTCACAAGTTTCTGTTGACATTGCATGTGTAGGTTGAGTGGCTACTAAGCTATTGTAAGTTGTTTACAAAATATTACAATATCTATTTATTGTGTGTAAGAAGTCGAATCTAATACTGCCATTGTAAAGATAAGGTTGTGCTGAACAATTTGCTATTTATACTTCTGCATACATCTCAGCTGACCAGATTTTCGCATAATGCCCAGATTTTTACCTCATATTTTTGATTTGTTCCTCTTAAAATTTGAGGTTTTCTGCCAAATTAGTGAGGACTGAATTCACTAAATAATGACAGACATTTGAGTTTCAGCCTTCACATCCTTCAGAAAATGCATGGCAACATAAAACATTAAATTCTAGCAACTTTCTAAATTTATAACAGCAATATTTAAAGTTTGTCTCTATTTTTGAGTCATTGCCCCCTGATTATCTTTGGCTTTGTACACATTTCTTATGTTGAGATTGAGAGGTATGCACTTGTATTATAACCTTCATGTTTCTGGATAAAAGAAGATTTGTGTGAAGTGTGGAGACATAATTTGATTTTGTCAAAAACGTCAGGATGCAACCATTGAAACACAAGAGTATACACTTCCAGAGCTCATTTGGAGTCAACAAAACAATCTAACAAACTATCACATAAAAAAAGTTCTGACAGTAATTAGGAAATTGTGTTTAAAGATATGTTTTACTTTTTTTCTATTGCTGTCAGAGTGCTTTCATCTTGTACAAAGGTAGCCATAATCATAAAAAAATTACAGAATATGCTGTGGATATGTGGGCTTTATTAATTCTGCAGAACTATGTATTGCAATCTTTTTCCATTCCAGGGAATGTCTGGGGGTTGTGAATCCTGAAGTAATGTGTATCCATGATGTTTTTTTTTTTTTTTTTTTTTGCCTACTAGTCCTATGCAATTGCAGAAGATTTTTGAAGTCCACTATTAGATTTGTATTTGAATGTATGATATAATTGTATTAAAATTATCACAGGCTTCATGCACATATAACTAAGAAATATTGCTCTGCCTATGCCAGTTAAGTTGCATGCTGCAACTGAAACATAAGTATATCTGAAAAGTGGTTTAGAACTTTTGTTCTGAGACTGTAAGAGTCCAACAAGGTATTAAATTGTTCTGTCTGGTGATGACTGCACCGAGGCCATAGCATTAGCAACTATAGAAAACTACACCATTGTAACCCAGAATTCCAAGGGAATATGTTGATTTTTCTCAGAAAATAATGAGCTCATATCAGAGGGAAAACAGTGATGGGACTTCTGGGAGAGCTGCAGCAGTGGTTCACTGTAGATATGTCTCGTGAGATACAACATATGGTTCTCCGTACAATATTTAATCATACAATAGAGGAGCTTGGACACGAGAAGTGGTTACAGATGAGAAATTAAGTTTGTGAAAAAGAAAAATGGCAGGGAGAGTAATTATTGCAAAAAATGAACCAACTTTTAGACTGGCAGGTTGTAGGAGCCATGATAAGTGTTATTTTTTATTGCATTTTTCTGAGGTTGGCATCATGGAGTTCCTGCTGGAGAGCACAAAAGATAAATCATTGGTGCTATGACTGAGACAAAAATGGCAAAAAAAATATGTGAGTCTGTATTTGACTGTTCAGTATTCCTTTCAATGACAATCAGCCATATTTCATTTCCCCTCCATAAATACTAGAACATTTCCAATAAATACATCTTGCCAAATTAATTAATGTTCATTAAGATTACTTAATGGTAAAAAAAGACACCTTTTGCCACAGTACATGCTAGTGTTAAGCATCTATGTATAATGATAAGTACTTTACAGCATTTACTCAACCATACCTTGACTGCAGAAAGCCTACATAATCAAATCCAGATGATGAAATAAACAAGTCAGCAAAGCATTTTTTTCATGGTGGAGCTTTGCCAGGGATAGCTTATCTTCACTTCCTGTCTACTATAACTAACTCCAAGGTCATTAAACCTCAGAAAAAAGTTAAATTTATCATCACCGATATTCATATTCCGTTGGCTAGTCTCTATCAAACTGGCTTCAGTTAACCCTGTTTATTTCATCATTCAGTTGGCAGCAGGTATTTTTTACCTTATATTTTCCCATTATCTGTGTGATAACAGTATCTATGCAAGACATGTACTCTTTTACACCGCTTAAAACTGATCACTGCAACAAAAAAATGTTAAATGTTTCCATGAAGCTACATTCATCATGGTCTTCATAAACTTCAGGCAGGATCTCATAAGTGCTGTCATTAGGTTCCTTATGCTATTTAATATTTCTAATTTACTGAGCAAACTATAATAGATACAGAATAAAGAACAGCATATGCCAAGTTATGTACAGAGTATAAGCTATAGATATGTGGAAGTAGTAGGCCACATGTATTCTGGAACACACAGACAAGCTTTTCACTGCATACTGTGGAATTACTTACTATATTTCTAAAAGTAGTACTCATTCTAACCCCATGTGCTAAAATGGGAAAGGGGGGTTGTGGATCGCTGGATGGAGGATGGATTCAATTGACAATAAGATGTTATATAAAATGTGTCTGTAGTTAACCAAAGTAAATTATTTTTCAGCTTATTACTGCATTTCATGGTTCTTTTGATATGATATTTGCTGTTGTACTGTGCTTTAATGAATGTGGAAATAAATATCACCTCAGAATGTATTAACGTCCATCTATCCATATTCAGAACTCTGTTTATCCATTTTAGGGTTGCAGGCTGTTGGTGCCTGATGAGTAATATGTAAAGCAGGAAATGATCATGGATGGGACAGGAAGCATGCACACTCCCACTTATAGTAAACTTATCCCAGGGGTATTAGGATTACCAGTTCATCTACCTTTTGGATGTAGTAAGAAACAAGAACCCCAACCAAAACCTTATGTTTTCTCCATATAGAAGACATTCCAGTCTGAGCACAAACAAGGGAAATAAGTGATGTAGGGTAGAAATGCTGCGAAGTGCACCACTGTGCCACCTGCAACATGTTTACAAAGAGTGAGTACAGATTTGTGCACATTTTAGCCTCCTTTTTTGTTTCAATTTCCTGAGTTTAGTTGTGAATGAAGTAACAGTCATTTTATGAAACTAAATAAGAAGAACACTGACTTCTGAAGGTGAGGTGTAATACCCAGCATATGTGTGGTGAGGTATAGTACCCAGCATGTGTGGTGAGGTGTAATACCCGGCATATGTTTGGTGAGGTGTAGTACCCAGCATATGTGTTGTGAGATGTAGTACCCAGCATGTATGGTGAGGTGTAATATCCAGCATATGTGTGGTGAGGTGTAGTACCTAGCATGTGTGGTGAGGTGTGGTACCCAGCATATGTGAGGTGAGGTGTAGTACTCAGCATATGTGTGGTGAGGTGTAGTACCCAGCATATGTGTGGTGAGGTATAGTACCCAGCATATGTGAGGTGAGGTGTAGTACCCAGCATATGTGTTGTGAGATGTAGTACCCAGCATATGTGTGGTGAGATGTAGTACCCAGCATATGTGTGGTGAGGTGTAATACCCGGCATATGTGTGGTGAGGTGTAATACCCGGCATATGTGTGGTGAGGTGTAGTACCCAGCATGTATGGTGAGGTGTAATATCCAGCATATGTGTGGTGAGGTGTAGTACCCAGCATGTGTGGTGAGGTGTTATACTCTGCATATGTGTGGTGAGGTATAGTACCCAGCATGTGTGGTGAGGTGTAATACCTGGCATATGTGTGGTGAGGTGTAGTACCCAGCATATGTGTTGTGAGATGTAGTACCCAGCATGTATGGTGAGGTGTAATATCCAGCATATGTGTGGTGAGGTGTAGTACCCAGCATGTGTGGTGAGGTGTTATACTCTGCATATATGTGGTGAGGTGTAGTACCCAGCATATGTGTGATGAGGTATAGTACCCAGCATATGTGTGGTAAGGTGCAATACCCAGCATATGTGAGGTAAGGTGTAGTACCCAGCATATGTGTGTGGTGAGGTGTAGTAACCAGCATATGTGTGGTGAGGTATAGTACCCAGCATATGTGAGGTGAGGTGTAGTATCCAGCATATGTGAGGTGAGGTGACAGGATATGTGTGGTGAGGTGTAGTACTCAGCATATGTGTGGTGAGGTGTAGTACTCAGCATATGTGAGGTGAGGTGTAGTACCCAGCATATGTGAGGTGAGGTGTAGTACCAGGCATATGTGAGGTGAGGTGTAGTACCCGGCATATGTGTGGTGAGGTATAGTACCCAGCATATGTGAGGTGAGGTGTAGTACCCAGCATATGTGTGGTGAGGTGTAGTACCCAGCATATGTGTGGTGAGGTGTAGTACTCAGCATATGTGTGGTGAGGTGTAGTACTCAGCATATGTGAGGTGAGGTGTAGTACCCAGCATATGTGAGGTGAGGTGTAGTACCCAGCATATGTGTGGTGAGGTGTAGTACCCAGCATATGTGTAGTGAGGTGTAGTACTCCGCATATGTGAGGTGAGGTGTAGTACCCAGCATATGTGAGGTGAGGTGTAGTACCCAGCATATGTGAGGTGAGATGTAGTACCCAGCATATGTGTGGTGAGGTGTAGTACTCAGCATATGTGTGGTGAGGTGTAGTACTCAGCATATGTGTGGTGAGGTGTAGTACTCAGCATATGTGAGGTGAGGTGTAGTACTCAGCATATGTGAGGTGAGGTGTAGTACCCAGCATATGTGTGGTGAGGTGTAGTACCCAGCATATGTGAGGTGAGGTGTAGTACCCAGCATATGTGAGTTGAGGTGACAGGATATGAGTGGTGAGGTGTAGTACTCAGCATATGTGTGGTGAGGTGTAGTACTCAGCATATGTGAGGTGAGGTGTAGTACCCAGCATATGTGAGGTGAGGTGTAGTACCAGGCATATGTGAGGTGAGGTGTAGTACCCGGCATATGTGTGGTGAGGTATAGTACCCGGCATATGTGAGGTGAGGTGTAGTACTCAGCATATGTGAGGTGAGGTGTAGTACTCAGCATATGTGAGGTGAGGTGTAGTACCCAGCATATGTGTGGTGAGGTGTAGTACCCAGCATATGTGAGGTGAGGTGTAGTACTCAGCATATGTGTGGTGAGGTGTAGTACCCAGCATATATGTGGTGTGGTGTAGCATCCACTATATGTGTGGTGAGGTGTAATACCCAGTATTTGTGCATGATGGACAATGTAAGTAACAAGGCATAATGGATGGAGATCAAGTCAGTCACAGTGGGAGTTGTAAGTAAATTAGCATTATAGATTTAGATCAGACCACTGAACAGCACCTAACAAAAAAAGTAAAATGAAACGGCAAGCTTTTATAGCTGATAGAAAACAGCAAAAATCAAACCAAATGATGACAAATTCTCTTAATTGTCTGGTAGTGCTGAGAAAAGTTGCAACAAAAGGAATTAAAACAATGGTAACTGTCATAAAACATTCAAATGCTACTAATTCACTTTAACTGTGGTGCTGCGATCATTGATTTAATAATATGCAAGTTAAGAGGTGTTGAAGTGGAGCCCCCCCCCCCATATCAAGGGTAAGGGAAAAGCCCCCCACATAAAACATTATTATTGAATTATAGACACTGCATGTAATCTGTGCAATGGACTTGTATGGGAGGGCAATGTTTCTGATTTTCTTTTCTCCTCTTTTAATACTAGTAGTTTAGTAGTTTACATTTGCAATCATTGTAATTCAATGGTTTGTGCCTCACTATAATGTGGCAGCCATAAAGTAGGTTTATCATACTGCATGTTTCAATAAAAGTAATTGTCAACAGATTGTTGTATAATGATACATATCAACTCATCATGAATCATTTCCAAAATACACACAGTTTATACATGCACATTTTCAGATATATACATACGTATAAATATGTATATATATATATATATATATATGTGTGTGTGTATCAGAGGGCGAGAGAACTAGATAAGGGTACAAATGTACTCAGACACAAAAAATATAGAATGAACATTTTAATTCATTACCCCTCATTTGAAAATACTGCTCTGCCATTACAAATATGCCTAATTTTGTAAAACAGAACCACAGTCGTTTGTTTTACTGAAAGAGTAGCAAAGCTTTTGATGTTCTTCATATTAATCACTGCTGCAGTAGACTAAGCAATATGGGTTATGTCCTGTATAACATTTAACAGACGGTCCACTTCCAAAGCTTCAAGGCACCATCCATATGCCTAAAACATTAGTCAGCTCAAGCAGAGCTGCCTAAAAAGAGAGGTTTGGACACAAAGCACTTTTGAGGTTTCTTGCTCTTCAAGTGTATGCTCCTTTGAGGCTTTCAAAGATCAACGTTCAGCTTGTGCTTTTCTTTTGCTGGACAGAAAAGTTCCCTTCTGGGGAAAAAAAACTTCATTAAAAAAAGTTGTTTATTAATACTTTCATGTTTTTGAAAGTTATTTTAAAGCTAGGAGTTTGTATTTTAATGGACTGTCATGAGACTGCATAGTACTTTTAAATGAGAACGTACTTTTCCTCTCAGTTTAAGTTTTTTAAAGTAATTAAATTGTATTTATTTTACTTTTGGATTAGGGTTTTTAAGTGTTTTACTGTGTTTTGTTTGAAAAAGTGACTTTTAAAGACTATTTTTTATCAGCTTTTGCTGCTTGTTTTCCACTGGAAAGAGGCACCATTTTCGGCTTGATTATGGAAAAAAACTGTTGGTTTCATGGTTGGTCCTTCTTCCTGCCACAAAAAGAAAAAGTTAAGCAAGCAGCTTTTGCCATCACAGCAGACCAGCAATTTGCTTTAACCATAGGGGGATGACTCTCCTGTGACCATTTGCTGTACCTCAGACCATTGTTCTTTTACCATGGATCCCTCTGGTGCAGCACCTACAGCCAGTATAGACCCAGGGTTAGCCACATCCTCTGTGGCTGTTGTGGTCCCCTCAGTGGGCAAAGGAGAGACCACTGTTGTCAGTCCTGGGAGAGGGAACAGGGAAAGCGTCCCTGTTTAGTCAGAATGTAATGTCCATCCCTAGGGTAGCTACTTCTGCCATTTATAACATTATTAACTTCATTTTTTTCTGTCAAATAGAAACAGAAAACTAAACATGTATCTACTCCTCATCAAATTTTCTTAGACAGGAGTAGTTTACTGGGTCTGGCTCAGAGTTTTATTCAGGCTTTTGATCTTTATTATTTATTGCTTTTTGATAAAAGAAAGGATACTTCTTTTCCTGAAGAGATTCAAGATTCTGAATCTGGATAGGAAGATGAAGGAACAGATGGATTTTTTTCCCTCAGTTTTATGACTCAGACTCAGAGGAGAGCTCAGTTTCTGATTCCACCATTTGGGTTCCTCTATTTTTGAAACTATTTCCAGAATGTGCCAGTTTTTTCAGTTGGAATAAACTGAGATTTTTTTGTTCCCCGGGAAACTTTTATGAGCTGTTACTGAAGGATTTTCCGGAAACTTCATGAATTCCTCTAGTTCAGTCAGTTTTGGAGGATGTATGTGTCCTTGGTTGTATTTTCCTGATTGCCATGCTGCTGCCCCTAAAAAAGGCAGATAGAATGTATAGAGTTTCTCAGTCTTTTTAAGTTTTTATACACTCTTCCCAAATCTGATCCAGCAGATATAGCTTTACTTAATCCTGCTGCTGTTAAACAGTTAATTCCTCAACTACTCTTTCTGATAATGATGGGAAGATTATTGATGGGTGCAGGAAAATAGTGTATGCTTCTGCAACTTTGCTTTTCATAATTCTGAATTGTTAGGCTCACATGTTAATGTTTATTCTAATTGTGAATGTATGAGGAATGTCTGGTCTGCAGTTTCTTGTTAGGAAAAATCAGCTTTAAATCATCTAATTTCTTTTGTACTAGTCATTGCTCTCTGCTTATAGTGTGTATATGACTCAATTGATACTTTGTCCAAGGCTATGGCCCCTGGTACTGTTTTGAGGAGGTTTGCCTGCTGCATTCTCAGAACATCCCAAGAGGCTGTGAATAATGAAATTTTATTTTCTCTTTTGGATAAAGGTTCACTTTTTGGTTCCTCAGAGGGGATCAAAAGTATGAAGAAATGGGTAAGTTAAACCAGAGAATCTCTAAGATTTTTCTACCCTTATTTTTCAAATGTTCTAAGAGATTCTCTACCTCCTCATTCAAATTTGGCAAAAAGGCAAGGGTGTTCTAAAAAGTATTCAGGAACCCCCCCCCAAAACCAAGGATAGTCCAACTATTCCATTTTGTCTATTTGAGATACCTTATTCACACCTCTCACCATGACAGTCTCTTTTCCCTTCCAGAACAGAAAGTTTCAGACAAATGGGTTCTGAAGATCATTCATCAAGGGTATAGATGGCACTGAGCTGCTCCTCATACCCCAGACCAGCCTCTTTTTATTTCCACTTGTCCTTCATTACATGCTGTTCAGTGATGGAACCATTTCCTCATTCCCAACTTGGGAAAGGTTTTTACTCAAGGATGTTTTCAGTGTCGAACCGAAACAAAATCTCAAAAACACCTCCGAAGGCTGAAGAAACGTCAGACTAGCACAAAATTATAGTTCAATGACTTTAATTGCATAAATGCCCACAAAAAATACTAAATCAAGTGCTTTCACCTGGCTAATACCAGGCTTTATCAAGATGTTCAAAAGTAAAAACAAATACCCCTATATACCATAAAACACAGTCACATGATAGCTAATTACAAAATAA
Organism: Protopterus annectens; assembly: GCF_019279795.1. Lineage (NCBI taxonomy): Eukaryota > Metazoa > Chordata > Ceratodontiformes > Protopteridae > Protopterus > Protopterus annectens. The sequence goes on along the minus strand of NC_056747.1, from coordinate 582,907,036 downwards.
TTACTCTAATTGAAAAAATTCTTAAAAGAACATTACATAGTGAATAACTTAATGAGAGTATCATTAGTCACACATACATCATAAAATATTTAACTAAAAATGTAAATGTAACCACTAGTTAATTTAAAATATATTAAAACAAATAAATATGTAACCATTTTCATAGTTTTGCTCTTCTCATCCTAAGAATGCTTTTAATACTAACATTATCATTATGACCAGGAGGTTTTGAGGCATTTAACTTTAATTGTCACAGCAGTTCTCTGTATTCGAGAAATGTTTCCCAATCACACCCTCTTTGGTCTTGTACAACTTGTTCCAGGACCAAAAACTTTAACTGCATATTGGGGCACTGGATGTAATGCTTATAAAAGGCATTAGTATCTTTCTTTTTGGTTACCTCATATAGATGTTCATATATTCTACGTCTTAAAGGTCTTTCAGTCTTTCCTATATAAAAACTATAACATTGTATACAGACACCTAAATATACTACCCCTCTAGTTCCACAGTTAAAATGACCACTTGAATAGAACCTAAAGTTTCTTGAGGGGATGTGTAAACTACTGTCATTTAAAACAAAGGAACACTGACTACAGGCTCCACATTTAAATGTACCTAACCTTAGAGTGGATGCCTGATTTCTAACACGGTTTTTACCTTCATATAAACCTTTTAAATTTGTGTCCCTTCTTTTTACAAAACTGGGCTTTGGAGGTATTACATTGTGCATATCTTCCTGAAGAGTCAAAACTGTCCAATATTTTAACACAGTTGATTCTACATACTCAGCATCCTTGGTGAATGTGTAGATAAATGTACTGTGTAACTCAAATTTATCTTCCTGTACTTTCTTCTCAACTGTCTGCTGTCCAACACCCAATAATGGGTAATATTTAAATTCCCTATTAGTAATTACTTCTAAAGCCAGTTTATTAATCAAACTTGTTGGATAACCCCTCTCTGTAAAAAACTCCTTCAACATGTCAACCTCTTTAAGAAACAATTTGTTTGTGCTGGACATTCTAGATGCCCGTATGAATTGTCCTTGTATTATTCCTTTTTGCTGGTGGAAAGGATGACCACTTTCAAAATGCAAATAAGAATTTGAGAAAGTGGCCTTTCTATAGATTTCAGATTGGAAAAATCCATTACCATAATCTTTGTGGAGCGTTACATCAAGGTAATTCAGCTTGTCATTGCTAACATTGTATGTGAAAGAGAGAAAGTGTGTAGACATATTAATATGTGCCATAAATTCCTTAAATTCATTTAGTTCCCCATCCCACAAAATACAAATGTCGTCTAAGAAATGTTTGTAATGAATGATATATTTAGCCCAACTAGTCGTAAAGATAAATTTGTTTTCCCAGTAGTATAAAACAATATTTGCATATGCTGAGGCGCAAGGAGTACCCATTGCCACCCCCTTTTTTTGTTTAAATATTTCTCCATTAAAATAGATAAAATTATTCTGAAGAACAATTTCCATAAATTCCACTAATAACATAACTGTATTAGCCCCTAAACTACATTTAAGACTATGCAGTTAGAAATTGACTATTTGAAAGAGTGCATACGCGTACAACATGTCCCAAAAGGCTTGCGCTGTTTTAAATTTCCTAACAGCACATTGCCAGGAACTTCTTTATACTCGAGTTTGGCAAAACTGGCTTGGAAGTTCTTGACCTCATGATCAAGGATTACGAGGTTAAAGCTGGTGGTGTACTTAATGAAGTTAATAATTTAAATGATTCTATGGTTAAAAGAAAAACATTTTTGAGTGTAAAAAAAGAATATGATGGGATTTTTAATGAGGTTGACCAGCATTGTATAAAGGTTGTCAATCGTAAAATCAGAAAGTTGGAGTGTGATATGGCTGAATATAGGGATGGGCTGGCCTATCCGATACCTGGTAAAGGTAGGATGAACACAGGTTACATTACAGATATGTCTGATAAACCTGTGTTTACTGATAATGAAGTTAATCCTGTTATGGAACTACCTAGAAGTGAATGTTTAGCTCAAAAAGAGAATAGAAACATACATCAGGGTTTTCATGTTCCCCAGGGCAGACCGAGGGGGAGGAGCACAACACACTACCAACAAGGTTGGAACAGGCCACGCAGATAAATGACACTGATTCTGAAACTAGTGTTGAATCTTATAATTCATTGTTTGATGCAATAGAATGTAACCACAAAGTAGTAACTAAAAACAATTTTACTATTTATAATTTTACTGACATTGACGTGACCACTGATTTTTTCGAACTATTTACTAGAGGTTTCCAGTTTGTTCCTTTGCGGTCATTAAATTTATCTAACACATTAGTAGATTTGAAGCTTTTTGTGAGGCGTTTGAACCTTGCACTACAATTTAAGGGGCAAGAAACGACAAATGAGCATTTTGTTAGGACTAGCACTATAAACCCCCCCATTCACCCCACTTTAAAAATTTTTGAAGAAATGGTAGAGGCGGACTTAAGAAAACAATTTTCATTCAATATATATCTTCCACCTTCAAATTTGGATTTTAAAATGTACCAGTTAATTAATTTTTTAAAGAATGAAGGGGTTAGAGTCATGAAACCAGACAAGGGTGGGGGGGGGTAGTGTTAATGTACAATTGGGTTTATGAATCTCATATTTACAATATGTTAGAGGACACCCAGCAGTATGAGGTATTTTCTAGAAATGAATTAAATATATCTTACTCTAAAATTAAGTTTGTGCTATTTGACCATTTAATGCAAGGTGCAATTAACGAAAAGTTATATAATTACTTGTATGTGGATAAACCCAAGATTCCGGTGATATTTGGAATACCTAAAGTTCACAAAGGGTTAGACCCTTTGAAGTTTAGGCCAATAGTTTCTGGGTCTGGTAGTATCACAGAACCATTAGGTAAATTCATTGACCAAACTGTAAAAAAGTTTGTAACTTCTTTAAAGCATGTCTGTAGAGACTCCTGGGAATTTCTTAAAGGTATCAAAAGGAGTCTCTACAAACCCACTTGTCTGATGGTAGCTATTGATATTGTGGAGTTATTTCCGAGTATTCAACACCATACAGGTTTAGAATGGTTTAATGAGACATTAGCTACACAATCTGGTTTAGGGGCAAATACAGTTATGTAATTAGTGGAATTTATGGAAAATGTTCTTCAGAATAATTTTATCTATTTTAATGGAGAAATATTTAAACAAAAAAAGGGGGTGGCAATGGGTACTCCTTGCACCTCAGCATATGCAAATATTGTTTTATACTACTGGGAGAACAAATTTATCTTTACGACTAGTTGGGCTAAATATATCATTCATTACAAACGTTTCTTAGATGACATTTGTATTTTGTGGGATGGGGAACTAAATGAATTTAAGGAATTTATGGCACATATTAATATGTCTACACACTTTCTCTCTTTCACATACAATGTTAGCAATGACAAGCTGAATTACCTTGATGTAACGCTCCACAAAGATTATGCTAATGGCTTTTTCCAATCTGAAATCTATAGAAAGGCCACTTTCTCAAATTCTTATTTGCATTTTGAAAGTGGTCATCCTTTCCACCAGAAAAAAGGAATAATAAAAGGACAATTTAGATGGGCATCTAGAATGTCCAGCACAAACGATTTGTTTCTTAAAGAGGTTGACATGTTGAAGGAGTTTTTTACAGAGAGGGGTTATCCAACAAGTTTGATTAATAAACTGGCTTTAGAAGTAATTACTAATAGGGAATTTAAATATTACCCATTATTGGGTGTTGGACAGCAGACAGTTGAGAAGAAAGTACAGGAAGATAAATTTGAGTTACACAGTACATTTATCTACACATTCACCAAGGATGCTGAGTATGTAGAATCAACTGTGTTAAAATATTGGACAGTTTTGACTCTTCAGGAAGATATGCACAATGTAATACCTCCAAAGCCCAGTTTTGTAAAAAGAAGGGACACAAATTTAAAAGGTTTATATGAAGGTAAAAACCGTGTTAGAAATCAGGCATCCACTCTAAGGTTAGGTACATTTAAATGTGGAGCCTGTAGTCAGTGTTGCTTTGTTTCAAATGACAGTTTTTTACACATCCCCTCAAGAAACTTTAGGTTCTATTCAAGTGGTCATTTTAGCTGTGGAACTAGAGGGATAGTATATTTAGGTGTCTGTATACAATGTTATAGTTTTTGTATAGGAAAGACTGAAAGACCTTTAAGACGTAGAATATATGAACATCTATATGAGGTAACCAAAAAGAAAGATACTAATGCCTTTTATAAGCATTACATCCAGTGCCCCAATATGAAGTTAAAGTTTTTGGTCCTGGAACAAGTTGTACAAGACCAAAGAGGGGGTGATTGGGAAACATTTCTTGAATACAGAGAACTGCTGTGGCAATTAAAGTTAAATGCCTCAAAACCTCCTGGTCTTAATGATAATGTTAGTATTAAAAGCATTCTTAGGATGAGAAGAGCAAAACTATGAAAATGGTTACATATTTATTTGTTTTAATATATTTTAAATTAACTAGTGGTTACATTTACATTTTTAGTTAAATATTTTATGATGTATGTGTGACTAATGATACTCTCATTAAGTTATTCACTATGTAATGTTCTTTTAAGAATTTTTTCAATTAGAGTAATTATTTTGTAATTAGCTATCATGTGACTGTGTTTTATGGTATATAGGGGTATTTGTTTTTACTTTTGAACATCTTGATAAAGCCTGGTATTAGCCAGGTGAAAGCGCTTGATTTAGTATTTTTGTGGGTATTTATGCAATTAAAGTCATTGAACTATAATTTTGTGCTAGTCTGATGTTTCTTCAGCCTTTTGAGGTGTTTTTGAGATGTTTTCAGTGTCAAAGAAAGAAAGAAAAAAAAGAAGATGCTTGGAGACCTATTTCTGATGGTGCCTAACATCAAAATGATGTCACTTCACAGTCGGTTACCTCTTCTTCCTCATTCAAGTGTAATGGCAACACTACACTTAAAAACGTTTATCCTCACATTTCATTTTCATCCAGACTTCAGGCACTTTTTTAAGGTTTTGTGTGTCTGGATCACATTATCAGTTCTCTGCCTTATCCTTTGGACTATCCATTTCCCCAAGAGTGTTCACAAAGTGTCTACGCTCCAGCTATAGCTTATTGCAGGCTACAGGGTATCCATTTTCATTTTTCCATATCTAAACAACTTGCTTATTTTGCAAAGTTTTTTCAGTGTGTCAAGAATCTCTCTCTTGAGTGAGATCTCTCTTACACATGCTGGGATTTCACGTGAACATTCAAAGCTGTTTTTTTTTTTTTTACTTTTTTCACAGGATTGTGTTCCTGGGGTGTTAACTGGACACCTCAATTCAAGGGACCTTTTCTTCCACAGGAAAAATAGATCTATATGTAGATCTATTTCTAAGGTTTTCCACTCAAACTTCAGTCAGTACAAGGGAATGCCGCAAGATTTTGGGTCTCATGAGATCTGTGATTCTCATAATAACCCTGGCAAGACTCCAAGAGAAAAATACAATGGTACCTGAAGTCTCTTTGATCGCAGCATCGACATCCCTTGACTTTTCAAATCCCAGTGTTGGGGTTTGTTAATACAGAAATTACTTGGTGGTGACAGCAAATATTCCTAACCTAGGGTCTCCCCTTCTCCCTCCCTGTTTCAAAGCAGTCAGTCATTAGAAATGTCTCATTCTTTGATTGGGGAACAGTTTCAGGAGGTATGTGGGAAAGTTAAGACAAACCCAAGCACATAAATAAAAGAGGTGATTGCTCTGGTCAAGACACTTCACACTCTGAATCATCTTTGGTCCTAGGGATCTCTTCAAGTTGTGTCAAACTATACCACAGTCACGTGGTACATCAACAAACAGGGGGATACCAGGTCATACTCTTTTGCAAACTAGTCATGTAAGCTTGGGATATTGCTTCACAGTACAGTCTCACTTTACAGCCAAACTTCATTCCATCAGAACAGTATTGTGTGGCAAACTGAGCAGGACAGAGCAGACCCTCAAATATACAGATAGATCGGGGATGTTCCAAGATTTGATCCATCTGTGGGGGAGTGCCTGTAGTAGATCCATTTGTCTCCTCTCTAACTAATCAGCTGGCAAGATTCTGCTCCAAAACTCCATGCAAGAAAACCTGGAAGACTGATGCCTTTTCTTTTCCTTGGACAGAAATGTTCCTGTATGCTTTTCCACCATTTCCACTGATATCCAGGTTACTCTAAAGATTCAGAAGGAATCCTCCAAAATAGTTATGGTGATTCCCCTTTCTAGCTCAGGCAGCAGTGGTTCTCCATTCTTCTGTAACAATTACCACAAGCTTCCTCACATACATTGCACATATCTTAGTAAACAGGTGACAAAATGGGTTAAGACCCTATCATCCAGGCAGTCAGTTGATACATCCCAACTCCTATCAACTTCAACTGATTGCCTGGATGATAAGGTCTTAATTCCCTTTAGGCACCTGTTTACTGAGTATGTCCACAGGTACTACTTGACGCAAAAAAGCCTACTACTAGAAAATCATATACTGACAAATGGAAAAGGATTTCTAGTCAGTGCCAGCAACATAACCAGCACCTATTCAGGGCTAGTTGTTTTCTAGTTTTACAATATTTGTGTGCGTTACTGGCTTTCCTATGGCCTTTCTTACTCTTCCATCATGGTTTATTTACTGACTGTTTCAGCATGTCTGCCCATGTATTCTCCTCTTTCAAAGTATTCTGATGTCAAAATGTTTTTGAAATGGGTTTTACTTAAGGAGCTTCCAAGAGGACCAGTGACCCTTCTTTGGATCTTAATTTTGTGTTAGAGAAGTTAATACTTGTTCCATTTGAACCAACTAACCTTGCCGACTTGAGGTTATTAATATGGAGAACAGTTTCACTGATTGCTTTGACATCTGCAAGAAGGGTATCTGAATTGCAAGCTCTTATAGTGGGACAACCCTATCTCATTTTCCACAAACACATGTTTTTTGAGAACTAATCTTTTATGCCTGAAGTGGTATTGATGTTTACTTTGAGCAAAACGATCCATTCCTCCATTTTCTTTCCTGATCCTAAAAATGATGAAGAATACTGAAATCCTTGGATGTCCACAGACAACTCCGGTACTGTATTCACAGACCTATATCTTTCAGAGCTTCAGATCTGTAATTCATTTCTTGTGAAGATATGAATAAGGGGCAACCTGGGCCAATACAGACAATTTCCAATTGATTGTCTAAGGCTATTATCTTTTGCTGTACTCATTAAAAAATTAATGGAGGCAGGGTTAAGGCCCACAATTCTTGGGCATTGGGTTCATCTATGGCTTTTTGGAAAGGATTGGATTCTAGAAGTATTCTAGAAGCAGCAACTTGGTCCTCTATACATAATTTACAAGGCATTACAAGCTTGATTCCTTCTCTAGGTCAAATTCATGATTACCAGAACCATTTTTCTGGGGCTTCTGGACCCTTCCCCTTCTACCTCCCAAAATTTGTAAGCTATGGTACTCTGCCTGTATAGCTTAGGGTACTACAGTAGTGATCAATATATAGAACATAGTACAGCTGTGTAAGTAAATGTAACATAACAGTAAATGTTCAAATGGTCATTGCTGCAGTAGTCCCCCCCTCCTTCCCTCCATCCTTCTTGTTTTTTGGTGTGTTGTTTATGCCAGGGTGTTTTTTTTTTTTTGTTCTTACTAGCATTGTCCTTTCTGGGCTTAGCCTTCCTCTCTGTTGGCATGAAAGCTCTGAAGGGCTCGGCACCCAAACTAGTATTTTTAGTCAGCTCAGCTTGAGTTGGCTAATGGTTTGGGCCCATGGAAGGTGCCCTGAAGCTTTGCAAGCTGGCCAGCTGTTATATCTATGCAGGATATAACCATATAAGCGATCATTCAAACATCTATTGTTATGGTAAGTTTACTTTCAACAACTTTGTTGAAATATTTTTATTTTATTTTGGTTTGCCTCTAACCCTCAACCTCCCCTTTTGTAATTAGGACTTTCCTGACATTGGTATAGATATGTTTGTCATATCTTTGCTTTTGAAGTTATATCTCATGCTATTTAGCTGTTACATTTTGATGAATCAATAATAAAACTGGAAGACGTGGAAGAATTAAAGTATGACTCAACGTGAAAGATATTCCTTTCTCCATGCTTATTTTGAATATTCACGTTTTATAAAAATGTTAATGCTTCATAGGTTTTGTCAGAATACCAAACAAGCAGATGAATAACTTGAGTAGTGCCCCTTAACCCACATTAAATAAGCAAAATGAACAGCAGTATTTTAAAAGAACATTTAAAACACTCTAGTGCTCAAGCAAATATGTGCATTCATTATATACATAGGTTCATAGGTTCATACTAGGCTATCTGCTCCAGGGCATTTATAAGCCTAGCCAGAGTGTGTGTGGCTTTCACCACCCCTTAGGATGAGAATACTATACCCATTAGTTTGCTGTGCCTCTGTCCAGCAGTGACACAGAGATGATTCCCGGGGTAAACCTACGATCTCCCATCCACTCGTCAAGATTTCTCTTGAACAGAGTCAGTGAGGGGCTCTGCCTCACATGGACTGGGATTCTGTTCCATAGTGTAGGGAGTCTCTGGGTGATGAATCTGTCCCTCCAGCACGTCCTATTTATATCCGTGTTGAGGTTTAAGTCTCTTGCTCTCATGGCTCTGGCGGATTTGGATTTTTTGAGGTGGAGCATGTCCATTATTGCTTATGCCAATAAACAAACCACCTTGGCTTTCTTTGGCATCTCTAAAACATCAAACTTTGCCTGTGACATTATGAAAGGTGTTTAGAACTTAAGCTTTCCGTGACATCACTTAAATGTTAGAATTTCTCACGTAATAATTGCCATTCTAGAACATCAAGCTGTTAAAATGCATTCATGTTTCTGAAGGAACAGAAACATTTAATTTGAAACTAGTATTCAAGGGCACATTTGATAAGTTTTTTTATAGACTAATGTTGGAATCTCTTAAATTGCTATTTTGTAGAAGTGATTTACTTGGCTTTGACTGACAGGAGGACTGGCATATAGTAATTGAGTGACTCATAGGACACTGATTCACTAAACAAGTTCCATATAGACTTCTCATCTGTAGACAGAACTGGGAATCATGTATTCAGCAAACAGCTCTGGTAAAGGTTAGTTTTAATAATAGCTGAAGAAATAAAGATGGAGTCTTGGACGTCCTGGATAGATCTACCAGAACTGGCCCTCATCAGAGTGTTCCAGTCACTCGATTACATAGACAGAGTCAAAGCTGCTCATGTTTCTCAGAAATGGTATCAAGTTATGCATTCACCTGCCCTTTGGAGGAAATGGACATTTACGTTTTGTGAAAGACGAACCAGACTTCAAAAATCTTACACTGAATCTGCCATTTGGTGTGCCCAGAAATTTGGAAAATATGTAGAACATCTAGAAATCATATTCCTGAATTCCTACAGTACAAAATTAACAAAAAAATTTCAAGTGACTTTGAGAACGCTCCTGGCATGTATAGGCAAGCAAAACACTGGTTTGAAATCTTTAACAATTTCATACCTGGGATTTAACTGTGTAGGCTGGCTGTATAGCATAATAAATCGTGTACTCAGGAGTCTGACCTTTTTTCTTCGTCGAAGAGACAAACATCTTCAATATTTCAGGATGAGAGATGCAGGACTTAGAACAGAGCAAGGCTGTGCTATTTTGGCTTCACTGTGCCACCAGAGAGAGAGTAGTTCTGTCAAAGAACTTGATATAATTGATTTTTTCGGTCATCACATTTCAGTTTATGCCAACCCCTTATTTGTCCAGACACTGTCTAAATTCCAGAATCTTTCTGTCCTGTCCTTAAACTACTGCTGCATTTCTGATGATGTTTTGAACACCTTGTCTCAGAAATGTTCCCAGAGTCTTTTGGTCTTGAGAATAAAATGCCACATCTATGATGCACATCAGCAAATTGTATCTGGGATAGCATGGTCCAACTTAACAAAAAATGCACCAAACCTGAGTGTGAGATTTTACTTTGCAAAAATGGTGAGATATGACTGTTTAACTAGGATTCTAGCTCATCAGATTCCTTTAGAAAGCCTTTATCTTCTAACTGGTAATTTTAATGAGCCTAACTGGAAATTAAAGTCCACCTTGACTGAGCTGATACCAACCTTCAAATGCAAACTTCAGGTAAGACAGTCTAATAAAAAATGTGCTCTGATGGCCAACAAATTGCAGCCCATTAAAAGCAAACCATGATTTTAAGTTAGATGTTTTGCTTACCTAAGTTTGTTCATGACATGTGCAAGTTATTGCAAACTGCAAAGCATGTTTATTTGCCTTCAACAGCTTTACCATATTCCTGTTTCATGTTCTTTAGTGTCCTTTTAACCCATTTGTTCTCCATCCTTGTCTGTTATAACAAACTTCATCATGCTGTGGTATGGGCCCTTCTTTTCAGAAGGAAATTAGGTTTTCAGTCATCCAACGTGCTTAAGGAATATTATATGACTGCCAGGGTCCACGTGATCATGGTCTGGAACATGTGAATATTGTTCAATAATGCTTCTACTCCCCATTCTGAATCCTGAAAACTGAACATGCAGATCATGCTAATACTGACCCTACTAGTGCCCCCACAATCTCAGTGTTGTCTTACAAAATGCTGTCTTCACCCAGGATCGACCAATACTTCTGTATCAGGGCCTTGTTCCACTAGAGAATGCTTTTGTTGTGGAAAAAGCCTGTTCTCTCACACTAAGATGTGAGTGTCTGGACTATGTTTATTCGTGCATGAATATAAAAAGATGAAAAAGGAAATGTGGTCTATCTATGCTGTCATATTTAGTGACTTGTAGCTGCCCCCCCCCCCCCATTTTCCCATTCTCTGATACACATATACTGTTCTGTTTTGAACTACTCAGTGATTTTTGAAAATACTGTCAATTCAGCTAGCTCATTCCAGTTTTCCACCACCATTTTTGTAAAGAAATGCTTCCTTAATCCAGGATATATTTTGTGCATCCAGTCTGAAGATTTTCCCTTCTCCTTCCTCACCATATTTCTTTCTCAGATTAATTATTTTGTATGCTGCCCTTAACACCGTATGCATTTACATCATGCCTGTTCATTTTCTCCTTGATTCAAGAAAATGTAACTCCAGGCTTTTGTTTGGCTTCACAGCAAGGTATTGGCCCTAATAATGTGTAAGTCACAATGGGTAAGGTCCTTCCCCATATCATGGCTAACTACAGGTCACCATCTATTCCGCTAGAGTCTCAAGACTCTTACCTAAGCCTAATAGAAACATTCACCATCCAACCAAACACCCTCTTCACGGGTGACTTTACCCCTCTGTATACTGGAAAAAGCGTACACTGCCTCAAACTCACAGGCACAACACTTCCTGAACTTTATTAACACAAACACCCTGGAAAAGATAGCACTTCCTGAACTTTATTAACACAAACAGCCTGGAACATATAGTGCATGCTGCAACCATGGGGTACTGGATGTGGTACTCATTAACATGGGACAGCATTGGACCCCCCCCCCACCCTGTGTCATATCCTTACTAGTAAGGTTGGATCACAAAGTTGTCTCATTTGAAGTAAAAATCAACCCATAAAATCCAGCTAAACCAGTAAGAGTTATGGACTATTCAAAGACAAGCTATATCCTATTAAGTAGAGCCGGGTCATGGTCAAATGGGGCCCTAGACAGGGTAATAGATTGGGGCACCCCACAGCAGCAATCCCCTACCTCCCTGCTACAGCAGTTCCCTTCCCAGCCATTCCAGTGTTCCATTACTTGGATATTTCTCCCTAGTTACCATAAACACTGTTCAAACCTATCAGTGCTTATATACTATTTTCTTATTTACTTCTACAATGGTTACAGATATTAAAATAAAAATCGCACAAACACTGATAGCCATTTGTTAAACAAACTATACAGTCTCACAATGAAAACAGACTTAGCTTGAGCCGTAAACGTCTCTGCCATTGAAACTCATTCATTGAAATGGCATTAAAGCTCACATTCAAATAAAATGCATCTGGCCAGTGGAGAATTAAGTTTACCTTTGGGCTGTTTTCGAACCATAGGCTCCTTGCACACATTTTTAGGGCCATGTATACATGTATGTGTTCCTTGATTCACCTTTCCAATTGCATAAATTATATTCCTTGTATAATACAGCAGCACCTGTTAGTGTGTTTTAAATTTGTAGTTTTGAACATTTTTCCAGTAAACAATGAAACAAAGCCTATGACTCAGTAATAACAAAACTGCCCATTTCAGAACATTTTAACTATAAAAGGTCACTGAAACTTCGGTCATTACAATCTACCAGTATCAGTCAATAAGCACAAACATTGCAGAAGTAAAAGTAATCCGAATTAATTCCACATTAAAGAGATCTGTAACTAATGAAGAAGTTGCTACTTGCAAAAAACTTCTTGCTGCCCTTGAATTCATTGCCAGTGCTACATTAAAAAATGGTAAGCTGTTAATATTGCAATAGGGAATGACTAACAAACCAACAAATTCATAGTTACTAGGCATCTCATACAAAGGAGGACACACTACTGCGGAACCTCTATCCCTCCTTAATGCACCAAATAATCTGCAATCAAAAGGGTACTGAGATATCAGCACTCCATATACGCGGTGTGAGAATAGAATCCACAGCTTTCTGCACCAAAGGCAATTATGCTACTAACACTGCTTTCAAATTCTACAGCACAAAAAGTGACTGCCATTTCCTAAACAAAACCACTGGTTGCACATTGAAAACAGACTTAGCATGAGCAAAAGTAAACCTCTCTTTGCTTGAATCATAATCCCTTGAAAATGCCCTGAAACTCATAATTCCCAGGGAATGTACTGAAACTCAAACTCACAATTCTGTCTGCAGTCTGGTAGCTTGTGTATAGGATTCAGACTCTTGTCTCCACAGAAGCTCACAATTCCTTCTGCAGTATGGTAGTTGGTGTAGAGGATTCAGGCTGTTGCCTCCTGTAACCAAGTTACAGGGTCAAGCCTGATCAAGTTAATTGACTAACCTGCCCCCCTCCCCCCCAACTAGGGCATTACATACCATATCTCCATACCTCTCAACCTCTTAGCACAATAAGTCTGGACAAAGCCTAAATTAATGGGGGGGGGGGGCAATGGCCCCAAAATGGGACAGATATTAAATATTGTTCTTATACACTTAGACAGTTGCTAGAATAACAGCACTTGTCTTAGCATGCATTTTCTGAAGGAAATGAAATCTGAAACTCATATGTATGACATTATTTAGTCATTTCAATCCTTGGTGATTTGCCAGAAAACCACAAATTTTATGAGGAACAGGCCAAAAATATGAGGAAAAAATCTGGACAGTTGAGAGGTATGCATACCTCTTAACTTCTTATTGCAAGAAATATAGACAAAGCATACAATAATGGGGATACAATGGCCTAATAAGGATAGATTTTAAATATTGCTGTTTTTAACTTATAAAGTTGCTAGAAAAACAGGATTTATGTTAATATGCATTTCTGAAGTATGTGTAGTCTGAAACTCGTATATGTTCTTATTCAATGACTTCAGTTGTCTGTGATTTGCCAGAAAACCACAAATGTTATGGGAAACAGACCAAAATTATGATTCTAAATCTGGATAGTTCAGAGGTGCTAAACACACACACCTACCTACCTTCTCTCTACACACACACACCTACCTACCTTCTCTCTGCTGTCTCTCTCACACACAGAGCTACCTTGTCTCTTCTCTCATACAGCAACACATGCACGCTTACTCTCTCACACAGACCTACCTTCTCTCTGCTCTCACACAGCAACACACATACACATACACACGCACATGCACACACACACATACACCTTGTCTGTCATACAACAATACACACAAACTATCTCTCATACAAACATTTTGGCTAGTTTAAATTACATACATACCTACTTGTACACACACTTTCTCTCTCCTACAGAAACAGAGCTGCTAGATTAAATTATATACACACACGCATGCATGCACTTATCTTCTCTATAAATTGAATGGCTAGTTTCAATTCTGCGTGCAAGTGCAGAATCTTTTTACAGCTGTGTTGGCATGTATGTATGCGACACATCCATGGTCCTCCTTAAAGGAAAAGAAGCTGTGACTGCAGTGTTAGGAAGAATTTCTTTTTCCTTATGTTGAAGCCTCCTGGCCAGAGTGGGCCCCTGTAGCCAAGGGGCCCTAGGCAACTGTCGATGTTGCCGAGTGCTGGATCTAGCTTTGCTATTAAGTCACAGTTTGTCAAAATTCATGGCTCCCCACAACCCTGAGACCACAGCTGCCTAGCAGAATTATTTACGGAGTCACTATGCAAACGTGAATGGCTATATTAAGGCTGACGTAACTACCAGAAATAAACCCAAAACAAACACTAAAAGCAAACCCCACTGGAGGAATCCTTAACTAAATAGGGTATATAATACAATAAGAAAACTTATGGCTAAAATCAGGGAAAGCAACTCCCTTAAAGAGAAGTGTTCTGTTATACAACTAAGCAAGAGACTAAGAGGACGAATTAAGTCCAACATGGCCGTCTGTGGGATCAGAATAGCCTTGCAGGCTAAGGACAATCAGAAATCCTTCTTTAACTACATTTGGAACCTTAGAGGTAACACACAACAGTGTACTGAACTGGTGGTAAACAGTACTACCTATACCGATCTGGATGACATAGCAAATCTACTGGCTGACAAATTCAGCTTAAACTTCACACATCCACTCCCCCAGAGCTCCACCAGGTCAAATCCCCACCAACATACTTGTCCCAGCTGTCAACAGGGACCAGGTGTTGGCAGCACTCGCTAAAGCCAAGAACACTGCTTCCATGCATCCCCACAACATTCTCAGTTGCCTGCTGAACAGTCTCAAATATGACCTATCAGGACCACTTGAGGCACTCTTCAGCTACAGCCTTAAAACAGGCTACATTCCAAGTAAATCGAGGACCACAGTAGTCATTCCCCGCCAGAAGAACAGACCATCAACTGACCCAGGGAACTACAAACCCACCAGTCTAACAAGCATAATATGCAAATTATCATGGAAATGATAAATAAGGACATTGGCTACCTACAGACATTACTAGACCAATCCCAGTTTTGCTTTGTTAAGGGGAGGTCACACCTACTTAATCTAGTTGACTTCTTTGAGAGGGTCACCCAGACAAAGGACAAGGGTAAAATAGTGCATACAGCATATTGAGTTGGCTAAGATATTTGCAATACTCTACTCAGGCATTGTTGATAAGCTCTCTGAGCTAGATGTAAATCCTCACATAACTCACTGGATTCCCAGCTGACTCACAGATATGACCCAAGAAGTCAGGATCAGTGAAACCACCTCCACCAAGAAATTGGTCACCAGTGGAGTACCCTAGAGCTCCATATCAGGCTCTATCCTGTTTGGTATCTACTTTCTCAGAAGTTAAGGCTACCGTTAAAGGACTCTGGCTCATCAAGATCACAGATGACTGTAAATTGGCTGTTAATAGAGATCCCCCCATGACACAGGCATCTTGCAAGTGGGTTTAACACAGACAAATGATTGATGCCAAAGCTGTGGCCTAAAACTCAATGCCAAAAATTTCATTATAATCCCCTTTGGGAAACTGTCAATGCAAGTTAATTATTCCATTGACCCAGAAGTATGAGATCTGGGAAAATATGTAGACAGCAATCTGGCATTTGACCAACATGAAGTTAAGATAAATAGAAAATAATTCTAGGTCACCCAAATTATAGGTAAGGGTATGGCATCCAGGTCCAAGGAAGTTATAGTACCACTCTACTCAGCACTTATCAGACGTATCATTGAATACAGTGGCCCTTTGGCATATATGTAACCAGACAGTTTCAACAGTTTTGAATGCCCAGAAAAGTTTCTCACAGGAAAATTCAGGACATGAATATGCTGTCTTACACACTGATTGCCTAAAGGCTCTGTTTCTGTATTCAGTCTCCTACAGGCTGCTGAGAGGGGATCTTTGCCTGGCTTATGGATCTGTTGCACATGCACAAAACAAGCAGCACCAGAAACACTACATGTACACAAAACAAGCAGCACCAGAAACACTAGATCCAGGGATATGAACTTTGCTTGTGACATCAACAGAGCATGTTGGAGAGACAGATATGTGTCCCAAAGGATCCCTGCACTATGGAATAGGCTCCCCATCTGTGTAAAACAGAGTTCATCTTTGACACTATTCAAACAAAATCTTGACAATTAGATGGGAAACCATACATTTCCCCCTTGTCTGGCCCCCATGTCCCTTATGGATGGAGGCAGTTAATACGAAAAGTATTGTCCTAATTAACAATGCCCTACAAATCCTTAGCTACTTTCCTATTAATATAAAACCCCTGGTATGATACTTGAGACCCAAATGGTTTGAAGTGCACAGCTAGGCTTGTAAGGGTCCTAGTGGACATTAACCTAGTAACCTATGAATAATAACCCAGATAACTTAATTCAGTTAGTGACCAAATGCTAAAGGAGCTGACCCTGCAGAGATGGGCATGGCCAGCTGAGGTTGCCTTACCGTCCCACTGCAGGTGTATACCTGGAGAATTCTCAGGTTTTCTGTTGCCACACAGTGGGAATTGGGAATGCCAGCTTGGCCAAGGAGTGCATGCACTCCAGCTGAGCATTGTGAATGAGTGGAAATGTACTGTAGCAGCAACTTGGTGTAGTCAAGCCATTTCAACATGCCTGCTGATTAAGAGGGAAAACATTGATGGAAACTGTCAAAATAAATGCTAACCTATATCCAGATAATAATCATAGTCCTCGGCTCTTGTCTCACACTCCTGCCATCTTCTAGAGTCTTCTAGAAGTAGATAGCAACAAATGTGCAAAATGGGAACATGGTGTAATGGCTGTGGTCATCCTACTTGCCATTAAACTCAGTATGTCAAGTTAATAACTTATTGTGCATGCTACATTATAACCAAGTGCACATGACCATTATTTGTTTAGTTTTCTCATGGAAAGATGCTTGGCTATTAAATCTGTAAATCTGAAAACTGAGCCTTTGCCTTTTGCTTTATAAAACTCTACATACTGTTGTATTAACATCTTTACATGAAGATTTAGAGTAAGAACTATTTATATGTGCACCCAAACAGACGCTAACCTGGTTAACAAGTGGGAAAATAACACTCCTCCTTGAGATTGAACCTGCAAGCTATCCAAAAAACTATACACCAATAACCTGCCTTCCAACGATGTATAAACTAAACACTGGTACTGATACCGACAAGAGTTTATAGTCATTTAGAATAAAACTCAATCATGGCAATAGAATAATAGGATAACAAAAGAAAGTCATATGGAACATCATAATGGAGAACTGTAAAAAGGGGAAGATTCTAAGTATGGCATAGACCACAAAAAAAGCATTTGTCAGCATTCCATATTCATGGATAAAAGAGTACTTATAAATGTATATGATGTACCCTACATTGATGACTTACATTACAGAGACCATGAAACAGTGGCAAACCACTTTACAGCTAAGTCATGATAGAGGGCAGATTATTATACCAGGGATAAAACTTCAAAGGGGGATATTACAGGGTGACTCTTTTTTTAACTGCTGCTCTTTTGTTTTGCCCTTAACCCATTAAACTGTCTACTTAACAGATTAGCTTAAGGCCACAATTTGGCTACCATAAAACAACCAATCACTGAGACAGATGCCTGGTGTTAGAGCCATGGCCTCAAGCTCAATGCCAAAAAGTGCATGGTCATCCTCTTTGGTAAAAACTCTGTACCCATAAACTACTACTACATAAACAGCTGTCTACTTAACGCCGAATCTGTGACAAAAGACCTTGGGACTCAGGTGGACAGTAGTCTGTCCTTTGATAGTCACATCGCCACAGTAGTCAGGAAGTCCTTCTACGTGACACACCTCATTATAAAAGTTTTGTCATCCAGGAAAAAAAGAGGTCATTGTTCCCCTCTACCCGACACTCATTAGACCCATTATAAAGTACAACGCCCCTTTTGGAATGTACCTCACAAGACTTCTGCAGCAGCTGGAAAGGCCACAGAAATACTTCACAAAGAGGATTACTGGCCTCAAACAGATGCCCTGCACTGACCATCTCAAAAAACTCCAGCTTTACTCCATAGCTTATCCCCTACTCTGAGGTGATCTCTGCCTAATATATAAAGCTATGTCCAACCCAGAGCTGTTGGACATGCTACACCTAAAGAAATCCCAATCTGTCCAAGCTGCATGCTCTAGGGACCTAAACCTTGTCACCAGAATAAACAGGACATGCTGGAGGGATAGATTCCTGTCCCAGAGACTTCCCATACTCTGGAACAGGCTACCCATCTATGTCAAGCAAAGTTCTTCATTAGCACTCTTCAAGAAAAATCTTGATGAGTGGATGGGAAATAGGAAATACACCCTGGGGATCACTTCTGTGTCTCTGCTCGACAGTGGCACAGGAAAGTAACTTTCTTGGCTGGCGTAAGCCAGGGAACCTTGTTGGCTAGGCTTACGTAGGCCCTCTTGCCGATAGCTTAGTACCTACCTATGAACCAAGAGTTAAGACTTCTCATCTTCTTTTTGTGGATGAGGAACTGAAAGCACAACTGCAAGTGGTCAAAACTTTCTCATATGGTATAAGAATGTCGTTTGGTCTTGATAAATGTGCAAAAACAACCTATAAAACAGGAAAGCTGCAGCACCATGAAAATGTCAATCTGGGACAGGAATCTGATATAAAAGAACTTTACCAAGAGGGAGTATATAAATATTTTGGAATTGATGAAGGATCAATAATAAAACATGAACGAATGTGAATAAAACATAGTAAGGAATACTTTTGAAGACTTAAATTAATACTGAAAACAGCCCTGACATCTACGAAAAAAGTCCAAGGTATAAAACAATTTGCTCTACCTGTTCTATTTTACGGTTTTGGGGTTATTGACTAGCTCCAAAAGTACTGGATTAGTTGGACAGGAAAACAAGAAAAATGCTTCATGCTTATCAAACGATTTATAAAAATCAGTGTATGCCAAGATTATGTATTCCCTATTCTGAAGGAGGTATGGTCTTCCTTGAAATTGATCACGTCTAGATCTCCAATCATAGGACTGCATACATATCTGCTTTCCTCACAAGATGTAAACATAGTGAAAGTTTTAAAACATGAGGAGAACAAGCCTAAGATGGCTTCCTTGCATTGTTTAGCAGAAGCATATTGGTGTCAAGCAGGAAAAGAAATCAAACCAGAAGTTTATAAAAATCAGGCAGCAAATGAATGTGCCAAAAAACAAACAAACAAAAACAATATAAGGTGTAGAATCAGATGAGAAGGCAAGAAATGTGGAAAATGCATAAATATAGTTGCAATTACAGAAAACTCCTGGAACAACCTCCTGTCAATCAGGATCTAATGCAAGAATGGTTAAGGTGAAGTGAATTTAAATCAAAAGATGAAAGGTTAATATTGGCAGCCCAGGATAGTGGACTACATACACATTAGTTTACAAAGTTTATAAATTAGATCAAATCAATTATGACATCATGTGAGCATGTGTTTAAAAGAAGTTAGATTTATTTAGTTTCTATGTCTGAAGAAGCGTTGGGTGTCAACGCGAAAGCGCTAACTTTTATGACTTGCTGCAGCTCCTGTTTATTTGGAATAAACGAAACCTTTCTCAATAGACTGCTAATTGGAGTTATTTGCTGACAAGTTCGTATTTCAGCTGATGGTGCACTCTTTATTTTCTTTTTGTACATGACTCTGACTTTTGAATAAGAGTGCTTTACCTGGCAGATTGTGTTCTTTTTTCAGTTATTGTAGCTATCTACTTTTACATTTCTGCCAGGACATGGCTGCTGAATCTAGTTTACCTTTACCAAATCAACAAGCTGATAAATTGTTTGATTTAAATGGATTAGTGGACTTTAATATCAATCCACTACTGAAACTTACTACCTCAGATTTGAATGCCTCAAGTGAAGACACGGATTTTTTCAAGCACAACATGGACTTGACTATGATGACCAGGAACCTTGAAAATAAGATGTACAAACTACGTACCATCCAATGGCAGAAACTTCACATGGAAGCCTGCCTCAGTTTTAAATTAGTGCCAAGAGGGTTGAGAATCCTCAAAATGCCGACTTTCGCAGTTCACAACCAAGATTATTAGCGTTATGGCAGAAATGCAACCTTGACACTAGTTTTTCTTATTTGAGTATCCTAATTGAACACTATGATCTCTCCATCAATGAATTAAAGACTGACATTATCAGTATATACACTGAGTTAAGTGGGAAGTTGAATTGTGAACAGCGTGATATTGTGCTTGGTGATTTGAAACAAATGCTATCTTCCCTTGATTTAAAGTGCTTGCGACAAGAAACGCAAGCTACAGAGGGATTTCCTAGATTTTAGACATTCCAGGGTGTTCTCATGGCCGAGAGAATCATGCTCCTAGATCGAATCCTGTTAGTGATCCATCCACATTTTCACATTCGCCTCCTGTTTCATCTGCAGGGCCATGTGTCACTCAATTGGTTGCTCCTCCTTCACTGACGTCATTGGAAGAAGTTACTGAAACTGAGCCTTCAGTTCCTGTTCCTCCGGACGAGGTTAGAGAAACCACTGACAGTTTGAATCAAAGCGCACCATTACGTTCATGCGTTATTACAACGCAAGCGCTCATTCATTCCGATCCTGGTTCCATTCCAGCGCCACGTCTAGAACAAACTGCATCTGTTAGACCGAAAGTTAGTGAGTCACGCAACAAACAGCTCACCATTGACTCTTTTGTTACTCAACATGAAGATGAGCTCTTTGCACTGGGGGAGGGCCTTCCTTCTTTTCCATTACCTTTCAGACCCCAGGAGAAAAGGACTTGGTCGCCGTCGATGAGAACCAACAAGAGGAAGTTTGTGGAAGAGGAAACACAACACACCAAGAAAACATGGCGACCGAAAACCTAAGTGGTAACTTTTTACATCCTGCATTCAGTGACTCAGATTGTTTAGTGGTTAACATTTCTAAGTATACTTTGAGTGAATTTGAATTGTCTATTCTCAATAAGGGCTTAGGATTTATTCCCTCCCATGGCAATGATGTCACTGATATCGTTGTGGATGTTAAAATGTTTACCAGAAATCTAGCACTTAAACTGTTATATGGCAATAAAGATGAAGCAATGCATAAACACACCGCCTTTAAGAAGCCGTCCACCTTTATTCCTCCTTCAAGATCTGCTGTTAGAGGCCTTTGAGCAAGCGGTTGAGGATGACTTATTTAAGCTGTACAATGATAATCAAGCCAAACCTTGCTTTATGAATTTGACCAAACAAGAGAAAGATGCCTTAAATGATCTAAGAATGAATGATAGAATTGCCATTAGACAGGCAGACAAGGGTGGAGCTGTTGTTGTCATGGACGACACCACCTATAGTGATAAAATGATAGCAATGTTATCTGATACTGACACCTATTCACCTATTACTGCACACAGTTTAAATAACATCATTAAAAATGTTCATGCCATGCTATATGATCTACTACTGACTAGTGTCATTGACAATGGTTTATATGAGTATTTTATAGTTGAGAAGCCTCTAGTACCATCTTTTAGAGGCCTCCCAAAATACACAAAATGTTACTGACCCACCCTTGCACCAATAGTATCCAGCAGGGGTTGGCTGACGGAGCCGTTGTCGATTTATTTGGATAAAATATTGAAACCAGTAGTCCTGAGTACCAAGCACATTTTAAAGGACACTACCAATTTTTAAGAGAACTTAGCGACATACACACAGTCTTTTCCTATCGATCAAATGTGCATATTAGTAACATTGGACGCCAAGTCTCTTTTACTTCAATACCTAATAGTATAGGCTTGGAATACTTGAGAGATTTCTTGATGGAGAGTGGTTTGACAACGGATGTGGTTGATAGATGTGTGTCACTACTTGAGATCGTTCTTGAAAATAATGTGTTATGTTATGGGAGTTCTTATTACCTACAAACCAAAGGCGTAGCGATGGGCACTCCTTGTGCCAACGCTTATGCCAATTTGGTGCTGGCACGATGGGAACAGCTATTTGTGTTTAATCAGAACTCTGTTTTTCTTGACTCACTACTATTCTATAATAGATTTGTGGACGATGTCATTTTATTGTGGGGAGGAACAACTGAACATCTCTTAGAATTTGTACATTATCTTAATGGAACAACTGATTTTTTGAGTTTTGATTCTACTTACTCTCTTGAACACATAGACTTTCTAGATGTGAATATAGTTAGAACAGGTCATGGTTTTGAGACAGAACTGTTCAGGAAGAGTAGTTGAGGAATAATCTACTTCATAGAAACAGCATGCATCCCCAGCATATATATAGGAACATTGTTCAGAATCAGGTCACCAGAGTTTCTAGATTAACTTCCACTGACACTGCCTTTCAACGACACATGAAAGATCTATCAGACAATTTTATAACAAGGGGATACAACAGGAACTCTGTATTCACAGCTGTTTCTGAAGGAGATCTAAGGAGGGACAACATAGCGATGCCCACTATCAAGAAGCACGACATTCCCTGTACATCTACCCGATATACACCTAAGGTTCGGACTAACAGGATAACTATTCCATACACCAACAAGAATAAATATGTCATGGACATTTTTCATAAACATTGGAACCTCCTTATGATCGATGAGAACATTAGATCTCTAGTAGATGACAAACCTAGAGTAGCCTATAAGAACATGATGTCATTGAATAGGCTACTTTGTTATGATAGAGTCCGTACTAATGACAGTACATGTTCAAGGGTTGGCACTTTTGCTTGTTTATCTTGCAATCAGTGCAGATATATAGCCAACACCCATGTGTTCTTACATCCTGCTACACAAAGAAGCTATGATTTTAAACATTGTGCAACTTGTAGGTCAAGGAATCTGGTTTATTTGGCTGAGTGCCAGTCCTGCAGGATGTTTTATGTGGGCATGACCACCAGATCCCTGAGAGAACGGATTAGAGAACACATATACGCAATATCTAGGAGTAATGCGTTGAATGCATTAGCTAGGCATGTTGCTGAGGTTGGTGATAACCATACCTTCAAGTTTCATGTTCTTGAGTTGGTGAAGACAGGTAATAGGCTAGGCAATGTCAAAATAGAGTAGAAGAGCAAGAGGGTAAATGGATTGTGAAATTACAGGCAAATAGGTTTGGACTCAATGAAAGACTTTCCATCAAGCCTTTCTTAGCTTCCAGACCTTTAAATCATTAGAATTTATTTATTTAAATGTTTTTAATGTTTTTAATGTTTGCAATGTTTTTAGCACTTGATGTCAATAATATAAGGTTTTAAATAGTAACCTTTTTTCTATGAATGCTTGTCTCTTTAAATTAGATCAAATCAATTATGACATCATGTGAGCATGTGTTTAAAAGAAGTTAGATTTATTTAGTTTCTATGTCTGAAGAAGCGTTGGGTGTCAACGCGAAAGCGCTAACTTTTATGACTTGCTGCAGCTCCTGTTTATTTGGAATAAACGAAACCTTTCTCAATAGACTGCTAATTGGAGTTATTTGCTGACAAGTTCGTATTTCAGCTGATGGTGCACTCTTTATTTTCTTTTTGTTTACAAAGTCCATTGAAAGTGTCAGAGAAACAGGCAAATGCAGGTTTTGTAAAACAGAACTGGAAACAGTCACACATCTTGTTGCTGGATGTGATAACGCTAATGGCAGAAGGCCTGAATACTGAAAGGCATAATAAGGTAGTAAGACTGTTGCACTGGGGATTGTGCAAACATAATTTTGAAGTATCTTGGAAGCATGAGCCACAAACTTTTGTAGAAAATTATGAAGTTTCTATCATATGGGATCACTTATTACTAACAGTTCAAAAAATAGATGCCAGAAAACCAGATATAGTGCTTCATGAAAAGAAGACAAAGGTAGCACTGATCATTGAAATTGGGCTCTGTAGCCCATCCCTTGCCAGATGCTATCAGTTGCATTGGTGGATCAGTCAAACTTTTGTGAACTTTAGGCAGACCATATATCTGGGGTATAACCGCATTCTTTACCAGAAAATATTCATACAGAGCTGTAACACACCTTCCATTAATCTTCTTCTTTTGGCTTTTTCCCGGTTAGGGGTAGCCACACCAGATCACCTGTCATGATTGGCAGTGGAGTTTTTACGGTGTTGAGTTGCCAGCCCAGCACTCAACCTTCCACAGAAAGCACACACACACACTCACTCACACCTAGGGCCAATTTTAGAGTGTCCAATCCACCTACAGCATGTCTTTGGGATGTGGGAGGAAACTGGAGCACCCAGAGGAAACCCACGTGACCACAGGGAGGACATGCAGACTCCTCACAGAAGGCACCCTAGCCGAGGATCGAACCAGAGAGCCTCTTGCTGTGAGGCTGCAATGCTAACTGCTGCACCACCGCGGCTGCCCAACACAACTTCCATTAATAAATCCTCTATAAATGTATGTATTTTTTCTACCAACTTCAGCACTTCAAGTCTAGTTACCATAGAGTAAGTATTAACATCATTAAGTATCAAAAAACATAGCATTCAAATAGTGTGTAGAGTCCATGGCAACTATTCCGCCTCCTTTGTCAACAGGGAAAAGCATACATCATTATGTTTATTTAATTCTATTAATGCAGATGGTCCAGTGGCAAGTTTACAGATGATTTTTTTGGTTAGAATGGATGTCAGTTCACTTTTTACCTGTATTCCCAATGATGTAGGCATTGAATATGTCAGAATGTTCCTGAGTCAATACTCTTGAGTACGATAAGATCTATTTGATTTGTAGTCTTTTGGAAATGGTCTTGGAACATAATGCTTTTGTATTCACTGACAAGTTTTTTCTACAACTCACTGGGGTAGCCATGGGCACAGTATGTGCGAATAGTTATGCCAACATGGTTTTGGCCTACTGGGAATACCAATATGTATTCTGTAACAATGATATTTTCTCTAGATTTATTTTGTACTATGGCCGCTATGTGGATGACATATTTTTCGTTTGGAATAACACGCTAGAAACACTGCAAGAGTTCATACAATATCTTAATGGCACTACAGATTTTCTCAACTTCACTTATGAATACTCTTGTGAACAAATTTCCTTCTTGGATGTCACTGTGGTGAAAACTTCAGTGGGTTTGGAGACTAAGATGTTTAGTAAACCTTGTAAAATTAATAATTTTATGCATGCTCGCAGCATGCATCCTAAACATGTGAAAAGGAATGTCCTGAAGGGACAATTCTTTAGAACTGCACGTCTCCACATGAGACAGTGACATGTATTGTTCATTCAGTAAGTTAACTACCAACTTCTTAGACAGAGGCTATAGCGACACTGAGATCACTATGGCAGAGAATGATACAATCTCACTCTGAGATACTCGAACTAGACCATTTTTTGGAGTTTATGATACTTCTGCCATAACTAATAACCATCAGCCACCTTGTCCAGTACAGATGAGCCTCACCTACTCCAATGACACTAGCTCTATTTGTGATATAGTTAAGAGACATTGCAGAATACCTGTGTCAGATAAAAGATGTAGAGAGCTGATAGGAAAACCACCTCTTTTTGTTTCAAAAATCACCCATCTTTAAAAAAGATGTTATGTTATAAACCTTTATTACAAATGACTAATAGTAATAAAAGATGTAGGATAGCCATTTTTCCTTGCCACCATTGTAATGCATGTTGCTATGTTAGGACAGATGATCAGTTTGTACATCCGGATACCAATCGTATTTTTAACATTATTGTTTATGCAAATTGTGGTGCCTGTAATCTAGTGTATTGTGCTTCTTGTGAGATCTGTAAAGGTGTCTACTTTGATAAGACAAATCGTTGTCTCAGGGACCGCATTAGGGAACATCTCTGTAGCATAAACAAATGTGATAAGAAAAATGCTCTTTTTAAGCACATTAATCATGCTGGAAATAACCATTGGTTTAAATTTATAGTCTTAGAAATGTGTGAATTTAATCGACAAGGGGGTGACATTAAGACCAGCACCGAGTGTGTTGAAATAAAGTGGATTACTATCCTTCAAGCCATGAAAGGCAAAGGGTTAAATAATCATATCCCTATCAAACCCTTACTAAAGTCACGTGATTTGAAACACTAGTGTACTTAAAGACAGCTGTATTGTATCTTGAATTAAATCTGATGAAGTACCCAGCTGCGGTATGAAAGCGCTCATCTTGTTTTTATTTAGTTTTATTTTTTCGTGCTTCTGTGCTTGTTCATTAAAGTGGTTTTACGTACCTCTGCCTACCAGTTTTTTACACTTATACTATACTGTGTACTGGCTGCTTAGCTAGCTGTGAGTCTGACTGACTCACTGTAAAGTCCCAGAACTCAAACTACAAATGCGTGCTCGGGGAGTTCCGGGTTTAAAAAAAAACTTGTTTCTGCAAATCTGGACCGCTGTTAAACCAGTCTAGATTAAGAAGAGAAGGCATCAGTATACAAATGCCCAGAAGTCTATGTGGTTTGTAATCACAGTAAAGTGGAAGGGGATTGGAGTGCCATGCCTGCAGTCACGTACGTGACGTAGATGGCTGGATGGCTACTGACTGGTTCTTGGCTCTCGCTCTCTTCCCGCACTTTGAGAGTGAGCTGAGAAACAGTCAGCAGCAGACAGTATTTTTTTAGTTTGGAGTGGACTTTGCCTTGGAGGAATTTGTTCGATCGATCGGACACACTAGTGACTGACAGGCAGCAGTGGTGTTGGCTAGAAAGATGAAAGAGGCGCTTCAACTGAAAAGGAAGGAAGGAACTGAATACATTATAGCAGTTAAGTAAAGTTAGTGAAGGTGGAGGAGGATACAAAAAATAGTTAAGTTGTAGAATAAGAATTTTTTTATTGTTGGAATTATAATTCTTAAGTTGCACTAGTTGGTGACTTGCTTACATAATTATTATATAATTTAAAACTGTCTTTCTTATCTTGAGTCTTAAGATGGCAAAGTTCTAAATTACTGATGTTCAGACCGTGTGTGTGTGTAAATATTGGTCTTTGACAGGTTCCTATTCTTGGTCTGTTTTTCATAAAATTGTGGTTTTCTGGCAAATTAGTATCAAATCATTAAAGACTGAAGTTAGAAAATAATGGCAGACATTTGAGTTTCAGATTTCATACCCTTCAGAAAATCCATACTAATGCAAGACCTACTATTCTATTATCTTTCTAAGTTTATAAGAGCAATATTTAAAAATTGTCCTTATTTTTGGGCCTTTGTCCAGATTTCTTGCTCTGAGGTTGAGAGGTATGTCAAATGTGTCAGGGCCATCACCATCAGCCAGAGACATTTCAAACTGTGACATACTTGTTGTACCCCACTCCCCCATGTAGTGACTCTGGATGTGTCCAAGCAAGGCAAGGAGCAGTTATGCAGTGTAAGTGTGCAGAGTATCCCCCCATCCAAGGTAAACATCACACAAGTCCTACAGTGGCTTTTCATCTGTCCTTGATTTTGCAGTATGTTCTGGTTTTCTGTCATATTTTTATACTGTTGATTTATGCTTCTTATTATTCAGAAAATGAATATTGTTGCAGTGCCTGTTGTTGCTCTGTGTTTAAGTAGCAATGCTTTAATGACCATCAGGTAAGCTTGTCTGAGATTGTAAGATGCAAGTAAGCTTTACTAAGCATACTGTTAAGGAATTATCAACATTGAAAGCATGTATGTTATTGCCATGCAGAAAATATTTATGTAACTAGATAATGTATAAGCCTTAGGTATTGAAATGCATATGACAGTATTTGTAATAAAGGATGTGACAGTCATTTTCAAAATTATCTAGATCACACTGTGCTGCCTGTATGAGTTATGTGGTTCCATTTTAAGTGACAGGGTGCAAATGCAAAAACAAAAATAATTGCTAGGCTGTTGATGTGGCTGGGATTGTTATAAGATTCTGAGGTAGGGCTATCTCTATTAAAAGTGATAAGTATGCCTAATTATGTATGCTGTAAGACTAGTAATCCATGCAGCTTTAATTAATACTTGCTTTCTTGTTTGTTTTGGATAACAGACTGCATTATAGTGGTAGTTACAAGACAGGATTACAGTATTTTCAGAAGTTCATTACATTTGTTGGAGACTTGCAGTCATCTTTCCAGGCTATACCCGTAAACTAAACAAAATGCCAATCTATCATGTGTGGTCCATAACCTGTGCAGTAATTCTTTAAGCAATTTATCTTGAGCTTGTTTCTTATTTGCTATTCATTTTTTTTTACTTTGTTCATGTTTTCCCTATGAAACAAGTAGATAGTTGTCAAGCAACAGGTCTTTTTTGGATAAGAAACATTTTTACAAGTGGGGACTGGGGGTATCTCAGAGACTGCTACTTTCAGCATGTTACTTGGTACTTTTATAAAGCTGAATATAAATTATAATTAGAACTGCAAGGAGAGGTGTTTTGAGTTGAGTGCTGCTTGTTTTTTATACTTGATTTTGACTAGCATTCCAGTAATGTATTTAAAAAGTAATTTATTTTTTCATGCCTCGCAACCTTTTTGTTTCCATCTAGATATTAAGTAAGCTGTCATGTAGCCAATGCATTGAAATATTTTTTCTTCTCCACTTCATTTCATCTTGATTGGAGTACCTGTATATACATGTAACAATGTGCTGTGTAGAGTATTCAGCATGCGCCGTAGTGACTGAGCATTTATTTCATGTAAATTGGTAAGCATGGCCAGCATTGATCCCACTGTACCATAGCTCCACCCTTTTCTAGTTGGCCATATCCCATCCCATTGGCCCCACCCATTCAGCTGTCTCCTACAGCTCCCCTTTGAGTTGAAGTCACCAGCCGCCACTGCAGAGATGAATAGAACATTTACATGTTGCCCCTATCCATGAGGGGGCAAGGGTGATAAACCAGGGATGAATTTGCAGTTACCCATTAATATGTACAGATTACACTTGAATGGTGAAGGAAAAGTACTTTGCTTTATGCAGAGAGGAAAATGATTATCTGTGATGTATATGTATCCCTCCAACATGTTCTGTTGCAAAATATATTTAGATCTCATGAGTGTGTGCTTATGTCCCCATTAGACTTATAGATGTGCAGTAGGTTTAATAGGGTAGGGTATGATGAGGCACTTTACATGAGGTAGAGATCTCCTCTCAGTAGTGTGCATGGCAACAAGAAGAGGGACAAGTCTTTGAAATCATTTGCAAAGTTTTTATGATTTAGACCCTCGATTTTTCTGAGTGACAAAGCAGTGCGGGGATTTGAGTTGTGTCAAATGTTTGGACAGGTGCATACCAAAAGGGGCATGCATTATACTCAATTATTGGCCTGATGACTATGGAATACAGTGGAATAATACCATAGCTGGACCTGGATGCCAAACCCTAAGTTGTGCAATGAAAAAAGCAGTCTCATGCAATGCTGTATATGTGGTGATCAATGGACAATTCATCATCTGTATAGGTTCCCAGGTCTCTAACTAGTGGATCAGTTTTCTGGATTGTGTTGTCAGTGTGATAGTTACCAGGGCCTCCTTGCTTGATGATGGATACTATTATGCATTTCATGGCATTCAGTTTTAAACTATCATTTTGAGACCAGCTATTGGTTTGGGAAAGACCCTCTTGAAGGATCTTGGTGTCCTCAGAAATTTATGATGGCACCAAGTTTACAGTCACATGCAAACTTGGTCAGCCATAAACACTTAACATTTTCTTTGACCTCTTCGAAGTAAATGGCAAAGATGAGTGGACAAGGACTGAACTGTGGTGTACACAGCTAGTGACCGTTTTTGTGGAGGAGGTAGAGCTGCCCACCCTAACTTCCTGGCTTCTTTTCATGAGCCAATTTGCTATTCAGTAAGTATGCCACTGTCCAGCAACAAAGGAACACAAACCTTACCTTACTCTAAACAGAAATGAGATTAGTATACAGGTATCTCCATTCTTCTTTTATATACCACAGAATATACATCTATAAACTAAAGGCCTTTGTAGGATTCCTGCTCAAATACGTATTAACATAATAACATCTGTCTATATATAGCAGCTTTTCATTAACATTATATTTTAATCCATGCTGTAAGTGCAATGTTTAGTGTATGTGTACATTTCTGTATATCTGTATGTTCCTTTTGAATCCATGTATGCACACATGCACAATATACATGCACATAAAATAAGAAACATGCAGGCACACACACACACACACACGGAATTGAGTGTGATCATGCATACATGCACACACACACACACACACATCTCAGATCTAGATAAACATATCCTATACAAAGTACAAGATATTGTATTTATCACTACAAGCATTCATCACCACTTCTTACATCAAAAAAAGTCACCATCTTATATATTTATCATCAATTTCTAGAACTAAAGAAGAGTTAAGACAACAGCAGGTTCTAAATTCTTAAAGCATGTCTTTTTATCAAAAATGACATTGCAAAATTCTCTGCTAATGTACACTGTTCCCTTTCCCCAGTGTTGGTGTCCTTGATGAAGTTGTACTTAAGTATGGGGTGTGTGGTGAAGCCTCTACCATAGGGGAGTGGTCAGAAGACCATTTACAAAAATACTAATATGAAAAAACTGACCCACCCATCAAAGATACAAAAATCCTGAAGAAATGAATTTAAAAAAATAAAAGCATATAAAGAAATCTCTTTCCCAAAAGGAAAGATTTGCCCTCCCAGAAGTGCACTAGAACCACAAGCATGAAGAAAAAAATTGGAAAATGACACCCACAGATCGCTGTTTACGGGGTGTCAGTTAAGGTTTCACTTTATAATCTCAAAATACTAAAATACCAAATGTTAGTATTTTGAGACTATAAAGTCGAAAATTCAGTTACGAGAAATTGTAGAATGTCGAATGTGGAAATGTCGAATCTGCCGTTGTGTTGTTGCATTCATTCCATTCATGTGGTGTGGTTTGTGGATTTAGCTGGGGATTCAGGTAAGTGGTATTCTTGTAAGGTTATTGGGTAGGGATTTTAGTGTGTGTGAGTGTGTGCAGTGGTGGGTTTTATGTGTTCATGTGTTTAGTGCGACCTCGGAGTTAGTATGTATAAGTAGCGGGGGGGTGCAGGGGGGCTTGCCCCCCCTGCTTATAGGTAGGGTAGGTGTATTTGTTTGTTATGTTGTGCTTGTGTGTGTTGTTTTGTGTACTGTAGTGTCATTAGGTAGGTGTATGTGTGCTTGTTTGTGTAGTGCTGTGTGTATTTGAATGATTATGATTTTGAATTTTGCAGTTGTGGGTGTCGGTTTTTTGGGCTTTCGGCTTTAAAGTCTCGAGATACTAAAATTCGGTATTTTAGTATTTCGAGATTATAAAGTTAATCTGCCAGTTAAATGGGTACTGATATTATATTAAACATTCCTGTTTATCTGCTTAGTGCCAGAGCTGAGCAATTATAGATTAAATAGAAAAAAGAGAAAAAAAAAAAATCTCCATATTTGTACAATGCAGTAACCTAAAACATCCAGCGACTGTCTTTGTCCTCATGCCCACAGATATATCAGTTGTGTCAGCTTGTAATCTGCAGCCATCCCATAGTTTGACAACCCTGTTGCCAACTATCTGGACCTATTTACCAAAATGTGGCCACAATCCTTAAAATGTGCTACTCCATCAGTGAAAAACTTCTCCTTTCAGGATCTTATCTCTCAGACTAGTTCCTAAACAGAGTGGACACTAGCAAAAGTACTAAAAAAGAGGAAAAAAGCAGACCATAACTTCTTCCTACACTTTTCAATTGTGAGGGGAGACAAATAAATATAATGACCCCTGAAAGCAACAAACAATAATAGTGAAATGTATATCACCCCTGGAAATTCCACCCTGTAACAATAGTAAAAAACTACAAGAAAATCCTAGCCAAGTTAGAGTTTTCACTGTGTGGTTCCTTGAAACCTCTTGTAGGGGATAATGGGATATATGCAAATGACCCATTAAGGACATTAGGTGTTTCAGCTATATGGCAGTTCTGAATGCACATGACTTTTTTCTTTTTAAGTGTGTTAATGGACAAATTCAGGCCACTAAATCCAAACCCTACTAGCTGTGGACATGCATGTTTCAGTCCTTTTATGACCTCTTCAGCAGAAAATGTAAAATACAAGAAACATTTTAAAAACTGAAAAAAAAAAACATCAAAAACAGAAAAAAAATTATCTTGAGTAACTTAGAGTTGCTATACCAAAGATTCACATTAGAACTGTTAAATCCTAGTCCTACTACCCCCCTCCCGAAAAAAAAAGTATCAGGTAAATGGCTACAGAGAATGGGTGCAGAAAAATAATGAATCTAATGGATAAACGGAACATGTTGGAGAATGGTGTGTAATGCATGATTCCTGCTACTATAGAGGTTAAAAGCTTGTTAAATGGCTTATCACCTCAGAAAAAATGTTCTCTACCTCATAGTAGCAGAGCAGATATTATGCATATTACATACTTAACCCCCTCATCTCACTTATAGTTTGTGTACGTGTGTGTGTGTGTGTGTGTATAAACAGACATGTTCTCAAGTTATTTTATTTATTTGTTCGCTTATTTCTAACAAAAGTGTCCCACAAAGATTCATTTGGAGTCATCTTAGTTTAATATACATTCAAAAGAAACTATATGCCCTAACTAGTTTTTTGGTTAATTACTTTATACCTAAAAGTAATAAGATATTTGTTAGGAGTTACCAGAGATAACTGTTAGATTAGGGACTTCCATTTTAAAGTAGTTATTAGACATTAGACAGGCTAAAGGATAAAATAAATTGTGTTTCATTTATGCATAAAAGACAGTTAAGCAGAAAGAAAAATAATCTTGCTGGCCAAGCATGGAGGCCTGTTTATTAAAAAGAAAAGCTTAGCATAAAGTGTGCAAGGAAAAGAACAGCTACAGAATGTTCCTTAATGAAGCACATACAAAGCCTGAGACAATGGTTAAAAAAAAAAAAAAGTAAATAAGAAAATTTACTAGACTAAAGCAATATAATATGCTGTGTTCAGGATAGCAGTTCAGTTAAGGTTAGTAAGTTCATTTGACCTGTTAACTTCAAACACTCAAGCATGAATACAGAAAGCAGGTCATCTAGAGACTATGTCAGTTTACGTTGTTCAGGACAATCAGAATATGACGTGCAGCAACTTGAATTGTTTATCAGTACTGTTAATGGAGACAGTATTTGGATATTGTAAACATCTTATAAAACCTTATTAAATAAACGTCAGTGTTTGAAGAATTCATTCTGAAAAGTGCACAAGACTTGGTCCATAAAGGAGAGACTCGCACCTGTTCAGCATGAGCTTGAGTAATTAAGACTTTTGTTTCTCAGTCTCATTGTATACAGAGTTTCCAACTAATTATGGTACAGTACAGTATTATCAATTCTTAGTAAGCCACGGTGGTGCAGCGGTAGCATTGTCGCCTCACAGCAAGAGGTTCTCCCGTTCGATTGTCGGCTGGAGCGCCTACTGTGTGGAGTCTGCATGTCCTCCCTGCGGTCGAGTGGCATTCGAAAGACATGCGTAGAATGGGTGTGCCTTTCATTGAAGGTTGGGCGTCGAGCTGGCACCTTGGCACCATAAAAATCTACTGCCAATCATTAGCGGACCGGAGTTCCACTGTGGCGACCCCTAACCGGGAGAAGCCGAAAGAAGAAGAAGAACAACAGTATTATCAATTCTTACAATAACATTATAAATATAAAATATAAAATGTTACTGGATTCAAAGGATCAGAATCTTGTAATATGCAGATGTTTAAAAATGTATTGAAATGAACTCCTATACTGTCTTGCTTCTATTATAATTCCCAGGCTGTGGCTGAAATGGATTCACTCTGGCTCAGTCTATACCCCAGATAAAAATACACTTGTTAATAGGGAATGTACAGCTGGGAAGTATGATTATTAGTGTTGCCATGGAGATATTATCTACACATTAAAAGAATTAACAAGACACAGAAAAAAATATAAAAATGAAAAGAAAAATAAAATACAAATTAATACAGAGCATACACTTTGAGAGCCAGAAGGGCTCACCGTGGGACCAAAAACAGGAAAACATCTCAGAACACAAAAGGAATATAGGCGGTGGTGCTGCGGTAGCGTTGTCACCTCAGAGTAAGACGCTGTCCGGTTCGATTCTCAGAGCGCCTTCTGCGTGGAGACATGCGTGAATGGGCGTACCTTCATTGAAGGTTGTGCATCAGGCCTGGCAAGCTGGTATGTAAAAATCAACTGCCAATCATTAGCGGACCGGAGTTCCGCTGTGGCGACCCCTAACCGGGAAAAGCCGAAAGAAGAAGAAAAGAAGAAGTGACACGTGCAAAAGATATATTAATGAGTTGGGAAAAACACATTCAGAACTAATAATAAAATTTAAATTGGAAAGGAAACACATTTAAATCTAGACATATTTGTATGAATGATAAGCCATAATATTATTAAAAGCACTGCTGTAAAATGTAATAAAGCATTTTTTGTCATAACAATACTCCTAAATCCATTTAAGACAGATATAGCTAGTAATGAAAATTGAAATATAAAATCAAAGATGCACTCATGTAGAATATTATGGCAAACGTGAGTTTATATATATATATATATATATATATATATATATATATATATATATATATCTCGAGAGAGAGAGAGAGATAAAATGTATAGACAGTTCATTATTTTGGTGAAGGTAGCTTTGACTGTAGTATAAATGGTCAAAAAAAATGAAAGTACATTTGACAGAACAGTTATTTGTTGAAAAGCGTAAAAGTTTATAAATGGTATTTCTGGTGTTTTGCACATAGACTAGGTTGGGGGCATACCTCTCAACCTGGAAACATCAAAATTCTGGACAAGGACCATGAAAAATAGGTACAAATCTGTACACTGATTAACATCTAATTTACATACATAATTACGTAACTCCACCCACTCCAATGGAATTGTGGGATACCAACTTTCGAACACAAACTGATGAACAGACAACCAAAATATGGCACCAGAGTCCCCCTGCAGCCATTCCAATGTCCCGTTATCTGGCTTTTTCGCCCCATAAACACTAGTGTGTGCATACTGCTTTACTTCTACAATGATTATTTGGATTTTATTTTTATATTTTGAGGCACATCAATGCACAAACACTAACAGACATCTGATAAACAAAGCAATACTGTCTCACAATGAAAATAGACTTTGCATTAAAACTTCTCTGCCCTTGAAACTCACATTCATTGAAACAGCATTGAAACCTGCACCACATCCAAAGAAAATGCATCTGGCCAGTGGTGGATAAAGATTACCGTTGGGCTGTTTTCAAATCATTGGCCCCTTGCACACAAAACAAGAAACATACACGTGTTCTTTTCTTTGATACACCTGACTTTATTAAGTTATATTCCTTGTATAAAACAGCACACTTGTTAGACAGACCACATTTTAAATGTATTGTCTGAATGAACATTTTTCCAGTAGGCTGTACTGTAGGCAATGAAAGAAAATGCATGAACCAATAATTACAAAACTGCCCAATTCAGAAGATTTCTATCATAAAAGTCTACTTCCATATGAATTAAACAATTAACTTTTAAAATTGTATCACTTCTAAAACACTGCAGTATTGTATAGTGAATAACGTTCGTTTATTTTTGCAGGCATATATATACAAACATGCCTGCTCATAATATATCTTCACCGACTGAAGCTTTTAGGTAGGCATATTATTTAAAACCTTAATTTCTCAGGCATTAAAACTGGCGTATAAAATGCAAGAATTATACTGCCTATTTACAATCATTCTGCATAACAATGCAACGTTCTAACAAAACCATTTTATACTGCAGAACTATTGCAAATATAAATTGTTATTAAGAGATTCACGTTAAGTACTGTATAGATACATGCACAAAAATGTGTGATATATTAGAAGCGTTACCTATCGAGTATTATACTGAAAGTATAATTCTACCTTTCGGAAATAAAACTATCAGTATATCCTCTTAAAAAACTGCTGGAAATCTAAAACATGTAAACTATAAATTCCAGTGTGGTTTAAGTCTATATCAAGCTCTCAAGTAGAATAGGAAAGGATATGATATCGGAAACATTCGTGTTTCTTAATATATAAAAACTATATCATTTGATACTAGTCCACTCTCCAGCATGGTCTAAGCAATACTTCGCTATGGGTATAGAAATATGAACAGTACAATGGCCATTCACTTATGGCCTGGAAACATCCTATAACTATAAAAATCAAAAACAGAGTAAGCATTTCATAGCTTTAGAATCACTGGTATCGTACTTGAAACCATATACTTTAGCCCAATATTATGAATAGATTTTATATACACTAACTATTATTCAGTAAATAACTCGCATATTAATAACGATTGGGACTGGAGGGCTACATTAAATTCTACAAACTAAAAAATAATCTCTCTGATATCATTCCCTTGCAAAATTTTGGACAACTCATAACCCATACATTAAATATTAAGTATAGACATAATAAACTGTGCCATGCATCAAAACTTCTGAAAACATTTTCTAATTTATTTTAGGACTTACCTAAGTCCAGCACGAACGGCAGTAAAGCCACAAAGCAGCTCGGGCAAGCAACAGACATTTGGCAGCATAGTCCCAGCAAGTCCCTTCCTCTCACAGGCAGCAGCAGAATAAGAATGAATGGGAGGAAAGCAGCTTGATTTAAGTCCCTCTCACTAGCATTTCTGTTCAAAACGGAGGCAAAGCAGCTTTTCAAATTCTCGGCAGCAGCAACTGCTCGCAGCCAGCCGGAAATGATGACGTGAGCTCAAGGAGCTCAATTCCGACTGGCTGGTAGTGCTGACGGAACTGGTGTCATCACGCACGTGATGACGTCAACTCCGACAGCATGAAAATTTAAAAAAATAAAAAAACAAAATCAAAGAAATCGGAAGTGAAGGGGTGCCACTTGGGAATCGTGGCACCCCTTCATTTGGACCCCAAAACTCGGTAAAAAACGAGTAATTCGGGACGGTTGGGAGGTCTGGTTGGGGGGCATAATTTAGAAAATTTTGAGTGGACTGGCAATACCATCTGTCATGTTGTACCTTCAGATTTGTAGAAATTTGTGTGTGCCAACACTGATTCACTGTGTAAGTTGTTTTTTTTTTTTATCTCCACTGCTGTGTGACTATGGAGTTGGAATATATAATTAAGGAGGTGTGGGGGCTTTCCGCTCTGCAAAAAAGCTTTTAGTGGTGAATATATCATACAGAAAGTTTTTGATGAGATGGCTTTCCACTCATATGTACATGCAGTCAAGTATACTTTCAATCATTTTTTCCAGTGATGTATATTTCAGTCAAAACTGCCTTTGACAAAATGATACACAATCATATATAAATATATAAAGAAAATTGATTTCAGAGAGTTATTTGAATGCAGTTTTAATTCCACTTGGTCTAGTGGTTAGGATTTGGTACTCTGACCACCATGTCCTAGTTTCAATTCCTGGTCATGGAAGCTTCAATGCATTTTTTTCTGGCAATTGGCACAGAGGGTTAAGGCTGTGAGCTATAGTTTCTATGGTACAAAGTTTGAGTCCTTCAGCCCTCATTTGCCTACTGTGTGACCTTCAGCAAGTCACTTAACCAGATATTGCTTCCAGCTTGGTACTTTGTCTCCATTGAGCCTGCCTAGTTAATGAACTTGTTTTATTAGTATTATTTCATGAAAGAGTTATGGTGAATAAATTATGATAAAGAAGTGGCCCCAGAAGGAAACATGTAGTAACAGAAGTAAGAGGTTGACGGAATTGATCTATGTAATGCCACAACTGCAGTGTAAATGGCTATATAGTAAGGTTTTAAATGTGTTTCTGTTGCAAATACTAATCAGTTAGGATGG
Source organism: Protopterus annectens (assembly GCF_019279795.1). NCBI lineage: Eukaryota > Metazoa > Chordata > Ceratodontiformes > Protopteridae > Protopterus > Protopterus annectens. The sequence goes on along the minus strand of NC_056747.1, from coordinate 582,868,999 downwards.
GGGTTCATTCCAATGCTTTCCAGATGTAACTGAAAATCTACAGTCATACTTCCATCCCAGAAAAAAATCATGAAAAACATTCTGCAGGGTATACTGGAGAGCTTTCTTAATTTTGATGGTCTTAGAGATGGATAGCAGCACAGCTTTATCTGGCAGAGGCTTTTCCATTCCTGCATGATTCAGTTCTGAGACTGGGTCACCACAGTGATAAGTAAAGAGCAACTAGTGGAGATGGTATATTTGGAAGTGGGCAAGGCATTTGGTACTGTGCCACATAAGTCTGGTAAGAAATTGAAAGGGTCGTGAGCTAGAACATATAACAGTGAGGTGAGTATGAAACTAGTTAACTCAATAGTGGCTTTTAGTGGTAGCTGTCAAAACAGAAGACTAGTGGAGTGTCACACCATTCAGTGCAAGAACTAACCCTGTTTAGTACAACAGTGTCAGATATCTCGCTAAAGACTGGAAACCAAAATCAGCCTGTTTGCAAGTAATACCAAAACTGAAGTAATAGTTGCAGGTAGTGAACTCATCCTCCAAAAACATTTTTAAGGTCAAAAATTACAGCATGTTGGGATACATAGCTTGGTGAGTAAATTCAGTGAATTCTTCTGTTGCAAAAGACACTAAAATAGCTACATCCAGATCTATATGTCATATAAACAGCTGGCAGGAAGTGTACAGAGGTAAGCTACCAAAAAAGTGAGAGGGACGAAGAGGCTAAATTAGGAGGAAAGACACATAGCACTCAGCAGGTACACAGTGGAAGAGAAAAGATAATATAAACAGACATGCTGTATTGTTGGGGTGAGGGGCAAATGAACAACATGGAATACATACACAGTGAGGGATGGCTAGTGAAGAAGGGAACATAGTGGTAACCGGAATGGGCATGGTTTGAAACCAAGTGAAGAAAATGCAGTTTCACTAAGATGATGGTAGGACCTTATAATACATTACCAAATGAAGATGTAAAATGGAGGGTAATAAAGAGGTTCAAGGTAACCTGCAAGAGATAGGAGAGCAATGTTGCAAAGGTATGCTTGTGACTACTGTAAAAGATATACATGCTACACTTGAACAAACCTCGCAGGCCATGAATTTTCATTCATCTTCATATATGTATAATAGTACAGCTTTTCAGAAACAGTACCATCCAGAGTTCTTTGGCTAGATGTTTAAAAGCTTGCACTGCCTGGCACTGAATCACAAATGCCATTTTACAGACAATTCCAGCAGGCAGTCCAGACTTCTGGTAGACAACTGTCTTTTTCTCATATCTGTTTCTACTTCTAATTTGTATCATCATTGAATATTTTGTTTTGCTGTGAAGCCACACAAGACTGCCCTGCTGTTACCTCTGTGGACTGTCTCTCGTTCTCATTATGTATGTTACAGCAAAACATTATTAACAATAAAAACATCCTCAGTGAACAGGCTGCTCTTTGTCTGTGTTCTCACCTTGCCTCTTCCTCAGTTCTGACTTTTATCCTTCTAAGGCGAATGATGAAAAGCTTCTTAAGATGCCTAGAGACTGCAACAGCAGCTGTTCCCCTTTTCAGACATCTTCATGATTGTGATACAGTATTAGAAAACATTTATATGGCACGCCTGTTCGCCATAAACCAACAATGTAGGGCCTTTGGAAATTTATTAACTATGTTGAATATTGTTTCTCTTTTCAGAGCTAATCAAATAAAAAAAATTGAGTAAGAGAGTCTAACCAACAACATAAATAAGGAGGTAGCTGAACTGGTGCCCTCTTTTCTCAGCATTATGTGTGTTGTGTTTTATATTTTGCAGAAGCTGACAGTTGTGCTTAACAATAGATATGAACCTTTGGACTCTGAACTGCTGCATCTGGCTTTAGTCTGCAAAAACCTATATTACTTAAAGATCTGGGCTTACGTTGGCATCAGGCTTATTGAGGACCTCCTGCAGCTTAAGCAAGATGGTGAAAGTAATCTGAGCATCCTAAAGGTACGGGAAGAATTCTGGGTATGCATTAATTAATTAAAATTGCTAAACTGGAGAATTGCACTTTCAGCAATGACAGAAACTTAACGAATACTCTTACTGTTTCAAACAGATCTTGTAATTCATTAAATGATATGATAAAGATATTTAGAAGAATCTAAGTTTCAGTTTTATAAATACATACCCAGCTGTAAGTTTGTCTGTGAAAGTAATTTTCTAGTTGCAACTGCCATTCAAACAACATATGGCTGATTGTAGACCAAGATGTGCAATTCCTCTTCTATTACAGAAGAGTGTGTAAGGCATTGGAAGCCAATGCAACCCTTTCCCTCAAGATGTAGTGAAGTCAGAGTTCATTATATTTAAGGGGATTCATTTGGTCTTTCCTTGCAAGGTGGGTATGGAGAGGTGAAGCCCCCTACAGGAAATGATTTTCTAGTGCAGGTTCATAGAAATGTCCTTTTTTACATTCTGCCTCACAATTTCATTCTTCACTGGGTTGGTCTTTGGTTTGTCTTCAAAAAGTCAACATATGTACCCTAGAAAAATGGCACAGACATTTCTTGAATGATTTGAAAAATGATGTCTGCTGTGAGATGTCCAGTACCTTATTATTATTGTCAACATTTTAATAGACTCGGTTGTAAGAGATAATGTATAGAATCTCATATGGTTAGAAAATTTAAAAGAATTTGCATCATAACTTGCTACATTTTGAGTTGATACAGAACCACTGCTTAACAAAGCAAAGAGAAATCAAGATAACCTCAGAATGGGAATGCTAAGTTGTCAGATAATTAATATGTGTGAGGTCCTTTCCAAAATTTCCACAAAATAGAAACTACAAACCCAGATGCTTCTTCACAGACAAAGAAGGCAGAAAGATAAGAACATAACATGTGAGGAAGAGGTCCTGTGGTCAGCTGAGGCCATCTAAGTATTACTACTACTCTAATGCAGCTGATTACCACCTATGGCTGTGTTCCATCCTGTCCTTACCCTTTCACAAACAACAGGGAACCTTTCTGATAACTTACATTATACCATTACTTGAAGCAGTGCATTTCAGGATTTTATCAGTCTGTCTTTAAAATATATATTTTTTTCAAATCTACACTAAGTCCACATTAAATCAGTCCTCCTTCCAGCTTTAAACATGTCCTCTTGTCTGTCCATTCTTTAATTTAAATTTAAGTACATGGTTAAGAAAGATTAATATTTATATATACTTATATTCCCATATTGTTAGGAAGTACAAGTTTTTTCATACAAACATATATATATTTTTTTAGGTGTAGTTATAGTTAGTTTGATGTAGTTTGAAGTTAAACATATAGGATGTATCTTTAAGTGGATTACTTGAGTGGGTTACGTGATTGGTCTGAATAATTCGAATTTGTATATATATAGTTGATTTTTAATGTGTCTGTTAAACTGATCTGAAGAAGCTTTGTAAGCGAAAGCGCTCATCATTTGTGAATAAATATGTATTTTTAATTTAAGGAGACTACCTGTTTCACTCTGTTACTAATACTGTTTTTACTTTCATTTATTTATATTTTGGCAATGGAGTGTTTATTTGATTGGCTGGCAGCTAATTGCTTACTCTTGATGTCCTCTTGTCTGTCCATTCTTTTTCATTTTTAACCTCCCCCCTCCATTTGTTTGCAAACAATGTGGTGCATCCAAATTACATTCTACTTCCTTTTCTGTTTTCTGTCTTCTATTATACACATGCCTAACTTTTCAAGACTCTGGTCATTCTGTAGCCCCCTTTATACCATTCATCATATTTATAACTGAACTGCAGCTCTGCCATCCTAATTTTCTTGTTTCTGTATAGTGTCTGTTACTTCATAGTAAATGCGTGTATGCGTACATGTGTGTGCATGCATGCATGTATGTGTGTGTGTGAGTGTGCGTGCGTGTGCGTGTGTGTGTGCATGGGGATCTACTTTAGAACAGCAAACGATCAGATGATCGAATGCTGTTAGAGCGAACACTAAATGTCGAACCGGCAAAATAGCGAACGGCCGGAACAGAGAATTTTTTCCCAGGAAAAGAAATTTCTGGGCCGGCTGTCCAGGTTGTGCCGTTTCCTCCACTGTAGTGCGATCCTGGAGTTGGTATATTTAAGTAGGGGGGTGTGGGGGGTGAATCCCCCAACTTCATTTAGTGTTTAGTGTTTTTTTTTTTTGGGAACAGCTATTTATTTCCCTGGGAGAAAAAAATCATTGTTCTGGTTGTTCGCTGTTTTGAATTTCCGACAATTAGGGTTCGATATAACAACTTTCGATAATCTGATCGTTCGTTATAATATAGTCACATGTGCATGTGTGTGTGTGTGTGCGTGTGTGATTGTGTCTGTATGTGTATGCAAGTGAGCATGCATGAGAATTCGAGTATCTGTGTGTATGTATGTTGTGAACTATATGCCATGAATGAGACATACACATTTCTGGCAGTATTTTGCCTAACCTCTAGGCAAGCACATAAGAAAGCATGTGTGAGTAAGTTTGGTAGGACACAATGCATGCTGGGGGGAAGGCGAGTGGGAACAGTCAAAAAAGTAAAACACTGTAGAATCATCAGGTTACTGTGGTACCCCTAATTCTATCACAACATGATAGCAGCAGATTTCCGCCTTACTGAAGGTGATATAAATAGGGAAGTAGATACTACAAGAGAAATAAAAAGAAACTGAGTGCTAGCTACCTGGCTCATGCCTTACTTGAAAAAGGATGTAGATGATTTATGAAACACAAAGCTACATCATTCAAATGCATTTATAATAAGATATGTTTACGTACATCTGCAGAAAGAACTATGTAAAAACATCACGTTGCAGACTTTACATATAGAACAAAACATGGCCAGTCATATGCATAAAGGCTTTGAACACTTAATGATTCATTGTGTGCCTGGATGGGGACCTCCACAGAGGTTTGTTTAATGACAAGATATCTATAAGACAGGTGGCTACAGGAATGAGGAATACGTCAAACATATGTTGTTTTAATAGCGTACGATTCTTCTCCATTAAAAAAGCATTTGCAAAGAGCACAAGATTTCATAACAGTCTTAGGTACTCTGTGCTTTCAGATTCAGTGCTATCCTTTTTGGTTCCTAAAAGCAACAGGTCTGAGGACATATTCCAAAATGATTGAGGCTTGTGTAGCAAAAGACTGCCACTGAGATGGAACTCAGCTTTTACTACACCCATACATATATATGTGTGCGACGCACATTCATTTCAAATACGTTTCTTAATACTCATTGTGATCTTGTCTGACATTTTGTTTTGCCTTGTGACCTGATTTGCAGTTAAGGAGGGTGACCTGTTCACCTAACCATGAGCTTTGCAAACTTGGGATTGTGTCTTATTGTTTTGGAATCTGGGGTCTGTTTTTGTAATTCTGTCTTGGGTCATATACATTAATAGGAGCTCCTTTTTATTTTAGATAAAGTATACATAAAATATGTAAACGATTATAGTAAACCATGCCCAGACAATGTGCAAAGTAAATACAGTTCATGAACTGGCACTGACATAATTTGTTACATTTTGTTAAAAATCAGTGTTTGGTGGCGTTACAAGGCTGGTCAAGTATAAAAACTTTCATAACATAAAATTATAGAAATATATGCATACCTGCAAATGACCTAAATTCTAACAATAATATCTTAAAAGCTACTTGAGACATCTCGGAATAAGACCTGATGATATACTAAAAATGGCTTGTCACTGACTGCAGTATCACATTGCAAATGTGTCTTATAAACTTCTTACTAATTTATCGTAATAATGTTGTTTCTAAAACAATAAAGTGAAAATATTTTCCATTTAGCAAATATTGCTACTTGAAATGTAAAACTAAAGAAGAGATCTGAAAAGAAGGCTTTCAATATGGCTGTATAAAGAGAAACTAGATGCAATACTGATTCCTTGATAACATGTTTTGGAATTTATATATGTCATTATCAAGGGATTTGTTAATTTAACCAATTCATCATTTTATTATAATTTCCTTTGTACTTAATCATATTTTAGTGTACTTTTAACAGCTACTCTTCAGGAAATAAATCTCACAGTATAGTAAGAAAAAAATAAGATAGCCTTATGAGATACGAGTCCAGTCTTCAACTGTTTTTCAGGTGAATAGTGCAATAACAGGGTTGGCCAGTCTTACTGGAAACACTAGGCATCTGATATTGCAGTTATTCTGGAAAAAACATTGTGCAATGCACTTCCCATCGCAGCAGTGTAATAATCAAAGCATTGTAGAAAACCACATATTTAACTTTCTGGCTGGGAAAAATGACATTCCATCAGTGTGAACAGACTTCTAACAGATTACTTTATTTTATTCTCGCTACATTGTGTGATTACTGAGGACCTGAACACATATAATATGCATTTGCTTCAGCACTTCATGATATCACTGTGAATAATTGTTTACTTTTTTATTAATGTAGGCAAGGATTTACACACACAGTCAGAATAAAAGTGACGAAGAAAAACTTCTTCAAGAAATTGTAAGTAAGTACTTGGGTCTCATAGATGAGGAAAAGAGTTACTTCCATATTGCTGAAACCATGATGTAATCAATACTATCTAATAAACAAATGTAAAACCATGTGTACAGCTGTTTTAATTAATTTAAAAAAGTCTATATGAAAGATATTGGCTATGAAATGAACTGAAATGAAACATGGAGAGAAACTATTTGATGTTTTAATTATAATTTCTTTTCCTTGTATTTATACATGCATATAATTAATACAGTTTGTAGCACTGAAGTGCCATTCTTTCACGTATATATATTTTTTACTTAATCTCACAGTAGGTGGTACCATTGTACATCTCTTCTTATAACAAGTCACTAGTCTTTGGGCTGACACATTTGTCTAGTCCATAGGCTGTCAGACTTGGTCAGAGTGAGCCTTCATGAATCCACACTCAAGTTTTTGACCCTCTCCCAGATGTCATAATGTTACTTTAGGTCTTCCTGTTCATAAAAACATATGCTTTGCTATACAGAAACAGATAAAGCCTTAGCTTTAACACACTCACACCAACTTCCACATAAACACAAAATAATCAAGGTTTGACATTGTACTTTATCCCTGTAGTATTGATTTGGAGTCAGATATTACACATTGACTGTATTTGTTCTGCATTTAGTCTGATTAAAAATTAATAATAAGTGGTCAACATATTAAGTATGCAACATGTTTAGTCATGCTTAGGTTTCCCTAAAAAGTATGTCTGTGACTCCCAACACTGAGGTCAGATCACCAGTTCAGAAACGCTAGTCTAGTCTAATTCAAACCTATCCCTCTGTCTAGCCTAAAACTTATAAATTCTATTATTTGCTAATCTTGTATTGTAGTATTTATTTACTATTATAGTTTGCTAGTCATTTACTGTACACTTTGCATTATTGCCTGTGACATAAATTCTTAGTCCTTTACTGAAATGAATATAATATTTAATTTTAACAGTATGGCTTGGTATTTCATTAAGTTATCCTTCCAACTGGATTCCATGTACATTACAATTCATTGTTTGGTGTGCATATATTGCCAGATTATTCAATGTATGCTTCCTATACAGATTATTAGCTGAGCTGTTTTGTATTCATAAATAATGTCTGTCTCTTCCTCTGGCTCCTGAAAAGGGTTCATGAATCTTTATTCCACTTGTTGGTTAATGTTGTCTTGATATGGAGCTGGATTTCAGAAAGAGCAAAGCAATAAGGAGATCATACACTGAGATCTCATTGCTGCCTCAGTCTGTGATATAAGCTACACAAAATGAATGTTGCAAAGCATGCACAACAGCTGCCTAGCACAGTGAGAGCTGAAGTGATAAGAAAGACATAGCCAAGCTAGAATCTTTGTGTGAAACTTTTGCCTTTTTTGCAGGTTTTTACTGAATGGATGGTCTGTGTGACTTTTCATCCTATGGTTTAGAAGCGGTAAGAATGGAACACCATAGCATGCTATGCGAATGACTCACATTATCTCTGCACAGCAGACACTGAAGGGGACATAAGATAACCCAAAAGTACATGAGCGCAGTCTCGGTCCAGGGCAATGAATGGGGTCAAGACAGGATGGCAGTAACAGGGATGGAGTTGTACCCCACAGCAGTCTTTAAGAAGCAATTACCTTGTTATTGTGTAGTCTTATTAGCTGCAGAAAAGTGGAACTGCATTTGTCAGGCTAATGCAAACAAAAAAGTTGTGCTCTACATTATGATCACAAGACCAACATGAGTGGGCATAAAACTGAAGAGGGGAATTTCAATAAATTATGCTCAGCTCAGAACACACAGATACATACATGGCCTGCTATATATAGTCATTAATATCTGCATGCAAGCAGACCTGTGTTTATCAAGGGAAAAATATTAAGGAGCATCTCCTATACACAAGGACCCCACCCCAACTGCTCATTAATATACAGCATTATAAATAAACACACATTTGGATTAGGTAATGTATATTGTGTTAATTAACTCATATACTGGAAAAGGGAACTTGTAACAAAGCACTCTTTTGGCAGCATGATCTGCCAATATGTACTTACCCCATTAGTGTGGGCAGTGAGAATTGCCTGTTTTTTTTTAAATTAGCATTACTAGATGAGGGGAATGTAAATAAAAGCCTGCATGGTTCCTCATTTGTGTACATCTGTTTACATTGCCTGAGGTACCATACAAGCCTTTTCTTGAATTGTAGCCATGACAACTGCAATACTTCACTTGTGACAACAACATGGCCAAAGCACAGACTGTTCTGGAATCCAGTCCATGGTATGATATCAATTAACTATTATGCAGTACGTGACAGAGGAAGTACTCCCACATCTGACATCTGTCACTATATTTGTTAGTGACCAGCATGCTAGAAAAACAAGCCTGGAAAAAGAGGAGTACAACTGACCTCTTAAGGACATATGGTGTTTCAGCTACATGGATTCTGAATGTCCATTACTTTTTACTTTTAAAGTCTTTATGAGTACATTCAGGCCTTACTGGTTGTAGGTCCTTAAGGGGTAATTTGCATATATCCAATGGGCCTGCATTATAGGAGGTTTAGGTATTACACGATAAAAACTCTAGCTTGGCTGGGTTTTTCTTGCAGTATTTATTGAGTGATTTAAATTTGTGACCTTGTTATCCTTTGTTTATATCTATCTATCTTTCTATTTATCTGTCTATATGTACTTATATCTACCTCACTCTCTGTGTATATGTATGTATGCGTATATATATATATATATATATATATATATCTATACACACACACACACACACACACACACACACACATAGCTAGCTAGCTAGATGGATATGTATATGATGATTAATAGATATTCACACACATACATATTGCTAACATAGTAATTGTTATTGCTCTTCACAGGTTCATAGGTAAGTACTAGGCAATTAGTCTGCAGACTATTTCAAGCCTAGGCAAAGAATCTTAATTAAAATTTCCCTCTAGCTTCAAGGAGGGCAAGACAAGTTAAACCATGAGAGAATTTGGGACTTCCCATTCCGTTATCTAGGTTTACTTTGAAGGTGGCAAGGGTGTAAGTCTGCTTAACATGTAGTGAAACTTTATTCCTGAGGTGAGGGATACACTATGATATGAATCTGTAATGCCATTTTTGTTTTATTTATCTGCTGATAAAGGTTTAGTTCATTAGCTGAGGATTTTATGTACCATTAGTTCTGTGAAGGAATAGGAGATCAAATAGGGTTGGATATTTCTTGGCATGAAAGGCCAGACATAGATCTCCACAGAGTTGTCAATAAGACACTGAATACAGGGAAAGGGCTGCCAGTCTCTCCTGATAACTAAGATTGTTGAGGCCACTGATCTTTTTAGTTACGAATTTCTGAGGTCTCTCAAGTTGTGTGATATGTTTAGACAAACACATGCCAAGGGGTGCATTATTATATTCAGTAATATGTCTGATAAGATATAACCAAGGAGGAATTAAGACTTCTTTGGATCTAGTGGAGATGCCCTTGGAAATTAGATGGACCAGATAAAAGGCTTCCCATACTGCTATGGAAACATGATGGTCAAATGATATGGAATTACCAACAGGAAGAGTAGGTAGGTCCCTAACAACAGTGTTTGACTGGAGGGCTGCATCTCCTGTATGGTAGGCAAAACTGTTTTGTTTACCACAATGATCTATGCTACATTTTTTACATTTAATTTGATACAGTTGTTCTTGCACCAGTTGTTAATATGGTCAAAGACATCTTGGAGTAATTGTGAGTCAGTTGAAGACAGAATAACAACATTCAGTTTACAGTCATCTGCAAACTTAGTTAATCACAAACCAAGAGTGCTAACTTGGAGGTCTGAGAAATATATGCCAAATAGGAGAAGGCCCAAAACTGAGCCTTGTGGTACACCACTGGTAACTATTTTTGCTTTCAGAAGTGGCACTTTTTACTCTAACCACATGGGTTTAGTAAGATCACACAACATAAGGATTTATATTCAGATTTACAAGTCTGTCAATAATGCTTGCATGAGGAATAGTGTCAAAGGCCTTGGCCAGGTCTAGATATGCTGTATGCACTTCATAAGCACTATCCACTGCTTCAGTTACTTTTTCAAAGAAATTAATGGGGTTAAAGATGCAGAACCTTCCTTTGAAAAGTCAAATTGATAAGGGTCCATGGTTAAGAGATTTTCAATCTCCAGAATAATGAAGTCTGAGATAACGCACTCCATAGCTTTACATATGAGGCTAGTGAGACTAATGAGTCTGTTATTACTAGGGTCATTGGCTGGGCCTCCCTTGTGGAATGACATTGCAATTGCATTTTTCCAGGCTTCAGGATAACCAGTGGAGAGGCTTAGATTAAAGAGCTTAAGAAGAGGTTCATAAAGACCAAATTTGGCAATGATAATCAGGTACCCTGGTATGTTGTCAAGGCCCATGGATGCAGTATTCTTATGTTTTAAAAGGGCTGACAGAACTTGTTGCACAGTAATTAAAAGTGTGACTGGGATTGTGGAAGCTGTGGGAGAGCTATAACTGTAGGTGGAGTAAATTGTGCACTGAATTTGTTAACTAGGGTATTAGCTATTTCCTTTGGATCAGTGAGTGCAGTATTATTGTGGACTAGCTCTGAACACTGTTCGGTATTAGTTCTTAACTTCCTGACATATTTAAAGAAAGATTTGCAGTTATGTTTGGTTTTAGTGGCTATTTTAAGTTAATACTCAACTTTGAGCTTCCCAATGGTTCTATTATGCTGTTTGCTAGTTTGCTTAAGTGTGCTGATAAGGTAGGTAAAATGAGGCCTCTTCTAAGCAATAAGCAGTTTCTTTCTCTTGTTATATAATTTATTTATTTATATGGGTATTCTACCACAGTGGTTTGTTTTTAAACTTTTGATTATATCTTTTGTAGATAGGGACTACCTTATCAATACAACTATTTAAGTGGGAGTAGACGTCAGAGGCATAGGTAGCACTTTCAGGATCCTTCAGGGAGGATTAAAACAGAATTTATTTATGTCATCAAGTAACTGAAGAATATTTGCTTTTGATAAGCCTTAAACAAAGAGCTGTTAGTAGGGAAAGTACCACAATTTTTAAAGGAAAAGGTCACAAAATTATGGTCTTATTTAACAAGGCATTATGTTGCATATGAAGCTGTGCAAGAAATGCTCATATCTGTGAGGACTAGATCCACGATATTGAGAATCCTAGTAGGATGGCTAACTATTTGTGAAATTGAGTTAGCTTTTATAATCTAAAGAATGTGCTGAGCATAATGACCATTGGCAGTGTACGTCTGACAACTTATTGATGGCTAGTTGAAGTACCCCAGTGGAAAGGTCTTGGGTTTGATGGGAATTTCAGCTAATGCATTAAGAATGGGACCTAGAGGGTGTGATATTCACATGCATACAGATTGCTAACACTGTAGTTGTTACTTACCTTAATATAGTACAGCATTTCCCGGACTGATGCTATTTCCTAAGCTTTTCCACAACTAATGTGGAATCAGACATCTTTTACAAATTGTGAATGGCAATACTCATTTGTGCTTGTGGTCATTCTTAGTGGGAATAAAATACATGCTAGCCAGATGGTCACCCCTGTGCCCGTATATACATTCAGCTGTCCTGAGAATGTCATCTCCCTGCTTTCCACCCTGATATGGATTCTCCATTACTGCATTACTATTGCAGATAGATCTTCCGGGCAAGGCATTTTGTGTAAATAATATGCCTGCATGTTTTAGAATCAGATTGTTTTGCACCGACATACTTAGGAGCTTTGGAATAGCATATGTGTTTGAGTCAGGAGCAAATAGGACCCATGACTTGAGCAATCTTGGTAGATGTTCCTACATAAAAAAGATTGTAAGTGAAACATAAATGTTAAATGACAGATCCTATGTTATTGTTCATTCAGAAAAACTTTGCTTAAGAAACTCGCTGGAAGCAACTGGTCAATCTCATTTTCTGGATATCCCGAATCCAAATATTACACAGTGACAGATATAATCAGAAACGAGTCATTTCAGCTTTTATTTTTGAAGTTCAGTGGTAGCACCTCCCTTTAGGATAGTTTGTTTGAAAACTGGAAATTGTGGCTCTAGAAACTTTATTTATTTCTGACTGTGTGCAGAATCTCCAAGAAGCCTGAAAAGTACACTGTGCAGTTTCTGAAGGCATACTTACAGGTGACTTCTACACAGATGGTCAAGTGGCTGAAGTGTGAGAATTTAATGTTACAGTGGGTTTCACCACACTGTATTATATCATATGACTTTGTAGTGCACTTTTCAGGGAGTTTTCGTTCCTTTTCTTTACTGTAGTGTGACCATGGAGTTGGTATATAAATACTTTCAGAAGCTGTAGAGGGGTTGCACCCTACATCAAGGATGCAGGGGGTCTTTTTTAGTTTCTTTTGACTGTCTGTTTTTGGTGTTTTATTTTTGATAAATGGTGAATCAAAAAAAATAATTGTTGGTGGCTCATAGGTAAACCATTTCAGAATGCTGGAGAGGGAGAGGCCCTGAAAGGTTGTACAATATATTAGTTCTGAGAAGGAGAAATTCAGAATATTGCAATGATGATACTAAAGTTTGAGAGATACTATGATATGGGGTGTGGTTGCCAAGAAATAATATAATGCTTATTCATCATTTATTCATTATGAAACCACAAGATCTCAGAATGTCTATTGATGTTTGTTAATGAATTAAATAAATGACCCAAAAACTATGAATAAGGGGAGTTGCTTGATTTGTTAATATGAAACGAAATTCATTGTTTATCTGCAGTGATCAAGTGAGGGGTAAATTGCTGACAGAGTCAGACATAACCTTCAATAAACTGACGGTGATGATATACAAAATTACAAATAAATTAATGAAGAGTTTGATGTACATAGAATAGCTTGTGAAATGGATGAACTGCAAAATGATAAAAACAGAATAAAATGCTTCACTTAGTCTTTGCAAAATATGAAAAACAAAGAATAGCATAGAATACAGAAAGTTTGGTGTAGCAGGTATGGCTATAAGCATGATTAAGAAGAAATGTCCTGTGATTTATTATGTAGAAGCTGTAGCAAAACAAAATATTTTACATATATCTAAGTAGAATAAAATTTGTTAATTTACACTCAGAAAAATTCCATACATTAGAGCTGAGTCATTTGCATTATGGAGGCACAATTTGAGCTGAAATGTGCACAGTGTTAATAATCTACAAAATATAAATACAGAAAACTATGACTAAAAATTGGACTTGAAATATGGGAAGAAAATTGTAGAAGTAATAACTGAGGTGAACTGTTTAGAAAAGACACTTGAGCATTGTATAATATAATCCTATTCCAATGTTTCAAGTACTGAAAGTAAACAATCTGAAACAATAGTGTAACCTGATTATTTATTTAGGCCAAAGTGTAAAACTGAAGGATCAGAAAGTGAAAGTAGTTATTTATGACCATAAGCATAATAAATGCAAGACTTACTTCTAGAAAGTTGTGAGTGTATTATCTATATTGGGTAGTTTGATTTGTCATAGGCTTGGCATGATGTAACAATTCTCAGTGTGACTGCTTGATAAAGTATGGCTCAAAACATCTTTGGTATAATAATTTACTTTTGGAGTGCAAAAACATATGGACTGCCCTAGATTGTTTGCCAGGAGTTTGTCACATTCATACAGATTTTTCACCATTGCCTTTAGTGCATGCTCAAAGGAAAGTTTCAGTACCTTTGCAGACTTGAATAAAGAACAAGTTAAACCACATGGAGCAAAAGAGATGAGTTTAGAAACAAACAGATCTTAATGAAAGTTAAAGTAGATTTGTAAGATGGAATCTAAAAATGTGTTAATTAAACTGCACAGAAAAAATGGATGTAGTTTAGAAACAGACTTTGCTAATGGCAGTCAAGTCAAAAGGCCTGCATTTATGTAAATCCATATAATTTGATTAAAGATATAAAATGGAGTATTATCCATTTATGAAATTGAAGCTGTATCTTCTGTGTCAGGAATAAATTATTTTTCTGTATATGATGTCTATTAATGATTTTAACAAGTAAGACTAGATGAGGAAAATACCAAGCTGTGTATTTTCAATTCTTCTGTGGAAAACTACAGATTTCTAGGACTTCCATTTAATATTGTTTCAGCAACTAATGTGTTTCAAAAAGTTGTTATACAGGTAGCCAAGGAGCTTGATGGTGTTTTTAATGTAAGTGATGACATAATGTTATGGGGTCAGACCAATGAAGAGGAGGATGTGAGACAGTTTGAGTTTTACTGAAAAGGTTGAGCCAGAATTATGTTAAGCTGAACAAAGGCAACAATAAAATCAGATTTACAATGCTAAGATATGTATGAGCCATGTTATAACATATGAGGATTAGATATCAGACATTGGAAAAATAAGACATATAGTACTATTGTCTGAATGTAATACTAAACAAGATCTCAAAAGATTTGTTGAACTGATGCAGTATCTTTCAAAGTGTATTCCAAACCAGGCAGATGTGAGTTTGCTAAGTACATTAGAGGAACAGGATGTAAAATGGTACTAGAGTACATAGCAGGAAAAGTGCTTTGAAATTGTAAACAGTTAACAACTATAACTTAGTTGGGAAGTATAAACTAGAAAAGGAAATGCATGTAGCAGATATGCTGAATAATTCATATTTACCAGATCAGCAAGAGGAGTCACTTGGGAAAGAACTGGAAGTGATTTGAATTATTCCATTGTTGTCTATGGCAAATGATAATAATAATAATAAGTATTTAAAATTTCAGCAGTATACTCACATTGATCCAGAGATGAAACTGCATCACAGTGTGACATTAAAAGGCTGGTGAGAACCAAAGTTTGCTTTGTGGAGAAAATGCAACCTTATTTTTAACTTCAAAGAAAACATGAGCGTTATACAAGGTCTAATATTTTAAGCACATTAAAACACATGCATACATAGCTAAGGGAAGAAATGTTTGCAAGAATACAAGAATCACATTTAGAAAGTGTGAAGTGCAAAGAAAGATCATGTGATATGTTTATATTAGTCAGGCATAAATCCAAAAAGAAAAAAAAACATAACAACCCTTCCTCAGTTTGTTCATACCATGTAATGGTCTATATTAGAACATTGAAGTTTCAAAACTTCGACTGTTCCAATATCGAACCCTATTCAGCGAAAGCTGAAAACATTGAACATACAGAACAGCGAAGTTTTTCCTAGGGAAAAAATTTGCTGTTCCAAAACACATACACACAACACAAGCACACCAAATAAACAGCAATCCACACACATACACCTAAAATCTTACACCTAACCCTACACTAAACTATACACACACCACTAACTATCCACTTACCTTAACCCAAACCCTAACCCTAAGATCCGTCACTATCGCACACTCACCTCACCCGCGCCCTAACCTTAACTCACCTACCCCACCCTAACCCTCACATCCACACAATCGCACACTTACCTGACCCGTGCCCTAACCCTAACTCACCTAACCTGCCCTAACCCTCACATCCACACAATCGCACACATACCTAACCCGCGCCCTAACCCTAATTCACCTAACCCACCCTAACCCTCACGTCCACACAATGGCACACATACCTAACCTGCACCCTAACCCTAACTAACCTAACCCGCACTCATTCGCACACTTACCTGAACCCAACCCGTAACTTTCCACCACAGCGCTGAAAACACCGAAGCAACAGAAACAAACAACCAAATTCTTTCCATAGGAAAAAATTTGGTTTTCTGTTGCTTCGATATTTTCAGCTTTCACTGAATAGGGTTTGATATTAGAACATTCGAAGTTTTGAAACTTCGATGTTCTAATATAGACCCCCATATAAAAATGATCAATCAAATACCAATTTTTAAAAAACGTCATAAGACACAGCCCAATCACAACAAGATATCCAATAAACATGCTATAAGTTAAAGATACATTATTAGAAAGTCATATGCACATAATAAAAAATTTCCTATGATCTCAAATACATTTGTTGATATTTTAAAACAGGTTTAATATTGTTTGCAGCATTAATTCCTGGTTTGTGACCTGCTTGTAGATGAACAATCCAACCATATTCACTAGATTCAGGGTTATTATTTGGGTCACCACCCCTTGCATTTTTATAAATCACATCTATCACTCTAAATTTAAATGAATATTCCAAGCCATAGTCAGACATATGTTTCGCTAGAGCAGATTACTATTATTCCTCCGTATGTCAGATTGATGTTCAGTATTTAAATGTGCTGCTTCTTGTAATACAGAAAATATAGTATATTTGGCTACTTGTATAAGATGTTCAGCTTTCTATGTTGGGAAGTCAACTAGGAAGTTGAAAGAATGAATCACTTAACATCAATGGGACATACAGAGCAATAATAGTAATAATACTCTAACGAAAGATGTGGCTGAAGATGGCTTGTTCCATCATTATTATTTCTTACTGCTTAAAGCCAGCATTCTGTGACTAGCATTGGACTTCTGTTTCCTCTGTTAATGCTTCTAGTACAGTTATATAGCACTGAGAAATTCTTGTCTAGTAAACAGTACAGTTGTGTAAAATCTTACCAGAACAGTAGATGTCCTTGCCTTAACTGCTGCAGTATTCATTACTAATGGGATTCCTTGCCATGGAAGCCCAACGACTGACCAGTCTACCAAAGCCTACCATTGCTTTAAGGTACACTGAACATCAACCAAACACTCCTTGCATAGCATAGGGCTTAGAGGTGACATTCAGGCATACCATCCACAGAACGGATTGCCTCAGTAGGAACACCAGTCCAAGGAAAACCAAACAGAACCTGCACATCCAGGAAGGAAAAAGACTATGGATTTGAATGGAGGGAGTGAATACTGCAGCAGTGAAGGCAAGGACATCTATCATTATGGTAAGATTTCACACAACTGTACTATGTCCTTACATTCACCGCTGCAGTATTCATTACATATCGGAGGGGACTAAAGCTCAAGAAGAAACTTGGGAGGAAGAAGTAACAGTAGAGCCCTCTAAGAAGCCATGAAGAATGGCATTAACAAAACTAGCTCTAACTCTGGAGATATACAACTTGTAGTGTTTGGTAAATGTATGCACAGAACTCCAGGTACCTGCTTCAAGAATAGAATTAGTGTCTAAGCCCTTGAAAAAAGCACCAGAAGAAACCTCTACAGAAGAAGGAAGGCACTTGACATGAAAAGTGTAACAAAAAGAAATAATCTTTTGAAATCCAAGTAGAAATAGTTTGCTTGGAAACAGACAATCCTAAAGACCTAGGATGAAAGGAAACGAAAAACTGATCAGATTTTCTGATAGCTTTAGTCTTATCCAAATAAAATCTGAGCTGTCTGTGCACATCCAAAGTATGCAGCACCCACTCACTGTCAAATTGCGGAGAGGAGGAAAAAAGTAGGCAAATTAATAAACTGATTAAGTGACAACTCATTAACCACCTTAGGCATAAAAGAAAGATTAGTATGCAAGGACACCCTGTCCTCATGGAAAGTCAGAAAAGGCAGATATGCCATAAGGGCTTGCAACTCAGACACCTGTCTGGCAGAAGTAAGAGCTAACAAAAGAGCTGTCTTCCAAGAACAATGTTGCAAGGAAGTTGAAATAGCAGACTCAAAAGGAGCCTGAGTCAGTTTCTCCAGAACAAAATTAAGATCCCAAGGAGGAGGAACAGACTTCCTGGGAGGTCTAATATTAAGGATGCCTTTAAGAAATTGCTTAGCCTCAAATCTAGTAGCTAAGGAGGAGTTAAAGGCAGACAAGCAGAAAGAGCTGATCCGTGGGCCTTAATAGAAGAATAGGCCAAACAAGCATTGAGCAACTCACACAAATAAAGGAGAACTAAAGAAACATCTACAGTAAGTGGGTCCAGGTTACGACAGAGACACCAAATAGAAAACCTCTTCCATTTGGATAAGTAGGATTTCCTAGTAGTAGGTTTCCTGGCCTCCTGCAGGACCTGCAGCACATCATCAGAAAAAAAGGTATCTATGAGGAACGAAAACCCTATCACCCATAGTGTCAGTTGAAGCGTGGACAGGTGTGGATGGATGAGAGATCCCTTGTCTTGTGTGAGTAGGTCCACCCTGTGAAGTAACTTGTGATGACTGCTCTTGGCTAAATGCAGAAGTAGAGGGAACTAGTGCTGTCGCCACCAAAAGAGAGTCACCAACAAGATTTTGGGAGCATACTGTTGAATCTTGAACAGGACTTTTGGAATGAGAGGAAGGGGAGGGAATGCATAAAGAAACATCCCCTTCAAAGAAAATGAGAGGGCATCCATCTTTCACACCGGAGGACCTGGGACTCTGGCACAAAACAAAGAAGTTGATTATTCAGAGGGGAGGCAAATAGATCTACTTGAGGAGTACCCCACTGGTGAACAATGTCCAGAAACACATCCATGTGAAGCATCCATTCGTGAGATTGAGTGAAGGACCTGCTCAGAGTGTCTGCCACAATGTTCTGATCTGAAGGAATATAAACTGCCTGAAGAGTCAGTTGATACTTGACAGCCAGATCCCACACTGGAAGTGCCAGCTGGCAAAAAGGTAAGAGCTTGTTCCCCCCGTTTGTTGATATACCACATAACTGTGGTCATCAATCTCTTTCGGCTTTTCCCGTTAGGGGTCGCCACAGCGGATCATCTCTTTCCATTTCTTCCTATCCTCTGCATCTTGCTCTGTCACACCAACCGCCTGCATGTCCTCTCTCACCACATCCATAAACCTTATCTTAGGCCTTCCTCTATTCCTCTTACCTGGCAGCTCCATCCTTAGCATCTTTTTCCCAATATACCCATCATCCCTCCTCAGCACATGTCCAAACCAACGCAATCTCGTCTCTCTTGCTTTGTCTCCAAACTGTCCAACATGAGCTGACCCTCTAATATACCGATTCCTAATCCTATCCATCCTAGTCACACCGATTGCAAATCTTAACATCTTTAACTCTGCCACATCCAGCTCTGACTCCTGCCTTTATGTCAATGCCACTGTCTCCAACCCATATAACATAGCTGGTCTCACTACACTCTTGTAGACCTTCCCTTTCACTCTTACGGATACCCGTCTGTCACAAATCACTCCTGACACTCTTCTCCACCCATTCCACCCTGCCTGTACTCTCTTCTTCACCTCTCTTCCACATTCACCATTACTCTGAACTGTTGATCCCAAGTACTTAAACTCGTCCACCTTTACCAACTCTACTCCCTGCATCCTCACCATTCCTCTACCCTCCCTCTCATTTACACACATATATTCTGTCTTAGCCCTGCTGACCCTCATTCCTCTGCTCTCTAGAGCATATCTCCACCTCTCCAGAGTCTCCTCAACCTGATTCCTACTCTCACTACAGATCACAATGTCATCTGCAAACATCATAGTCCACGGGGCCTCCTGTCTGATCTCATCTGTCAAACTGTCCATCCCCACTGCAAATAAGAAAGGACTCAGAGCTGATCCTTGATGTAATCCCACCTCCACCTTAAACGGATCTGTCACTCCCACTGCAGTCCTCACCACTGTCACACTACCCTCGTACATATCCTGTACCACTCTTACGTACTTCTCTGCCACTCCCGACTTCCTCATACAATACCACAACTCTTCTCTAGGCACCCTGTCATATGCTTTCTCCAAGTCTACAAAGACACAATGCAACTCCTTCTGACCTTCTCTGTATTTCTCCATCAACACT
The DNA here is from genome assembly GCF_019279795.1 of Protopterus annectens. Classification (NCBI taxonomy): domain Eukaryota; kingdom Metazoa; phylum Chordata; order Ceratodontiformes; family Protopteridae; genus Protopterus; species Protopterus annectens. The sequence goes on along the minus strand of NC_056747.1, from coordinate 582,848,729 downwards.
CTCAGAGCAAACATTGCATCTGTAGTGCTCTTTCCTGGCATGAAACCATACTGCTGATCACTAATCATCACCTCCCTTCTTAACCTTGCTTCCACTACTCTTTCCCATAACTTCAAGCTGTGACTAATCAGTTTTATCCTCTGTAGTTACTGCAGCTCTGCACATCACCCTTATTCTTAAAGATAGGTACCAAAACACTTTTCTCCACTCCTCAGGCATCCTCTGACTTTCCAAAATTTCATTAAACAATCTAGTTAGAAATTCCACTGCCATTTCTCCTAAGCACCTCCATGCTTCCATTGGTATGTCATCTGGGCCAACAGCCTTTCCATTCTTCATCCTCTTCATAGCTGCCCTTACTTCCTCCTTGCTAATCTGTTTCACTTCCTGATTCACTATCCCCACATCATCCAACCTTCTCTCTCTCATTCTCTTCATTCATCAGCCTCTCAAAATACTCTTTCCATCTACTCAACACACTCTCCTCTCTTGTGAGTACCTTTCCCTCACTATCCTTTATCACCCTTACATGCTGCACATCTTTCCCAGCTCTGTCCCTCTGTCTAGCTAATCGGTACAGGTCCTTTTCTCCCTCTTTAGTGTCCAATCTCTCGTACAACTCTCCATATGCCCTATCCTTAGCTTTCGCCACCTCTCTCTTTGCCATGCGCCTCATCTCCTTATACTCATGTCTACTTTCTTCATCTCTTTGACAATCCCACTTCTTCTTCGCCAGCCTCTTCCTCTGTATACTCTCCTGTACTTCCTCATTCCACCACCAGGTCTCCTTGTCCTCCTTCCTCTGTCCAGATGTCACACCAAGCACCTTTCTAGCAGTCACCCTTACTAGTTCTGCTGTAGTTACCCAGCTATTCGGTAACTCTCCACTGCCTCCCAGTGCCTGTCTTAACTCTTCCCTAAACTCCACTTCACAATCACCCTTTTTTAACTTCCATCATTTAATCCTTGGCACAGCTTTCACATTCCTCCTCCTCTTCTTGATCACCAACATCATTCTACATACCACCAATCTATGCTGCTTAACTACACTTTCCCCTGCCACCACTTTACAGTCTCCAATCTCCTTAAGACTGGCCCTCCTACATAGTATATAATCAACTTGTGAGCATCTTCCTCCACTCTTGTACGTCACCCTATGCTCCACCCTCTTCTTAAAATACGTATTCACCACAGCCATGTCCATCCTTTTCGCAAAATCCACAATCATCTGACCTTCTGCATTCCTCTCCTTAACACCATACCTACCCATCAGTTCCTCATCCCCTCTGTTCACTTCACCAACATGCCCATTAAAGTCCGCTCCAATCACTAGTCTCTCACCCTTGGGTACACTCACCACAACTTCATCCAACTCACTCCAAAATTTCTCTTTCTCTTCCATCGCACACCCAACTTGAGGAGCATATGCACTAACAACATTCATCATTACACCATCAATTTCGAGCTTCATAAACATCACTCGGTCAGACACTCTCTTCACGTCCAAAACACTCTTGGCATATTGTTCCTTTAGTATAACCCCTACCCCATTTCTCCTGCCATCCACACCATGATAAAACAATTTGAACCCGTTTCCTAAACACCTGGCCTTACTTCCCTTCCATCTGGTCTCTTGCACACACAATATATCAACCTTCCTTCTCTCCATCATATCAGCTAGCTCTCTTCCTATACCAGTCATACTGCCAACATTCAAAGTTCCTACCCTCACTGCTACACTCCTAACCTTCCTCCTATCTTCCTGCCTTCGCCCTCCTCTTCTCCTTCGGCCAACAGTAGCCCAATTTCCGCCAGCACCCTGTTGGCTAACAGTACTGGTGGCGGTCGTTGTTAACCCGGGCCTCGACCGATCCGGTATGCAATTATGAAAAGTTCTCCGCATCAGTAATTTTTGGCAGAAGTTTTACGCCGGATGCCCTTCCTGACGCAACCCTCCCCATTTATCCGGGCTTGGGACCGGCACAAAGAAATGCACTGGCTTGTGCATCCCCAGTGGCTGGGTTATACCACATAACTGTGGTATTGTCTGTAAATTCCTTGAGAGGCCCTGGAGAGAAAAGAAGATGAAAGTCCTGAAGAGCCAGCATCAGAGACCTCATCTCTTTGATGTTGATGTGCTCCTTCTGCTGATGAGGTAACCACACTCCCTGTACTTTCAGGGAGCCAAAGGTTGCTCCCCATCCCACATACGAAGCATCTGTGAACAGATCCTGAGAGGGAAGAGGAGGATGAAAATGGATCCCTGGATTCAGAGACAACTGCTGAATCCACCAGAGAAGTTTCTTCTTGAGACAAGGAAGAAAAGGGACTAAAAGGTCTAGAGGATGCACATCTTGAAGCCTCATGACTTCAGAAACCATTGGAACATCTTCATGTGGAGTTCGGCCAGAGAGATCACTGGAATGCTGGAAGCCATGAAACTCAGAACTCTCAGAAACTCCCTGGCTGTAATGGAGGCCAGGGTAAGAAGAGTTTGAAAGTAAGAAATGAGAGTTAAGACCTTTGAAGGAGACAGGGCTGCCAGCATTGGCATCACTGTCTGAATCCTGCAAACAGAAAGACATGATCATGAGAAGGAGTCAGAGAAGACTTTTTGAAGTTTATTGTGAACCCCGGGCTGGGAGGAGAAATGGCAAAATGAAGATTTTGCAAAAGGGCCTCCTGAGAGGATGCCTGAATCAGAAGGTCATCCAAGTAAGGAAATATTTGGATCCCTTGAAGTCTGCAAAAAGCAATCACAGGAGCGAAGCATTTGGTGAACACCCTTGGGGCAGTAGAAAGGCCAAAAGGCAAAACACAGAACTGAAAATGCCAGGAAGCAACAGAGAAATACAAACACTTCCTGAAAGAGGATGTTTGGGAATATGGAGATAAGCATCCTTGAGATTCAGCGACACCAAAATGGCCTGAGAGAGCAAGAGAGGAAATAGTCTGAAGGAACAAAATCCAAAAGGAAGGCAGCTTCAGAAAAGTGTTTAGATGAGAGAGGTCTCAAGTACCCTCTTTTCTGGGCACTAGAAACATCCTTGAATAAAACACATTCCCCCTTTGGGACACAGGCACCTCTTGAATAGTACCCCAAGACAAGAGATCTTGAAGAATCTCTGGGAAAAAAGGAAGCTGATCCTTGAGGAGGCTGAGGAATGCCCATAAAAGGAGTATGGATTATCCACACCATGAAGTACCCCTGACGAATGATTGACAAAACCCAAGAATCCTGGGTGATGTGAAGCAAAATAGCAAGAGAAAGAGAAAGGTGAAGAGAAAGAGGAATGTGGCTGGGAACAGGTGGATAGTCAGACAACACCTGGTTTGTCAGGAAAGAAAGGCTTTTGAATCTCTGCAGTCTTAGTGGCCTTAGCAGAAGGAGCCTGTTTACCATGCTTTTTACCTTTAGCAGGAGGGTGAGATTGCCTATGAACAAAGGCTCATTTAGAAGGGTAGTTTCTCTGAAACTTAGTTACATGTGAAACAAACACGTTTAAACTTCTGTAAGGCCTTCCCCTTGTCCTGAAGAGACTTAAACAAATCAGCAGCCACTTCCCCAAACAAAAGTTTATTATTCAGAGGAGCATCCATCAACTTAGCCTTAATATCATCAGGTAAAGGTTGAAGCCTGAACCAAGAATACCTCCTCATTACTGAACCAAAAGCAGCAGCCCTAGAAGAGGCATCTGCTGCATCTTAACTACATTTGATAGAATGATGAATTACTTGAGAGGAAGTCCCTAGCAAGGAAAGAGCAGAAGATTTAATCTCAAAGTCTGGAAGATCAGAAAAAAGCTGACAAGCCTGATAAAGAAGAACCAACACATACCTAGATATATGGGTCTGATAATTAATTACCCTAAAAGCTATGGTAGCTAAAGCATAAACCTTCCTACCCAGCCTGTCCATTGTTCTGCTGTCCTTGTCAGAAGGCAGTAACTTGGATGAAGGAAGCAACTGAGATGGCTTATCACTCAGAGACTACAAACACCTCAGAGAGGTCAGCAGCAGGACATTTAAACAAAAAGGAACAAGTCTCAGGCAACCTATAAAACCTATCAGGCTTCTTGGAAGCAGGAGGCAAAGAATCAGGCACTTTAGTGGCATTGAAAAAACATCCAATAAAGCAGCCAAAACAGGAGGAATAGCTGCAGGTTTAGGAGATTCCATCTGCATTAACTCATAGTACCTCTTATGGATATCAGAGACCTGAGCACAATCCCACTTAAAAAATTACATTATCCTAGAGATTGTGTCCGCAAAGGAAATTTCCCCAGAAGGATTATCTGGACTATTAGATTCTTCCTCCTTTGACTCATAGTCTAAAGGAGAAGCAATCTGAGAAGACTAAGTAAGGGATTCTTCATCAGAATCCATCTCTTTCTCAGAAGACTTCAGTTCCCTGGGCCTTTTAAGTGGAGAAGAGAACCATGGAGGAGCAGGAACGGAAACCCCTTGAGAAGGCCTTAATGACAGTAAAGCATTAAATAACCCCTGAGTAAAGACCTGCCACTCACTTTGTGGATCTCAAGGAGCAGAAGAAATGTTTAGTTTTCCTGTTTCTTTTTAATGTCTGCCCTAGAAAACTGGGAAGGGTCTGACTCAGGATGGCATTCAACAACTGTAGTAGGAACTTCTTTCCTGATAAGAATCTGCAGAACCTCCCTTGACCCCTTGGAAACAATCAACTGCGGTTCCCCCTGAAAGTCAGAAATGGATGCCTACAAAGCCTCATTGGATGTGCTGCCCACCAGTCCCTCTCCAGCCTCCAACCCAGACATGGAAGAGAAATCTGACAACACAGCCAGGTCAGCCTCTGGGTTTGTAATAACTTCAGGAGAAACACCCGGCAGAAGCTGGACAGCAGAAGATTCTGGTCTTACCTATTTCACTTTCTTCTTCCCTGATGGCTGACCCTCGGGGCAGGAAGTTCCTTCCATTATATCTCTAGCAACAAGCTTAAGATGCTGGTTTTCAAGATACGATGAAAGGGAAGAAAGCCTACTATGAAGAGTTTTCAGACGAACGCCTGACAAATCGAACAAAATGTACGATTGTGAGAAGCTCCTAGGCAAAAAAAGGCACTTATTGTGGCAGTCGTTATGGGGGAATCTGTCTCCCACACTGGCATTTACCCTTTCTGGATAACATTAACCCCAAACAGCACAAAAAAGTCAAGAAAAAGAACAAAACCCAAACTAAGTACTTATCTGCAAAGGTGAGGACTTAAGCAAACAGGAGTAATCACAAAAATGTAGTAAAAATGGCAGAAAATGGATGTAGGCAAACAGACTGATGGTTTGAAACAGCATTCAGACTGGTGGCAAAGAAGTTCTGAGGATGGTATGCCTGAATGTCACCTTTATGCTCTACGTTATGCGGGGAGCATTTGGCTGATGTTCAGCATACCTTAAAAGCAATGGTAGGCTTTGGTAGACTGACTGGAAGTCAGCCTTACACAGCAGGGAATCCCACATGTAATGAATACTGCAGCAGTGAATGTAAGGACATCTTTTGGTTACTTCTTTAATGACCAGTATATTTCTTAATACATTGCCTGTTGTACATGGTCTAGTTTCTTAGCAACACACTCAAGATAGAATAGCTCTCAACCTCTTGACATAAAACAATCTCTACAAAGACAAAATAATGGAGGGACAAAGTCCCAAAAATAGGGGCATATTTTAAATATTGCTCTTATAAACTTAGAAAGTTGCTAAAATAAAAGGTCTTGTGTTACCATATATTTTCTGAAGGACATTTGAAGTCTGAAACTCAAATGCCTGTCATTATATAGTGAATTCAGTCCCCAGTGATTGGCCACAAAATTCCAGAAATCACAAATTTTATGAGGAATGGACCAAAAATATGAGGAACAAAATCTGGACATTCTGTGAAAATCTGGACAGTTGAGAGGTGATGCCTTTGATTATCTGTTTCAGTTCTGTTAGAATATTTAAGTCTGTCATCGTTTTCATCTAAGGTTTCACTTTGAAGAATGAAGAAGTCAAAAGCAGAATTCCCACACTTTAATAATAAAATTGAACACTTTCGTCCCAGTACATTGGACTTCATCAGAATGATGATCAGGATTCTGATGAAGTCCAATGCGCTGGGACAAAATCGCTCAATTTTATTATTAAAGTGTGAAGATGCTGCTTTTGACTTCTTCATTCTTCTATGGTTTCACTTTGCATAACAGCAACACTGGACTGTAAATGATACCTTTGCTCTTGCCGATCAGTGATTTTCTGATGCAAAGTATTTTCATTCCACTGCAGCACATCATTTTGTGAGCACACTTTGCTGGCCAACATGACTTCCTTTTGTTCACCCATATTTCTATAGCTCAGCAGAACTTAACATCTGCTCATCTTTCAATACAGTAACACGTATTTTTTTCCTTATTTGTTTTGCCTTTCATATTTCAGTACAGACAATTCACAATGTTTTACCAGTTTGCACACAATCTTTTTCCATTATATTACACAGAAGTGAGCTCTATTTTCACTTATAGGTGCTTTACTTATAACATCAACACTTTTTTCCTGCGTTATATAACAACGAACCACATTTTCTCAGTGCATCTCCCTTTTTTCTATCCGTGAGTTTTAAATTTAAAATCATCACGTCTTTCTTTATACAACAATGAACCCCTTTTCTCTTTCAGAGATATTTTTTAAGAGCTTTACGCAGTAATGATCCCCCTTTCCTTGTCAGAGGGTTTTACTTTTAGAATCAGCAACCTACATTAGCTTATGTTTCATGAAATTTCAGCAGCATTTTGGAAAAATAGTTTGCCACAACCAACTTTTTTGTTGCAAGTCTTTACTGTAACCTAACAAAGAACTTCCTTTCTCTGTCATCCTTCATCTGCCAGGAAGGCCAAATTTTATTGTTAGAGAAATTCTTCATATGAGCATAGTGTAAATATTGTTGCAGGTATACCAGTTCTTTAATATTTTCAGTTCACTATTCAAGAAAAATTGCTTTTTACAGAGGCATCTCATCTTCTTTTTCGTATGTTTCTTACTACTGATCAGATTGTACCTAATATGATCTAGTGTTGTGTGTAACTAGAAGACTGACCACATAAAACACCTGATTAGCTCAGTGTTGTGTATACCTTAACACAGATACCACCTAATACAATTCAGTGCTCCATACAATTCGCCTTAGTCAACACATAGTTAGATTTAGTGTTGCGTAAAGTTATACCATTTGCCAGTGCTTTCTACACAGCGCATACATATTTATTTCTCTTGCTTTTACTTTCAGTAGGGCTTTACATACATACACACACACACACACACACACACACACACACACACACACACACACACACACACACACACACACAATTTTTAGCAGATCCTACCAAAACAATATATTTCAGAAGCAATATAGTACTCTTCAGAAAACATTAGTAGACAGTAATTATCACTTCCTTTAAACATGGGGCAATTCACAAATACAACAAATGTCTGTTTCACATAAGTTGTCTTCTTTTTCAGTGTTGTAACTTATCAACTCTGAGTTTGCTTCAGTGTCTCATTAAGATTTTACTCTGCACGCTATTTAAGCTATGAGCTTCACGCTCAATAACAAGAAATTATAGTTGTGTAAGTAAACTTACCATGACAGTAGATGGTTGAATGATCACTGTTGAAGTAGCCTAGGCGTTATGGGTTAGTTCCTGTCAAGGATATAACAGCAGGACAGCATTCAAGGCTTCAGGGCACCTTCCATGTGCCCAAACCATTAGATAGCTTAAGGTGAGCTGTCTAAAAAGACATGTTTGGGTGCCAAACCCTTTAGAGCTTTCATGCTGAGAAAGGGAGGCTGAGTCCTGAGAGAACATAGCTAGGAGTAAAATACACAAATGTCCAAAAGTTGACAAAACAACACACTAAAAAAGAGGGATAGAGGGAAGAAGTGGCTACTGCAGCAGTGATTATTCAAACATCTACTGTTATGGTAAGTTTACTTACACAACTATAACTTGTTTATCATACTGATTACTGTTGCAGTAACCTAAGCTATATGGGTAGATTACTATAGCTCACAACATTTGGGAGGTGGAAGGGGAAAGGTACATGTGCTTCTGAGAATGGTCCTAGCAAAGCCTTATAGTGTTTTGTAAAAGTATGTACAGTGGATCAAGTTGCTGCTTCTAGAGCACTTCTAGAAGCCAGCCATTTCTAAAAGGACATAGATGAAGCCAAGGCCCTGGTAGAGTGAGCCTTGACCCTGCCTGGAATAGTTTTGTTGTGGAGGGATTAACAAAAAGTAATAGCTTGAGATAACCATTTGGAAATAATCTGCTTTGAGACAGGTTGTCCCTTCATCTTGCCTTCACATGAAATGAACAGCTGATTTGAAGACCTGAAAGATTTTGCTCTGTCACGATAGGACCCAAGTTGTCTGTGGACATACAAGGTATGGATTATCCTTTCTCCCTCGTTTTAGGATTCAGGAAAGAAAACAGGGAGATTGATAGTCTGGTTTAAAGAAATTTAGATATCACTTTAGGCATAAAGGTAGGAAGAGTTCTCAAAGAAATCCTGTCCCTGTTTAAAATGAGATAAGGTTGACCCAACATGACAGCTTGCAACTCAAATACCCTTCTTACAGAGGTCATAGCAATCAACAAAACAGTTTTCCATGTTTAGAATCTCAAGTTAGCCAAATGAGCTGGTTCAGATGGAGCAAGTGTTTGCTTTTGTAACACAGAATTAAGATCCAGTAAACAAACCAAAAGCACTGAGTAAAGGAAGAGTCGAGCACCGGGCAGCTGAGATATAGAACCAAGTTTATTGTAGGTCACAAAATCCACAAAACGTAAAACGCAAAACAGTCACACAGCGTTTTTCATCAAATATAACAGACTTCATCAGGCAAGAACCAAACCATGATGACACAGTTTACAGGCAGGATCCAAGTCATAGGATAATAAAAACATGATAAAAATCACTGGTAAAGCCACATCTTATTCCATAAAAACAAAAATAATACAGTAAGCACTTTGTATGGACTGTCCACGAATGCGTTTAGCATGACCGTAATGGTTGGAGGTCCCCATGGAAATGCCCCCGGACACGACAAGAAGCATTATAACGTGACACCATTTCACGGCTTTTCTTTTAATATTTGTATTTATATTTGTGTAATAATATACATTTCAATCTATTTGGACCATATAATGTACTGCTCATGAGCAAACCGCCCTGTGAACACACACTTGGATTGTGGTTGACATATCCGTAGAAGAAGCACTTTAATGACATACTACGTCATGATTTTCCTTGTAATATTTTTACAGACATGTTTAATAATATACATTTCAATGTATTTGGAGCAGAAAATGAACTGTTCATGATAAGACTTGACTGTGACAATACAGTTGGAATGTGGTTGCCATAGTACGCAAGTACCGCATCTATTTTATATTTATGTGCTTATGTCTGCCTTTGTTGTCCCTGATACTTTGCACTTTTATCCCCCTTGACACTACTCCCCAAGCAAAGTCCAAAGTGTGTTACTTCTTTGGAGCAGATGGGAAGAAGAGGAGACCTAGATTCAGTAATATTTGATGTCTCCACCAAGTGAATTTTCTTATCACAAATCCAAGAAATGGAATTTGAAAAGACAGTGGGTCTTGATGCTGGGACCAAAGAGACTTCAGATACCATTGCATCTTTCTCATATGGAATCTTGCAAGAGGTGTTATCAGAATTATGGCGAAAACAGTCGTCTAGATTTCTACCCAGAACCTAAAAACCAAAGAGAAAAGATTCTGCAAACTCTGGACATGTATAGGTAGTTCAGGTGCCATCTTGACAGAAATAAGTCCTTTAGAAGAGCTGACCAGCTATTTATTTCTTATCAAAGAGCAAAAAAGGGAAACCTAATGTTTAAATAGACAGTTTTTGGGTGGTTGTCCACAGATATTTTTTTTTGTTATTCCCACCACGTCACATCCATTCCAGGCAGTATCAAGGCACATTTTATTAGAGCCCTGTCTTCTTCAATAACATAATGGAAAGGGGTGGACTGCAGAAGCATTTTAAAGGTAGCTTCATGGTCCTCTTTACATACTTTTACAAGGCATTACAAACTGGATTCCTTTTCTAGGTTCAGATCAGACTTTACTAGGAGCATTCTACAGGGGGGCTTGGATCCTTATCCTTTCTCCTCCCAGGATGGATAGGCTTTGGTATTATAGTATATGCTTAAATTCCTCACTGCTACAGTAAATGCACCCACCACCACCCCCCTATTCTTGTATATAGTTGTATTTGGGATATAAAATATGGTTATGTTTTTTTTCTACTTTATATTTTTTTATTGTTACTATTGGGTGGTTGATTACTTCAGACTTGTTAGGCTCTTCTCTAATTGTATGGGTAAGAAAGTCCTGAAGAAATCTTCACTCTTACCACTGATTTCCCTCCTTGGGGATTAGCCAATCAGCGGTCAGAGTAAAGGAGTAGGGAAGGGGATGAAAGAGCTTTTTGAAACTGACTGCTTGTTGTTTTCCAAGCAGGAAACAACCCATATAGCCCAAGGGCTACTGCAGCAGTGAGAAATTTGCACATCTGTTTCTATTACACTATGAAACAGATATAATTGAAAACAGGAGGGAAAAGAAGGGTTTGGCCAAGTGGATGAGGAGAAATCCCTGGGAAAGAAGATGAATTTCCTCCCACTGCCATCTGTATCCTAGCTGGATCAGTTTCAGAACCTATTTGGTTGAAACAATGTGTTGCCAAAGAGAGAAATGGAGAATCGTAGTTTCTGGAAGGGGTAAGGGACTGCCTTGGTGGGTACAAGGTATCCTATATAGTGATGCTGCCCTGTTTGTCTCTCCTCTGTTCAGGGGAGTTCTTGCCTTCTTTTTGGAAACTCCCTGCAATTCCTTTTTTGAATGCCTGCTTACCAGCATTCTGCTGAGACTGCTTATTTTGTTTCTTGCCAAATTGGACAGAGGAATAAAAAATCCCTTGGAGAATATAGAGAGGGAGGTTTAGTAAATCTGAGAGATTCCCTGAATCACCTTACCTCTCTCATCATAATTTTTGATATCTCTGCAACAGAGGGCCCAGAAATTAAATATTTATCCAAATGATTGTTCAAATGTAATTTTTGACATCTTCTGTGAGGTTCTGAAAATATATCTAGGCAAACCTCCTTAAAACAGTATCAGTGGCAACAGCCCTGGAGGCAGTATTGGCAGACTCATAAACACACTTCAAAAAATGAGAAGTGAGCTGAGAAACAGAAGAAACTAGACTACTCAAAGCAGCTTTTATCACAAAATGACACCTCAGTCAAAACATTCCTCATACTTAGGCAAGTATTTTAAATTTTGACACAAGTCTGACAATTCAGAATTCTAAAAATCAAAGTTGAAGAAGCATGCACATTTTCCCCAAATTTATCAGTAGCTTTACTATCCTTGTCAAAAGGAGGAGGATTAGAATTAACAAAATGTTTGGCAACTGCTGGATTAACTAAATATATAGCTGCTGGGACACTTCTGTGGTTAGGGTATAAAAACTTGAAAGACTGAGGAACTTTGAGCATTCTATCTGCTTTCTTTGGGGCAACACCAAGTTGGCTATCAGAGAAATCATAGGTTGTGACAAACATCTTACAATGTGGACAGCACTGGGGGATGGGTGAGGGTTCTGGAAATTCCAGTTTTAGCAATTCATAGTATTTTTAAGGAACTGAGAAACATCTGTGCTTTCCTACTGAAAACACTGACTCATTTTGGAAATACTGTCAGAGAAAGTGAATCCCTCACAGGGGGATTCAAATACTTTCCCTCCTCAGAATCTAAATCAGAAACATGAGGAGAAAAATCAGCAGCTGTCACTTCACATTCTTCTACAGATTCCAGATCTTTAACCTCTTCAGTGAAAGACAAAACCATCTTACAAGAAGAGGCAATAGCATACAGAATACCCTGAGCCAAGCCCAATAAATTACCCCTAAACAGAGAAACTGAAACAAGACAAGTTAAATGTTTAGTTTTCTGTCTCTTTTTGACAGGAAAGTTGGGGGCAAAGAGGCCTAGTATTGTCAGAATCAGCTTCCCCAGGGATGGGCACATTTTGGCTAAGCAGGGGCACATTCCCTGTCCCTTCACCCATGCCCAGCAAAAGTGGCTTTCCCTTAACCATTGAGGGGAACCCAACAGCTGCAGAGGCTATGGCTAATTCCTGGTCCATGGTAGCTGCTTTGGACAACACCAGAGGGATCCTAGGAAAAGAAGAGTGGTCAAAGGAGCTAGATTTGGCCACAGCAGAGTCACCCACCTGCAATTGTGGCAAACTAAAAGACTGTTGTGATAGCAAAGAGTACTTAGTTAACTTTTTTCTTTTTGTGGCTGGAAGAAGGTCTGACCAAGGCACAAGTAGTTTATTCCATAGTCTATTAGCAAATGGTGTATATTTCCCAGGGAAGCTTAGCAGCAATAGCTGGCAAAACAAACAAAAGTAGCAAAAATGTCACTTTTTCCACCAATAAGCACAGTAAAAATTATTTTAAACATGTTTCTCAGTCCAGAAAAGTAAGTAAGCATAGTTTCTCCACAGAATTTGTAGTTTTAAACAAATTTTAACCACTTAACAGTGAGCTCCTATTTAAAGGTAACAAGACACTTAATAAAAATAGTTTTCTGTAGCTTTAAATTATTTTTTTTAATAAAAAGTAGTTTAAGCAACTGTAAAAGTAATTTGGAAGTATTTTTCCCCTAAAGGAAACTTACCTGCCCATCAATGGAACAGCATTAGCCAACTGTCAATCCAAGAAACCTGCAGTGGAACTCTCTTCTTGGTGGCAGGAAAGATCTGACAGGCTTGGCACATAAACCAAACCAGTCTTTTAATTCAGCTAAGCTTAAGCTGACTAATGGTTTGGCCGTGTGGAAGGTACACTGAAGCTTTGAAAGCTGTCTGTTATATCCTATGCAAGATATAACTGATATAGTTTAGGCTACTGCAGCAATGATCAATATAAAGAACCTGGTGTATTTGAAATACTTCACTGTAATTAAAATTGCCTCCCATGAAGAGTCAGAAGAGCTGCTCAACTTCAAGGAGCTTAGCTGAAGAATTTTGCATTGTTTGTCACAGGATAAGGTGTTGGCCTTGCATACATTATGCGTGCCACAGTCACAATCCTCTGGGTGGCAGCATTGTCTTGCTCAGGAATATAAAGACAGGAACATAGGCATTATGTTATGTTACAATTACCAGTGAACAGATGTGAAATAAGACTAAATGCATTCTACATGCAGCATTATAGTAAATGATGGAGCTTTGAAAATAATATGTTATCATTATGTGCATGTTCTAGCCTCTATGACTGCATGTACTATATTATTAACATGTCTCTCAACTGTCCAAATTTTCAGACTGTTCAGATTTTTGTCTCATATTTTTGGCTGTTTCTTCATAAAATGAATGTGGTTTTCTGGCAAATCAATGGAAAATCGTTAAGGACTGAAGTCAGAAAACAATGATAGACATTTGCGTTTTAGAAAAATGCATGCTAATGAAAAAACTGTTATTCTATCAACTTCCCAAGTTTGTAAGAGCAATGTTTAAAAATATCCCTATTTTTGGGCCATTTTTTATGACTCTGTCCAGATTTCTTGCTCTAAGAGGTTGAGAAGTATGATTATTAATCATGATATGTCTGAATGGCAAACACACAAGAACCTAGGCATTCACATTTATGTTTCATGTTGCACACACCTCAGGTTACAGTTATTCCCTAGGAATGAAAACGTGTTTGTGAATGATTTAAAACAAATCTAATGAATGCTAATCAGAAAAAAAAACAAGAGAACCTTTCTGTATCACTGTATTTTATTCTTTCACCCAAGTAGACATTTGAAATATAGCAATTAAAATATGTTTTTCAATATTTCAAATTACATTTCTAAGAATTACCAGAATTTATATCATTAGTTTTGATACAGTCAAAGTTTATACAAGCAGCTAAAACCTGGAAGACATTTTTGTTAAATGTCTGGCTGAGCCTTTGGAGAGATGTATTGCAATAAATGGAATGCAGTGAAGGGTACCTTCATTAGAAGTTATTAATTGAGATGGCTTCCCTCATTTGCATGCAGAGCACTTCGTCGATATAGACTGTATTTGCTTTCACTTCAATCTCTTCCTCCAATGAGAGCTGACTCCTCACCAGTCCTCGTAATTCAGCTTCTGCCTTTGCCAGCATTTCTTGCAACCTAAAATGTCAACAGATGTGCAGTGAATGCTTGCATCAATATTAAGCACAAAATCCATCTATAAGGTGGAAAGGATTAGGAGAACAAAAGTAGGCAATAAAACAATATTAAAGTAAATTATCTAAGCAGTATTACTTGATGTAAATTACTATGAATAAATGAAACTGTTATAATTTAAACAAGGGCTTCTTGGTTTGGTTTTCTACATAGTTCATCTAAGTTTACTAAGTGAGCAACTTCGGTCTTAATTTACACTCTTAAGATTGATTAAACGCATAATTTTCTATTAATCGGTGGATCAATCAGTCACTTATGTGCCTAAACTTAAGCAGTACATACTGCCAAAGAGACTGAGCCTGATAGCTAGGTGGAGGGAGTCATAAAACAGACAACCATAAGGAGATGAAGACTTCATAAGTTCAGCACAGTGCATCATGCTAAGAAAAATAACAATTACATACTTGTATGCATACTGCCAAAACAAGAGTTGACAGCCTTACTCTCCTACTGTATGTTCTGTATATTGCATTACATGCTATCAACAGCACTCATGAATGCATACACGTGATGTATACTGTCTTTTGTGCAGCCACTGAGCAGGAACAGTTTCATGCTTGCTTTCAGAGTACAAACTGATAACTTAAAAAGCCTTTCAAAATAACCTCTCGGCTATTCATATCAGTCATCCTGACAGTAAGCCAGTGCACAGCTTTTTATTAAAATCATCACTTTGCCTTTTACAGTCCACAGGCCAGGGTACATTTAATTCTAAGAATAACTAGAATCCTGGAAGATGAAGGCACTGTTTTTAAGTGTGTCTCTACTTTTCCTGCTAATATGCTTACACCAAGGTCTCAGTATTATAGCATGTTTAGGAAAAAATATTACATTACTTTGGTAGTACAGTTGTGTAAGATGCAACCATACCAGTAGATATCCTTCTCACTGTTGCAGTATTCCTTACACCTGGGGATATTCTGCCAAGGATATCCAAAAATCTGACCAGCACACCAAAGCCTCTACACTTTCCAGGTGTTGTATGACAAACTTATGTCCTACACACAATGCATAAGGCACATATGAGGTGTACGGACACCTAATCCTCAGAACTGAAGTGCCCCAGAAGAACCAGAGCAACCCCAGAGAAAATCAATAAGATGTACATCCAAGAAGGGAAGAAGAAGGATAAAAGGACGCAAGAAGGACTCTTCAGCCAGAAGAAGGGCAACCAAAAGTAACAGGGGGCAGGAGGAAGGGACAGAATACTGCAAAAGTAAGAAGTAGGACATTTACTGTTATATGGTAAGATCCTGCACAACTGTACTATGTCCTTTCTTATCACTGTTGAAGTATTATTTTTTCCTGGGAGAGTACAAAAGCTACTGGAAGGTATGGAAAGAGGAAGCCAGAGAAGAGCTCTCCAAAAACTCATGAAGGATGGCCCTGGCCCTAAAAATGATATCCAACTTATACTGTCTGGAGAAACAGCAGAAGACTGAGTAGCAGTCTTCCAAGATGGATCTAGTATCCAGACCCATGAATAAAGCAACAAGAGACCACTGCCCTAATAAAATAGGCATGAACAGAAGAAGAAAGCTGCTTGCCATGAAAAGAATAGCAAAAAGAAATAACCTCAGAAGTCCAGGGTGAGATAGTTTGTTTAGACACTACCACACCCAGTTTTCTGGTATGAAAGGAAACAAAAAGCTGCTCAGATTTCCTGATATGTTTTGTCTTGTACAGGTAATATCTGAGCTGACTATGTAAATCCAAGGAGTGAAGAACCTTCACACTAGAAATCTGTGGAGAAGGGAAAAAGGAAGGAAGATGAATAGACTGATTCAAAGACAAATCATTAACCACTTTGGGCATACAAAACGGATTGGTACAAAGATACACTCTGTCTTTGTGAAAAGAAAGGGTGGAAAGGCCACGACTGCTTGACGTTTAGAGACCCTCTTGGCAGAACTAAGAGCCACTAACAATACCGTCTTTGAAGTACAATGTTGTAGGGAAGAAGAAAATGGTGGCTCAAAAGGAGGCAGAGTCACTTTCTCCAGAACAAAATGAATGTCCCAGTAAGGAGGAACAGGCTTTTATGGAAGTCTAACATGAAGGATGCCTTTCAGAAATTGTTTGACTTCAAAACTAGAAGCCATAGAT
This sequence comes from Protopterus annectens, assembly GCF_019279795.1. NCBI lineage: Eukaryota > Metazoa > Chordata > Ceratodontiformes > Protopteridae > Protopterus > Protopterus annectens. Next base: position 582,832,294 of record NC_056747.1, on the reverse strand, counting down.
GTATTCTGAGGCAGACAAGTGGAAATGGCTGACAAATGGGCTTTAACAAATGAATATGCCAAGCTGGAATTGTGCAACTCACAGAAATATGAAAGGACCATTGGAGTACCCAAAGAAGAAGGGTCCAGGTCATGCTTTTGACATTAAGTAGAAAATCTTTTCCATTTTGATACACAGGATTTTCTAGTAGTCGGTTTTCTGGTCTGCTGCAAAACCCACAGCATGTCCTCTGAATATTGGGTGATAAGGTTTTATTTCCTTTCAGACACCAAAGTGTCAAGTGAAGTGTGGACAAGCGAGTGTGAATGAGTGGTCCCTAATCCTGTGTGAAAAGATGCATCCTGTGAGGTAACTTGTGATGACTGTCCCTGGCCAGATGGAGGGGTAACCAGTGGGTATAGGACAAAAGGGAGTCATCAACAAGATTTTGGGCCTGTCCCACAAGATCTTGTGCAGGACTTTCGGTAGTAGAGTAAGAGGGGGAAAGGCATATGGAAATATCCCTTCCAAAAAAAAAAAACAGACATGGCGACCACTTCCAAGCCAGAGGACTTGGCACCCTTGAACAGTTGCCTGTTTAGAGAGGAGGCAAAAAGATCTAATTGAGGAGTACCCCACTGATGTGCAATGTCTAGAAACACCTCCCTGTGAAGCATCCATTTGTGAGGATTTGTCCTGGATCTGCTCAAAGAGTCTGCCATCAGATTGTGCTCTGATGGAATGTAGATGACCTGAAGAAATAAGTAACGGAAAACTGCAAAATCACAAACCTGAAGAGGCAGTCTGCAAAGAAGGTAAGAATTTGTGCCCCTTTGCTTGCTGATGTACCACATAACTGTAAAAATCTTTAGAGGACCTGGAACCCAAAGGAAGTGAAAAGCCGGGAGAGCTAGATGTAGAGCTCTCATCTCCTTGATGTTGATATGGTCTGCCAGTTGCTGAGGGGATCAAAGACACTGGACTTAACCATGACTGGAAGCATCTGTGTGCAACTCCTGTGTAGGGAAAGGAACCTGGAAAGGCAGACCTGCATTCAGAGAAATATAGTGAGCCTACCAGTGTAGTATGAGCTTGAGACAAGGAGGAAGGCAGTGCTTGAGCCCAACAGTCTTGAGATACCATTAACATTTCCTCATGTGAGGTTTGGCAAAGGGAACCATAGGAATAGTGAATTGTATATGTCCCAGAACTTGGAGAAATTCCCTTGCAGGAAGAACTGAAACAGGAAATAGACATTGGAAATAAGCAGTCAAAAGAAGACCTTGTGAGGCAGAAGACAAGCCAGCATTGGAATGGTCTTAATCCTGTGACCCAGAAACACCTGGTCCTGACAGGGAGTCAACGTAGACTTTTTGAGATAGAGGGTGAAGCCCACACTGTGTTGAAGAAGCATAGTAAAATGTAGATTCTGAACAAGTTGCTGATAGGGGACTTAAATTAAAACTTCATCCAAATAAGGGAATATCTGAATTCCCTGAAGTCTGCAGAAGGCTACCTACCACAGGAGCTAGATATTTGTAAAGACCCTTGGAGCTGTAGAAAGACCAAAAGATAAAGCAGAAAATTGATAATGACAGGAAGAAACAGACAAATGTAAAAACTTCCTGAAGACAGGGTGACAGGAATATGGAGGTACGCGTTTTTCAAATCCAGAGGTACCAGAAAGGCTTGAGGAAGCAACAGGGGGAAAACAGTCTGAAGAGATGACATCCTGAAAGAAGAGACCTTTGAAAGGTGTTGCGAAAAGACAGGTCTAGAATGGGCTTCCACAACCCCTTCTTCGTGGGAACAAGAAACATTCTGGAATAAAAACCTGTTCCCTGCTGAGACAAGGGAACAGGTTGGATGGTTCTCTGGTCCATCAGATCCTGAAGAATAAAAGGAAAATGGGGACCTGGGAAGGAGGAGATTGAGGATGGCTGGAGAATGGAGGAAGGGACTTACAAGCCATAAAATAACCATTTTGGATAACATTGAAAACCCAGGCAATCATGGTTATCTGTCACTAAACAGGAAAAAAAAAGAGTCAGCCTGAGGGACAGAGGAATCTGTCTAAGGGGAAGGGGAGGCTGGATGTCAGATAGAGGCAGATTTATCAGGAAAAGAAGGTTTTTGACCTCTAGAACTCTGATAGGGCTTGTCTTGGAAAATATGCTTAGGAACCCTCTTGTTACTAGCAGGCTGTCTAGACTGCCTATGGACAAAGAAAGATTTATATAGATAATTTCTCTGAAACTTAAGGACAGGGGAAGCAAAGATTTGCTTGAAGACCTACATAACCCTACCCTTATCCTGAACAGTTTTAAATAATTCTGTAGCAGCAGTGCCAAAGAGATTCTCTTTGTCTAAGGGGGAATCTTATAATTTGGCCATAATGTCTTCAGGAAATGCCTGAAGGTGCAACTGAAAGTATCTCCTCATTACAGATCCAGATGCAGCTGCCCTAGAACTACATTTAATGAAATGGTGAGCCACCTGAGTGGCAGAACTCAAAAGTGAAAGGGCAGAAATCTTACTGTCCAAATCAGGCATATCAGTCAAAATCCCCTCAAGTAGGGAGGAAAGAGCCAGGACATACCTAGTCATATGGGTCTGATAGTTAATGGCCCTGAAGGCCAAAGTAACAGAAGTACACCATACCTCTCCATATCAGAAGGTAAAAGCTTGGAAGAGGATAACAGTTACTATGGCTTTCCTGTGGACATGGAAACAACAACAGGTTCAGCTGAATGACTTTTATAAAAAAAACTTGTGATCCTTAGGGACTTTATAAAATCAGTCTGGTTTCTTAGGGGCCAGGGGTTGCGATTCAGGAGCCTGAGAAGTTGGAGAAAAGGTATCCAAAAGGGGAGTTAAATCAGGAGGGACTGCAGAAAATCAGAGCAAGTCCATTTGCATGAGTTCATATTATCGTTTTTGAACCTCAGAAACCTGGGAACAATCCCACTTTAAGTGTTCCATCATGCATGCCGCTGTATCCCCAAAAGATAATTCTTCAAAAGGAAAATCAGGAGACAGTGAATCTTCTTCATCAGACTCCAAGGCAAGAAGGAAGTGAATTTGGAGGAATCTGTCAAAGGCTCTTCACCAGAATCCAACTATTTATCAGAAAAATCAGAATCCTCATGCTTTTAAGAAAGGATGAAAGATTGGGGCAGAAGCAGGGACATACAACCCTTGTGTAGGTTTCAGGGACATAAGGGCATTGAAAAAAAACCCTGAGTAAAGCCCTGCCACTCTGTAAACATCCTTAGCCACATAAACTACGTTTCTTTTTGTTTCTTTTTTAAAGGAACATCTGCTTTAACAAATTTAGGGGGTTAGACCCTTGTTTAGATTTGATGAGGGTACCAGTCACTTCTTCCCTAATTAATATTTTGGGAAATCACTTTAGCCCCCATTAGATATAATCAGCCTTGGTTCCCCCTATACATTTGTGCCAAATGTATAGACAGTCAAGGTGGGCATGCAGATAGACAGCTCTGAGTCAACCTCCAAGAGTTGTGGCAGAGAGAACTGATGTTGGCACAGGATGGTCCTTGGCTTCTTCATCCAACCCAATGGAGATGTCTGATGGGGGCTGAACAGCAGCAAGATCAGTGCATGCTTTTTTGGCTTTTTTCTCATGTGGCAGCTGAACATCAGGGCTAGAAGATTCAGCCATGGTACCTTGAGTCAAAAGTTTCAAACTTTGAATTTCTAAATAAATAAAGAAGAATGATAGATAACTGTGGAGTGTCTTAGGGATAAATGCCTGACAAATCTCACACTAAGTATGGTTGCACGAAGCACCCAAACAAAAAAGGCACTTTTTGTGTCTATCTTTATAGGGGATCCCACATTCACATTTTCTCTTCCTGTTCCTGGATGGCACAAAAACATATTACAAGGAGGAAAAATTAATGGAAGGAACCCCAACAGGGCACTTATCTTTAAAAGGCTCAGTAGCTGAACCAACTTGGTGAACAGAGTACAGATGAATTCACAGCTAATGTTTGAACTGGTATCAAAGAATTTCTGAGGATTAGTTATCCATACATCACATATGTGCCTTATGCCTTGTTTGTAGGACATACATCTGGCATACAATGTCTGGATGTCATAAAGGCTATGGTATGCTGGTCGGACATTTGGCTATCCTTGGCAGGGTATCCCCATAAAGAATTCTGCAACAGTGATAAGGAAGGACATCTGCTGTTAGTAATATGCTAACACAACAAACTGAATTACTATCTTATAATTGTTATATGGCTGTTTTCCAAACTTAAGAATTCTGAAAACTTAAATATTCAGGTACTAAAGATGCTTCAAGCATCTGATATACTAATGCCATGTTTCCATCTTCAGAAAGTACAGTTATATAAAATCTTACTATAACAGTCAATGTCCTTCTCTTCACTGTTACAGTATTCCTAACATAAGGGATTTTCTGCCAAGGTTAGCCCAACTTCTGGCCACTATACTAAAGCCTTTAGAGCTTATAGTCATCTTATGTCACAAACCTAGAAGCCAGAAGAGTTAAGGGCAGACAAGCAGAAACTGCTGATAAGTGACCAATAACTAAAGAATATGCCAACTCAGCATGGAGCAGATCATACAAATAAGAGAGAACCATAGGAATCTGCACTGAAAGGGGTTCCTGGGTTCGGGAGAGGCACCAGCCAGAAAATCTCTTCCATTTGAACAAATATGATTTCCTGGTAGTGTGTTTCCTGGCCTCCTGCAGGACCCAAAGCACATCCAAAGCACATCTTCAGAAACGAGGTGAGTAAAAGGGATCAAAACCCTATCACCCACAGTATCAGTAGAAGTGTGGATAAGTGAGGATGGATAAGAGACCCCTTGTCTTGTGTGAAGATCTAGCCAGTGAGGGAACCTGTGGTGATTGCCCCTGGCCAAATGAAAAAGAAGGGGAACCAATGTTGTCTGGGCCAAAAGGGAGTCACCAGCAAGATTTTGGGGAAGTTTTGCCTGATCTTGTGGAGGACTCTCGGAAGCAGAGGAAGGGGGAGTGAAGGCGTACAGAAACACCCCCTTCCAAGGAAAAGACAGGGCATCAACCTTCCAAGTCAGAGGATTTGGGACTCTGGAACAGATGAGAGGAAGTTGTCTTTTCAGAGGAGAGGCAAAATTATCTATACCCAACTGATGGGCAATGTCCAGAAACACATCTCCATGAAGCATCCATTTGTGAGCCTGTGTGCTGGACCTGCTTAAAGAGTCTGCCACTATATTTTGCCCTGAGGGAATGTAGACAGCCTGAAAAGTCAGTTGATACTAGACAACTAGATCCCAGACCTGATCAGCGAGCCTACAAAGACAGTAGGACTGTGTACCCCCTTGCTTGTTGACCTACCACATCACTGTGGTGTTGTCTGTGAAACCTTTGAGGGGCCTGGGATGAAAGAGAGTATCAAAGGCCTGAAGAGCTAGAATGAGAGCCCTCACCTCCTTGATGTTGATGTGGTCTGATCTCTGATGAAGAGGCCAGAAACCTTGGAGCTTGACAGAATCGAAGGAAGCTCCCCACACCCTGTCTGAGTTATCCAAAAAGAGCTCTTGAGTCAGGACTGGAGGATGGAAATGAAGCCCTAGGTTGAAAGAAAGGTGAAGAATCCACCACTGAAGCTCAAGCTTGAGACAGGGAAGGAAGGGAACTAGGAATTCCATGGGGATGACAGTGTTGATGCCACATTGACTTGAGGTACCACTGTAACTGTCTCATATGGAGCCTGGCAAGAGGCAGCATAGGAATGGTGGAAGTCATATTTCCAAGGACCCTGAGAAAGTCCCTGGCCATTACTGAAGCTAGAGAAAGAAGAGACTGGAAAAAAGCAATCAGAGAGAGGGCCTTGGGGGGAAGGCAGGGATGCCAGCATGGAAATAGTCTGGATCCTGCAAACAAGAAAAATATGATCCTGAGAAGGAACCACGAGTGATTTTTATAACTTTAGGGTGAACCCCAGACTTTGTAGCATGGAAATAGTAAATTGGAGGTCCTGAAACAAAACCTTAGGTGTCAAGACCTGAATGAGAAGATAGTCCAAATAAGGAAAAATCTGAACCCTTCTCATCCTACAAAAAGCAATGACAGGGGTGATGCATTTGCATGGTATAGTAGAGAGGCCAAAGGGCAAAGAAGAGAACTGAAAATGCAAGGAAGAAACAGAGAAATGCAAAAACTCCCTGAAAAGGGGATAGACTGGGATGTGAAGGTAGGGATCCTTGAGATCCAGGGAGACCAGAAATGCCTGGGGAAGAAGAAACAGGAACAAAGCTTGAAGGGACAACATTGAAAAAGAGGTTACCTTTAGAAAGGTATTGAACTGAGAAATGTCAAGCATTGGTCTCCAGGTGCCCTCTTTCCTGGGAACCAGAAACATTCTGGAATAAAAGCCCTTCCCTTCCTGTGAAGGGGACACAACCTGAATGGTGCCTTGGGCCAAAAGAGCATGAAGCACCTCTGGAAAGGGAAGAAGCTGTTCTCAATGAGGTTGAGGGATGCCCAGAAAGGGAAAAAGAGATTTCCACACCATGAAATACCCTTGGTGGATGATGGACAAAATCCAATCTGGTGTGATCCTTAACTAATTTGGAAGGGACAGGGAAAGATGAAATGGAGAAGGGAACCCCGGCCAAGCTAAAAAAGAAGCAAATTGTCAGATAGACCCTGGTAAGATAATTCCTTGTCCTGAAATGGAGGTTTCTGAAAAACATGGGTCTGAGTAGACCCAGCAGGAGCTACATGTCTAGAACCCTTTTTATCCTTGGATGGAGGGTGAGACTGTCTGTCAACAAAAGCAGTTTTGGAAAGATAATTCCTCTGAAACTTAGGGTTTTCCTCCCATCCTGGAGGGATTTAAAAAGTTCAGCATCAGCAGAGCCAAAAAGATTTTTATTATCTTGAGAAGCATCCGATACTATGGCCTTGATGTCAGAGAAAGCCTGAATATGAAGCCAAGAGTAACACCTGAGAACAGAATCAAATGCAACAGCCCTAGAAGAAGCATCAGCTGCATCATTAACTACACTTAGTGGAATGGAAAGCCACTTGAGAGGCAGAACCCAACAAGGAAAAGGCTGGAACCTTCCCTTCAGAGTCAGGAAGGTCAGAAACTAGTTTAGACATCTGAGAAAGAAGGACTAAAATATACCTAGTCCTATGGGTCTGGTAATTAATAGCCCTAAAAGCCAGGGTGGTGGCAGTATAAACCTTTTTGTCCAACCCATTCCGTGGCCCTGCTATCCTTGTCTGAAGGAAGCAACTTAGTAGAAGACAACAGCTTAGAAGTTTTGTCAGAGGAATCAGACACTACAGAAGGATTAGCAAAAGGACATTTATATAGAAATTTACAATAATCATGCACCTTGTAAAATCTGTCAGGTTTCGTGGGAACTGGGGGCTGAGAATCAGGAGCAACAGGAGCTTCTGGAAAGGTATCCACCTGGAGGTACAGCAAAAGGTTTGGGAGACTCTGTCTGGAGTTCATAATACTTCTTCTGGATATCAGAAACCAGAGAACAATCCCACTTGAAGAACTCCATCATATGTGAAATAGCATCCCCAAAGGAAAGTTACTGTAAAGGAGAATCTGGACTAATAGAATCCTCTTCCTCAGACTCATAGTCCAAAGGGGAAGGAATCTGAGAAGAGTAAGCTAAGGACTCTTTCCCAGAATCCAGATCCTCATCAGAAGACTCCTGCTTCCTAAATCTCTTAAGAGGAGTAGAAGACCAGAGATGGGCAGGTACAAAGACCCCTTGAGGAGGTTTTAAGGCCATTAAAGCATTAAACATCCCCTGAGTAAAATCCTGCCATTCACGTTAGGGATATCTAGCTGCAGGGGAAATATGCTTGGGTTTTTGTCTCTTTTTCTGTGGAATGCCCGCATAAAAAAACATAGGCAGGTCGGGCCCTTGTCAACACTCTACAAGTGTAGTAGGAATCTCCTCTCATACTAAAATCTGCAGAATCCCTGTTAGTCCCTCAGATATAATCAGATGAGATTCCCCCTCAACATCTTGAGCAGATGTTTGAAAAGCCTTTGAGGATGTGTGAGAAGCTGGATCCATGCCAGCCTCCAACAGAGTCTTGGCAGAGGAATCTGAAGCAACAACTAGACAATCATCAAGGCTTTTGAGAATCTTGAGAGAGATGTCTGGGGGCCTGAACAACAGCAGTATCCGACCTGAGTTTTTTTGGCCTTCTTTATGACTGGCAGCTGACCCTGGACGTGGAAAAACTCTGCCATATCACCTTGTGCACACAACTTTAGACACTGGATTTCTAGGTAAGTAGACAAGGAGGAGAGGTGACTAGATAGGGATTTGGGGACAAATGCTTGACAAACAGAACATTGCATATAGCTGTGAGAAGCACCCAAGCAGAAGAAACACTGTTTGTGATGATCTTTATGGGGAATTTGCCTCCCACAGTCACATTTTCCCTTTCTGGAAGACATGTAAACCAACAACAATAAAACAGAAGATAAAATAGGAAAGAACTAAACTGGAACATTTATCTGCAAATGACTCAATAACCAGCACAGAAAAAGAGCATTCAGATGGCACTTGATGGCATTCAGACTGCCAGCAAAGATGTTCTGAGGTGTGTGCACCCTTACGTCACCTTCATGACCTACACCATGTGTGGGAGCATACATGTGAAGTACAAATGTAAACTCTAAAGGCTTTGGTATACTTGCCGGATGTTGGGCTATCCTTAGCAGGAGATCCCATATGTAAGGAATACTGTAACAGTGATGTGGAAGGACATCAATTCATATTATATTTAACTGCGGCACTGAAACAAGTTACTCTAGGGGTAGATCAGAGTGAAGTACATATCATTCATAATCAGCATAATGTGACACATGTCTGCATGTTGCGAGTCAAGCTTATCCCACATGTACAGTCTTGTTAGCTTCATGGCACAGAGAGATGAATCCTGCACTGCAAACTGGGAGTTCCAGTTTGATCAGAAGACTTGGAGTCTGAGAAATAGGTTTGGGGGGACTGGAAAAGGCATGGCTGTTTTGCAAGCTCACCTCTCCTGAAGACAGCTATACCAAGGGCAGCAGCCCATGTAAAGAGTGGAAGCTCGAACCTGCTGTAAAATACAGGGGCATACACTATCAGATCTTTTGCAGCTTGGCCATATTGATAACATTGCATTCTTGATGCTTTTAATGGGGCACAGTGTACAGCATGAGAAATGAAACAATTTAAACTGCACAGGGATGGCAACTCACTTTGGTCTGACTCTTGCCATAGCTGATGTTATGACTATGACCAACCAGTAAGGAAAGGAATAGAACAGATGGAAGAGGAAGGGAATTGATTGCCTTTGTGGTGAGGGTCAAAATGTTTAAATCTTCCATGCTACAGTTATATTATTTTAATGGGCAAATGAAAAGCAAAAGGTATACTAGAAAATAAATAAGATAAGCTTATATGCTGGCCTAGCATTATGAAGTGCAATTGCACTGCAGACTCTCCAAATCTGACAAGAACATCTGGATACCAAAGGGTTGGCAAGAGCTGGGGAAATGAAGTAAACACAGGACTACTTTTCCATCCTGGGAATGAAGGCTGGGGATATGCCAGACACTGTGGGGACTCAGTTTGTGAATGATGAGTGACCATAGCCTGTGTTTGCAGCAAACATTTCTTTGACAGGCGAGGAGTAATGTACAGGTACCAGAAGAATGTCACACCAAACCATATCCTGTCACTATGGAAACTGGCTAGTGTATCTGCAATATGATGACAAGTGACCCATCTTCATTTGTATGCTGCCCTTTGGAGGGTGCTACCCTGTGATAACCACAACATAATACTCTCATGAAGGTGAGCGGTTCCTTACTGAAGGGCCACAATGAGCTTTACACCCCTTCAGCCATAGAAGTAGGAGAATGAAGATATAGTAAACATTACTCCAAGGTTAGTAGAGATCAAAAAGGAGCAAAAATTATTAAAAAAAAAACAAACAAGAAAAAAACAAAACAAGAAATGCATACATTTTGGGCCACAACAGCTGAGAGAAGCAGGAAGCTTGCAAATACTAAGAATGAATGCATTTAAGGATTTTTTGAAGTAAGCAAGATTACTGCAGTGTCTGTTTTTTTCACCAGGGAACCACTCAATATACCTGAAAGATAGGTACTTCTCTGCAGAAGGTCCTGGAGGATAGAACTAAACCTTCCTAACAAAAATCTTCCACTTGAATGCAACATCAAGTTTAACATATACTCTGGGCTGCATATTCTAAAGTATACTTTATGTAGGTATTTAAATTCCTAGATGTTGCTAGCTTGAAGATTTCAGTGAACAAATGTTTTCTGTTGCTCACAATGGAGGCTCACATTACCTTGAATGAATGCTGAGTCAGTCATACTGCAACAGGACCATTTACTGACCGACTGCCATAAGGGGCTCGGATCATCCACTTTTCACTTTTCTACAGGTGAACAATAGTAGAACAACCGGGTCAAAGAAGTTACTGCACAGAGTAAGAAAGAGCTAGTCTTTCAGGGTATGAAGCTGAAGAATTTTACTGTTGGACTTGTATATATAAAGACAAAGTAATACATAGGTTTACGTGAAGATCAGTTGTGTAAGGGAATGGACACTCCAGTTTATCCATATTAAAAGCAATGTAAACAAGTTCAGTACAAATAAAAGGTGACTTGCTGATACTCAATGAAGAAGGCAGGTTTCCAGAGTCTACATAAAGGAGGGCACTGAATGTATGATCAGAAAGGAGTAGAAAGAATTGTACCCTACAAGGGGATAATAGAGCAGGAGTGAGTGCCATGGCACTTAATATAGGTAGGATGCTAATAGATTAATAGTGTGACTGCTAGACACATTCTAAGTGGAGGATGAGACACGGGAAGGGAGAATAAAGGAGCTGGTTAGGAGGAAGAGGGTTGTCCATGAGCAAACTGGAAGACTCCATGAAAGACACAAAAGGCTGGGATAAGAGTGATGGTGTTAGTAAAAAGTTACTGTTTGAGTAAAACATTGGCAAGTCCTGGCTTTGATACCCTTCAGTGTGTTTACTTCAGATATATCTGAGGGAAAATAAAACAGGATTATCTGTAGTCCACCACTCCAATACTGATTCCTCTCTAGCTAGCTTCCACCACAGACACCTACCCTAACCTCTTCATTTTTCATTTTCTTCAAACTAAAGTAATTATCTTAACCTATGTTAATACCCTCACTACACATTTAAAGCTATTACTCAAAGTAAAGTCATCTCAAACATCATAATACATCAGTCTCACAACACAGTAATCACTCATTTCTTAATTACATATACATTCCAAAACAAAATCACATTACAATGCTCCAAAACCTAGTAGTGGTAATAACACTAATGTCAGTCTCATTCTTAACATATTATCTTATAAATTAATTATGTATGCAGATGATATACTGCTCCTGTAATCCAGTACTAGCCACTCTGACCTGCAAACCAGTTCCAGGGTAATTTCACCCAGTTATTAATCTGGTCAACAATTAATAAACTACTCTTTAATCCTAAGAAAACCAATGTCATAGTCTTTGCCTCAACTAAGAAATTGCCCACTATTTCTCCTATTCTGTTAATGGATCTTAATGGGAACATAATGTCTAATGTCACTGAACAGAGATACCCAGGTCCAATATTCATTTCTATACTTTCCTTTACCACACATACAGATTTTGTAACTGATAAAATCGTTGCTCTATTAAAATATGATACCAGATCAGTTACTTTCTTTCACCCACTTGCTCTCAGGACAATTGATAAAATATTTTAATGCCCAGACTTCCTTTTCTTGCTATGGCTTCGACTATAATGTTCACAAAATAAGACTGCTGAGAATAGAATCTGTAGATTCATTCTATTAGCAGACCTCCAGATGCCCTATTGCAATTTGCTAAAAAGTTCCAAATTGCATTCAATACCTCATAGAGCCATTTTTCTGCTAAGTACTCTAATTTACAAGGTGTTGAAACATGATCACTGCCCTCTTTTAATAGTAAAACTACCTTTACATGACAACTGTTATGAAGTCAGAAGTACACAGGGCAAGAATTTATTTCTAGTACACCCTCCATTTAAAACTGCTGTAGCTGAGAGTGCCTTTTCTAGACTGGGAGCTGTTACCTAGAACCACCTCCTACAAACATGAAAAATCTAGAATTTCTCAGCCTCCTAATGTGGCATAGTCTACATATATATTTCATATGCATGTAGGAGTTTATGCATTATATTTGTATTGTTTTATATATATATATATATATATATATATATATATATATATATATATATATATATATATATATGATTGCACTGAATCGTGTGCATATCTTAGCTTGCATTTTTCTATTTTTTCTTTTCTCGGTGCACTCTGACTAGATATTTTAATCTTACCCTATCTACATTCACTTTTACCATCATGTTCCGTATTTTGCTATATACTTATTTTGCATATAATATTGTTGATGAAAAGACCAAATTGTATTTTCTGATCTTTGAGCTTGGGTTGTGGCTGAAAAGGGTCAACAGAACAACCCACTTACCCAGTAAACAAATATTAAATACATAATAAGTCACTCCAACCTGAACCTTGACCCAATCCCAGTAAATTCACTCATTCTTACATATTATCCGAACACCCAGAGAAGAAATCAGTAAACAAAATGTCCTTACCTCTATAACTGGACATAGCCTACATAGTTTCCATTCCACTCACCAGGTCAAGTCTAGGCACAGTACATTCTACGCATCTGATAAAGATCCTACATCCTACCACTATATTAAGGGGTAACTCTGAAGACATATCTGACTATTGATCAATTGCCATCCTTCTACTCCTCCCAAAAGTCCTTGAAAATGTGTCCATAGTGAATTGTCTCAGTATCTGTTGAAGAAATGATCTCCCTTATACAACATGGTTTCAGGTCCAATCCCAGAACTGCAACAGCACTCCTGGACTTAACAAATACTGTCAACCTCAATAGAAACAATGGTAAAATAGTCTCTACTCTATTCTTAAATCTTTCAAATGCATTCAACATTGTCTGTCAGGGGATACTTCTTCAAAATCTAGAAATCATAGGTCTCTCAGATACAGTCCTACAATGATTCAGGAGCTATCTTTCAAACAGACAACCAGCTGTTAAGTGGGTGTTCAAACTTATCTACTTTCTCCAGTTACAGTTGCAGTACCCTAGGATTCAGTCTTACGGCCTTTACTTTTCAATACTTTCATAAATGACCTTCAGACAGTCTCGAATCATGCAGTGCTGGTACAATATGCAGGCAACTTGATGCTCATCTCTACAACAGAAAAACCTTAACTCACTGCATAACAAAACTCAAGAATCATTTTCATCCACCAAATCACAGCTTAATAATTCCCAACTCCTGCTAAATTCCAAAAAGACCAAATTACTCCTCTTCACTCCCAAACTGCACAGTGATACTAAGCCAGACCTAACCACGACTTCTCTAAACAACACTCAAACTCACTGAGTTACCCATACCAAACTATGTGAGGTCACTAGTAACAATCACCTAAAACTTGACTTACATGTACCAAGAAATAATACAAAAGATGTATCAGAAACTTGTGACTCTATACTGCATGCGTAAATTTCTCAATGAAGAAAACACAGTTTCTACCTACTTCCAACACTATTTAATGCATCATCCATACTCAGTAATCTGCATTCCAGTGTATACACTAAACAACAGCAGTACTACAATAAAACTTAAATATTTGCATGCAACCTTTGCCATAAGTCTCATCATTGCCTAGCTCTCCAAAAACTGTAATGGCTGTAACTACCTCAACAGTTCAGCTGTACTCAATTACTTATGGCACATGCAGTCTAAGTCTGCAATCTACATACAGATCCTTACTAAGTACACACATAGCTAACAATTCAGCAGATGAAGCCCTATATGGTAATCAGATCTGCAGAATATAAAACTTTCCTGCTCTAAATCTAAGGCTCATTGGCAACCTTTCTTCATTCAAAACACAAGTGAAAATCCACCTAATGGACTCATGGCCATGTTCTTAATAATAATAATCCCAACATATCTCTTTTTACTTTCCCTCTCTGACATCATCAGCTATCCTGATGATAGGCAAACCCATTGGAAATAATCAAAACAGTCTCCTGTGTAAATAAATTATACATAATAAAATGTTTTGTAAATAATTCTGTTCTTATACTTATTAACTCCAGCTGTACTGGAATTAACTAGGCACACATTGAATACACTTTCATTCATTTTTACAACATAGTATTCATTAGAAACTGGTTTCACCTTTATATTCTGCTGTTCCCATTTTATATTCTTATTTTTTTGCTCAATATGTAAATATGAAATATGATTGTGTTTCATGTACTATTTTTGTTTGTTTGTTGTTAGAACTGTGTTTCAATGACTGCCACAGGTGTATGCACTTGTTTTATAATTCTGTTTCATGTATTATTTTATGTTTCTGTTTTTTTTTTGACTATGTTGCATGTATTATTGTAACTCTGGAGCTTTTCTACCTGGACCAGGCATGTATTTGAATTAATTTTCTGTAGGATAGTAAATTACCCATCACAAAGTGAGAAGCATACAAATGTTTGCAAACATTCTATAATAGCATATGCAAATTTATCCTAAGGAAAAAGCTAGGATCCTGGCTCATGAATCCACAATGACAGACAAGTCTCTAACGTTTCATGCTAAAAGGATAGATTCTGCTACCTATGGGCATGTTTGAATCTTATTAAATTTCAGCAAAATAGCATACGTGAAAACTCTAGTTTTGTCCTGAAATATTCAGCTTAACAAGAATTCTCTGATGTGTTTACAAGGATTCACGAGCTAATGTGCTGAAATATTATGGGGAAAATGTACATATTTCTCATTATATCTTCGTAAAGCTGGCTACGCTCTGAAACTGATAAAAAAATAACTGATTAGGGACTAGTCTCTTAATTGTTTTCAAAGGTGCATATGTGTATATATGTGTCTGAAGCATGGATGCCAAGCAATTCAAGTCAAGAATTGACAAAGTAGTTATGATCAGACAGATCTCATCACAGCTTTTTTGTAGTGTATGCAGCTTTTTCTGCTGCATGTACTACCACTATGAAAGCTGTAAAACAGTGCAGCCACAAAAACAGTGAGCAGAAGCATGCCCATCTGATGACAAAATAGCTTTTAAAGCTGTTAGTCACTGAACTTTGCTACATTTGTGTGTGTGTGTGTGTGTGTGTGTGTGTGTGTGTGTGTGTGTGTGTGTGTGTGTGTGTGTGTGTGTGTGTGTGTGTGTGTGACAGCTTTAAAACTTTGAAAATACTTTGGGTGTGGTTCTGTGATGATCACATTATGTTTCAGCATAAGAATAAAACTTAATGGCACTGAAAGGTGCTTAACAAAACTTAAAACACCTTTCTTACAGTGAAAATACAACCATTTGCCTACAATGACAAGTCATCAGTCTGAACGAACTTTCCACAGAGAACTGCTACATATAGAAAATCAGGTATGTGTAACCCCACCTAATGTTGGATCTCCTGGTATCATGAGAAGGGTAGAAGTATATAAATATATAATTAATAATGCACATTTGCAGCTGATAAAAGGTAAGATATAACCTTCAACCCATACCTCTCTACATTTGTAGTGATCTCATGAACTTCTCTTATCAATCTGTACTGTGCCGGATCTCGGCACAGTTCAACATTGGGCCTTTGTGTTCGAGTCTCCAGTCGTGTCTCAGCCACTTTCATCGGTGCCTCTTTATCATTAATTGCTTTCTTTAGATAATCAATATTTTTTTCCTGGGAACTAACTTCTTCCATTACCTTAAGAAAAACAGAATTCAAGTTAGTTCCAACACTAGGTGTATACCTAGCTTGTCAGTAGTGCTACCATCAGTTGACAACACAGATTCACAATACAAATCAGAATTCTACAATCTAAGCATGTAAGAAGTCAAAACTCTTTTTTTATAGTTCAGTATTTACTTATCTCAATTCAAGTCTTAGAATTAAACTTTTTATAATGTTATTCAAAATTTCTCAGCAGCATACCCTAGTCACATCAAATGTGTTCTATACATTTCATGTTGTTTTGGATAATTTATCATGTACTTGTACTGACTTGCTTCTAACTCATGCTTTGTGACTGTGTTTTAATATTTCCTTCCAACAAGCATATGTCTGATAAATAGAGCTGTCCCAACTATATGTGATAGACAGCAATTTATATTAGACATGCAAGCTAGGTTTTTAACTGCCTGATATGCACGGCAACCAGGAAAACGAATGAAAACTTCTGTTGTTGATTGTTAAGAGAATCACACATTTTGTTATTCTGCATTTGAAAAATAATGCTCATAATATGAAAGGAATGCTAGGGTTTCATACAAATTAATAGTTAAAGAATAACCTAAAGTCTAAAACTGAAAAAAAAAATAGTATCAATTACTGCCTGGCATTATTGAACTGCAAAGTCAGAATTTTCAGTCATATCATTTCTCATCCAAGAACTGTGAATTCTAAGCTGATGTTTAGGTGAATGTAGAAACACTTTTCAGAATCAGAGAAAATACATTCAAATTAGAAATTCTTGGTCTCTTAACTAATATAGTTTAAATGGGAAACAAGGCATTTTAATTATACTTGTTACAAATATGGTAGACTCTAAACTGTGAAAAGGCAAATGCACTTTAACAAGGAAGATCTTGCTGTCTGACAAAAAAATCTCCAGACTATAATCCAAGTATCTGGAGAAGGTCTTAAAATAATGAAGGTCTGTGTTCAGAAAATGTATCATGAAAAAGATGATGAAATCTCTAACTGGCTTCAAGCATAAGAAGAAGAAAATAAAAGCACAAACATTTACTGTAGCATTCACTATGGCAGCTTGTTATTAAACATTTTAGAAAAAACAAACAATATTTTTTCAACTTCTAAATGAAATATAATATCACCCAATGTAGAATACTTTTCAAATATGCCACCTCATAGGATCATGGGATCATAGGAGGTTACTAGGCTAATGGCGCTGGGACCCCTACAAGCCTAGCCAAGTTCCACCCTTCTTTCCACAATCAGCACCCATTGCCCCTGTCCAAGAGAGACACAGGTGGAACCCCGGGGGTGAATTTACGGTTACCCATCCAGTCATCCAGATTGCATCTGAAGAGGGCCAATGAGGTGGTCTGCTTGACATGAAGTGGGAGTCTGTTCCAAAGGTGAGGTAATCTCTTGAAGGCAAATCTGTCCCTCCAGCAGGGTCTATTAATGTCACATATCAGGTTTAGAGCAAGTAACCTGTGTACCATTTGACTTGCAGATATGCAGCATTTCCAGTAAGTGGTAAGTGTCTCTTTTACTTTTGGTCCAAATTGGCACCTCTATCAGTCAGTTTTTCTTTTGGGAAACCTACCCTGCTGAAAATCTCTAACAAAGCATTTGCCACCTTCTCTGCCTTGATGGAGTACAGAGCCACAGCCTCAGGGTATATGGTAGCATAATCTACTACCACTAGAATATACTTCTTCCCTGTGGAACTTGGGGTACTCAGTGGCTGCACAATACCCATAACTACACTCTGAAATGGCTCCTCAATTACAGGCAAAGGCAACAGTGGAGCTTTGACCTTGTCCCCTGCCTTACCTAACTTTTGGCACTGCTCACAAGTCCTACAGCACACTGTTACATCCTTTGCAATCCCAGACCAATAAAAGTTCTGCATAATATGTCTCTTGGTATGCTTTATGCCCTTATGATGTGCAAAAGGAATGTCACAGGCTATGGCTAGAAGTGCCGGATGGTACACTGTGGGCACTACCAACTGCTGTATTATCTCACTCTCTAGCCCTCCCTCAGGGGTGTATTCTCTCTACAGTAACCCTCTGTTCCAGTATATAGACTTTCTTTTCCTTGAGTATCAGGTGTCTCCTTAGCTACCTCCCTCAAGCCTCATAAAGTAGGATCCGAAAGCTGAGCCTGTCTAAACTCTGTCTTTTTAACTCCTCCAGATCCCCTTCACAGGAAGCCTAGTATCTTCTGATGGTGGTGTCTCACTGTTTTCCTGGGTACTACAACACACCTCTGTCCTTGCAGTCACCCTGTCCATGGGAACATCAGTACCTAGCAGCAGCTTTGACTCACTTTCAGGCTCACTGATACAAGGTAGCTTCCTCTTTGAAATAGCCACATCACCAGCCCCAGCTTCAGGAGTGGGGTCTGTCTGGGTCTCCCCCGTTTACCAGACATATTCTCCAAGTTTGACTAAGTGTAACTGCATGCACACAAGGTACTGCATTATCAAAATCACTCCCTATCAAGACATCTGCAGGAATATCCTCAAAAACACCTACCTGTTTGCTTCATTTTCCACCCTCCCAGTCAAGGTGAACCCTGCCCAAAGGTATTTGGAATGGGATCCCTCCTAAAGCTCTGGTTGAACTGGACTGACCAAGCAAATACTGTTCCTCTTTAACCACTACATGCTTCACATTGGTTATGTCAGAGGATGTGTCTCTCTTAACAGTGGCCTGTCTTACATCCACTAAGATAGGATACAAACTCCGGTGATAGTTTGGTGCCACTCTTGTCTCCAGACAACTTACTACTGGCACTCTGTTATCCCCACTTGCTGGCTCCCTCACCTTTTGTTACCTACCTACCTTGCTTCAGTGGACATTTGTATGCTACATGGCCCCTCTGGTTACATTTAAAACATCTAACCCCTCATCCTGGCCGTGTACCTGAACTAGTGGCTTCCCCCTGTTATTGGTAGACTCTGTTAGGGTAGTTTAAGCTGCCCATTTTGTGTTCCCTTATATACAGTGCAGCACTGGGTATCCCCTTCTTGTGTAGTGATGCCCTGCTTGCTAAGAAGAGATCCCTTTTTCTCCCCAGTTCCTCTGCAGAGTTAGACTCTTAGTCTGCCAACCAGATTCTCATGTCCTCAGGCAAAGTATTAAGGGCTTATTCCCTCACCAAAAAGTCTGCCATTCTTTCAGAAGTGGTGACTTGACACCCACTCACACACCTATGGAAATAAGTGTTTAACTCATCAATATAATCACATACACTTTCATCTGCCTTGCATGTTTTCACGAAACTTTTTTTTGTAAGCTTCAGGTGTTAACTTATAATAGTTCAATAAACATTGTTTCACTGTATCATAGTTTAAACAATCAGTATCAGACAATTTAGAAACAGCTTTACCATGGAGTAAGGGGGGTCAGGAACCATACCCAGAGGTCTTGGTCAACATTATACTGTTTACATACTCTTTCAAATATATGAATAAAACTATCAAAGTCATCCCCCTCTGCAAATTGTGGAAGAAATTTACTGACCTTCATTACTTCTGGGGTCTGGTTATTCCCTTTCTCATTACCTCCATGACCCTGTTGAAGGGTCAGCATTTCCTTCTCCTGTTGTCGCTACTTCTCTCACCACAGTCTCTCATTTTCTTCGATCTCCAGATGTTTGGCCTCCAGTTCATGCTGACACTGCTTCTCCAAATGCCGCACTGCTTCTCCAAATGTCACAGTCTCTCGTTTTCATTGATATCCAGATGTTTGGCCTCAAGTTCATGCTGACACTGCTACTCCTTTTCTTCACTCTCTAAATGTTGCAGTCTCTCTTTGGTCTCCAACTGTCACATTTCATGCTGATGCCTCTTTTCCTTTTCTTCAGCCTCCAAATGTCACAGTCTGTATGTGTTCTCCAAACATTTGGCCTCCAGTCCATGTCTCTTTAACTCCAGATGGATTTTTAAGTCCTGTGAGGAAAAGGTGAACTGTTCTGTTTCTGAAGACTGCACATCATCAAGACCAGACTGGTTGTCCTCATGGCCACTGGTCTGCACTGCAGCTGTGATTAAAGCTGAAATCATCTCCTCTTTAGTCCAGATAGCATGCACCAGTCCTTTGGTTTGCACACCTTGGCCAACTGGTTCGTTGTCAGCTTACCATAATCCTCCTCTGATATCTTTGCCTGCTTTCCTTGACTAAACTAAACTAAGAAAAATAAATACAACTTTTGTGACAATGAAACTCTGAATGTTTACCTTGTGGCTATTGGGA
Source organism: Protopterus annectens (assembly GCF_019279795.1). Classification (NCBI taxonomy): domain Eukaryota; kingdom Metazoa; phylum Chordata; order Ceratodontiformes; family Protopteridae; genus Protopterus; species Protopterus annectens. Next base: position 582,812,171 of record NC_056747.1, on the reverse strand, counting down.
GTACAGACGCCTTCAGTGGCAACTGCCCACAGCCTACTGAAGTTCAATTATAATCCCACCACTCTCACACCAATATGTGATGGCCTCTTTTTACCCTGGGGCCAGTTATCAAGGAGCCTCAATTGTCACCACTGACACTGGTGACACACAGTCACTAAAACAGGGATGGATTCACTCAGTATTTTCAAATGAAGCTCTCTGCACACAATTTCCCCCAAGAACAGTTCCAAGTGACTGACACACCCACACCTGGATATGTGATTTTCATACACTCACACACACACACACACACACACACACACACACACACACACACACACACACACTACTCATGCAAAAGGCTGGCACAGATTTATTAGCTGTGCCCCCTTATGCCCAGACAGTAAGGTAATGATACTGCCACCAGCCAGTCACTGACAGGGTCTTACAAGGCTATCCAATTATACTGCGTAAAATCAATGCTAATATAAATGGTAGAGTGTAACTCAAACAACAAGGCTTTTCAGACTACCAAGGCATCACCAGAATAAGCACAAATTCTCTCAAGATATTAAAAGTAATCTCTAAAAGACCAGCCACAATAAAAGGTATAAAATATTTAATACTAAATAACATAATAGAAAACATGACATTATTAAATATTTAAGTGCAATAAACATCAGAGTTTCACTCACAGGAGAAATAAAAATAACACAGTTGGACAGATTCAAGCAGATGCAGAAAAACAATAATTAGCTAATCTCACTGTAATTCCTGACTGTCTAAAAAAGAACTGTTCCCTTGCTAGCTTAATTAATTCAGTAAGACAAGATGAGATGCAGAGAAGCTTACTTCCACTAGGCAAGGTAATGATCTTACAACTTCTGACTACAGCTGTCATAGATTTTTATATCAGGTTCCAAAGAAAACATATCAAAACATGCTGATCTGTCAGTTCCATCTCCTCAGTGCTGGTTATAGAATGACATCACATTTGATCACATGACTCTGGTAGAATACAGATTCAGAGCTTTTCTAACATCTGTTGCAGTATTTGAAAATCATAGAATTCTTTGTTTAAACATAAACATTTAATCACTTATAATAACACAGTTGATACATTTTTATTACAAGCATCTTTACAAGTGAGTGTGACAGTGAATTGACAGAAAATTATTTATAAAATTATTTACAAAACTTCAGCTAACTATGTTGGCATATGTTAACACATGCACTGCCTTATTCTCCCTGGTACAGGTGGCAATACCTTACATTGTCACATCGAGTATAACAAAAGGTAATGGCCTTAGTCATCCACATGAAAATAGTTTGTATTGATGCATTGCCCCTTCTTCTTACCTTCATGAGAAATGAGCGATTCATCCAATAATCTGAAATATTTAGTCCCGTAGAGATAGTACTTCAGTTATCTGTGGACATCCAAAATATGGAGTATCCTGTCTCCCTCATTTTTAGTTTCAGGAAAGAAAAGAGGTGTATGGTTTGGCTTAAAGTAAATTCACATGATACTTTAGGTATAAAAGAAGGATTACTTCTCAAAGAAACTCTGTCCCTTAGAAAATGAGAGAAAGTTATCTTACCCAGATAGCCTTCTTGCAGAGGGCAGAGCAATCAGTAAATCTGGTTTTCGTGTTAAAAACATCAAGTCAGCCAGGTTAGCTGGTTCAAATGGAGAAAGTATTATCATCTGCACACAAAAATTAAGATCCCAAGGAGGGCCACCAGTTTTCTGGAGGCCTCTTATGTAAAACCCCTTTCAAAAACATTTTGACATGAGATTGCATTGAAAGAGGATGATCCATGGGCAGACTTGCTGAAACAGTCAATAAATGAACCTTGATGGAAGAGTAAGGAAAGGCCATAGGATAGTAACTCACACAAATATTGTAAAACCAGGGGACAACTATCCCTGAATGGGTGATGATTATGTTGTTGGCACCAACTAGAGAACCTTTTCCATTTGCTAATATATGATTTTCTAGTAGCAGGCTTTCTTGCCTCCATTAATACCTGCTGCATGTCCTTAGTAAATAGATGTCTAAAGGGTATTATGACTCTATAATACAGGCAGTCAATTGAAGTTGATAAGGTCAGCTGGATTTACAAATATTTGTTGTTTCCACCAAGTTATTTGCCTTCTGACAAACTCCAGCACTGGGATTTGAAAAAACAAAAAGTATGCTGGTGCTAGGACCAAAGTGATTACAGATGCCATTGTATCTTTCTCGTGTGGAGTCTTGCCAGGGGTATCATGAAAATCAAAGGTGCCATGAGACCCAAAATCCTTAGGTATTCCCCTGCAGTGACCAAAGTTTGAGTAAAAACCTCAGAACGAGTAGCACTTTAATTAAGTAAATATTTAGCAGCAGTAGGATTAACTAAAGCTATAACTGCCGGGTCAGGCTTGGGAAGAGTGTATAAAAACTTAAAAGACTGAAGAAATTTCTACATCCTGTTTGCTTTTTAGAGACTGCTGACTGACTATCAAGAAATTTGCACACAGTAACACACACATCCTCCACAGCTGACAGAACTGGAGGAATATGTAAAGGTTCTGGAAATTCCTTCTGTAACACCTCATAGTATTTTCTGGGGGATTGAGAATCCTCAGTATTCTCCCACTGAAAACACTGAGGTATTTTGGAAACAGTCATAAAGAGAAAGCGCCTCAGGGAGAATCAGAAACTGAGCTCTCCTCTGAGTCTGAATCAGAAATCTGAGAAAACCCAATATCTGTACCTTCTTCTCCCTTTCCAGATTCAGTATCTTGAATATCTTCAGTAAAAGAGGTATCTCTCTCTCTCTCTCTTATACCAGAAACTACTTTACAAGAAGGATCAATGGTAAGCATTAAACCCTGTGCCAGACCCAGTAAAGTACTCTTGTCTAAGGAAGTTTAAGGAGGTATAGGTACATATTTAGCTTTCTGTTTTTTTTTTTTTTTGACAGAAAAAAAATGGGGTCACAGTGTTATTGATGGCAGCAGCAGCTTCCCTAGGGATGGGCATAACATTCTAACATAACAGGGAAGGCTTGTTGTTTCCTCTCCCAAGAACAACAAAAGAGTCTCTCTTTTGTCCACTGAGGGGACCACATCAGCTGCAGAGGATGTAGCTAACATACAGTCCATAGTGGCTGTAGGTGCTACATCCAAGAGATCCACGGTAAACGATGAGTGGTCTGAGGTACAGCTAATGGCTGCAGCTGTATCACCTACCTGGCTGAGGCAAATTGCTAGCCTGCTGTGGTGGAAAAGGCTGTATGCTTCATTTTTTTATTTTTTGTGGCTGGAAGAAAGACCAGCTGTAACACCAACAGTTTGTTTCATGTTCAAGCCAAAAATTATGTCTCTTTTCAGCAAAAAGCAAGCAGGAAATGCTGGTAAAAACAAAATTACCTTTTTCACATAAATACATAGTAAAAAGCACTTTGAAACACTTTCCCAGTTCAAAAAAGTAAGATAAACACAATTTCACCACAGAAAAACATTTTTCATATATTTTAAACAACTTTTAAACTGTCAGGAAAAAATAGTGCTCTCATTTAAAATTAGACTACAGTCTCACAGCGGTCCATTATAACACAAACTCCTAGCTTAAAATAGCATTCCTGAACCAGAAAATATTATAAAACAAATGCATTTTTAAAATGGAAGTTTATTCCTCAGAACTTATCTGCCAACAAAGGAACAGTACAACCAACCATCAGTCATTGAAAGGCTCAGAGGAGTGTACTCTTCAACAGCAGCAGGAAAGCTCTGAAGGGCTTGGCACACAAACCTGTCTTTTTAGTCAGCCCAGCTCTTGCTGAGTGATGGTATGGTTGTGTGGAAGGTGACCTGAACTTTTGGAGCTGTCTGGCAATTATATCCTTGACAAGATATAATCAATGCGGCTAATACTATTGCAGCAGTAATCAATATGTGTGTGCTGTGTGTGCGCGCATGTGTGTGGTGTGTGTGTGTGTGTGTGCGCGTGCGCGAATGCGTGTGTGCGGGTGTGTGTGCGCGTGTGTGTGGTGTGTGTATGTGTGTGTGTGTGTGTGTGTGTGTGTGTGTGTGTGTGTGTAGGTATGCATGTATGTGTGAGAATGAATGAGAAGGGTGCCTGTGCTAACATGATGCATCAGTTGCCATAGGTGATTACAAGAGCAGCAAAAAAAGGCCTGTTAGCCCTTGCAGCAATCAATAAGTGATTTTACAGACATGAAAATTAGCTGCTGATTTTTTTTCTCATTGTGACCAATGTGTCTCTAAATGGCGGGTTTCCTCAATTGCCCTTGCAGGCCCTTTTTGCTGCAGCCTTATCACTTGCAGTCAGACTTGTTTCTGAACAAGTTCATAGGTAAATACTAGGATAGCTGCCCAGACTCTGCCACAACCTGCTGTGAGGGAAGGTTAGTTTGTTTCTGCTTTTGTGTATTTTATGTTGCTTCATTGCTTTCTTCTATTTTTGTATATTGTGATTCATTTTCTTTACACTGTGTTTTACATGTATTCCACTTTTAATTACATATTTAAACTAGGAAAGAAACCACAGCTGTGTCTTTTGTGAGTCACACAGAATTTAGAACAGGTCAGTTAAGGTTAATTACCTGTGAACTGAGGGTGGAGCTAGGAACTAAACCTTCTATTTAAGGGGTAAAATAAAACATTCCAAGGCTTTACTAGAACTGCTCACCCAGACTCCACCACAACTTGCTGTGAGGGAAAGGTTAGTTTGTTTTTGCTTTCTTGTATTTTGTGTTGCTTTATTGCCTTTTTCTATTTTTGTATATTGTGATTCATTTTATTTACACTGCATTTTACTTGTATTCTGCTTTTAATTACGTACTGAAACTAGGAAATAGAACACAGCTGTGTCTCTTGTGAATCATAGAAATTAAGTTTTCCCCACCTGCTGCCTTTGTGTTTTTAAACTTTTCTGTGGACATTCCAGTTGTTGCCCGTGTCTGGGTAGATACCTTCCAAAGGGGGCATTATACTCAATGACTGGCCTAATGAGGGCTAACTAAAACAGAACAATGCCACCCCTAGATTTAGGCACAATTATTCTGTTTATAAGATGTGCAATATAAAAAAGAGCTTCTTATGACAGTGGAAACATGTCTCTATCCCCAAACACATCTCCCTTGAGGTACACTCAGCAGTGTGAGTTGAAAACCTCATTGACACATTGGAAATGGACTGATGGGTGGCCAGTTGTGAAAAAGATTTCTTTTGGTCCCCCACAGACATGGACCCAGAAAGAGAACTGGAGAGCTCCTTGGTCAAATCCCTTTGTAACCTAGTAAAGAACAGCAGATAATTTAGTGACCACACAGCAAAAGGTCACTGAGGCATAAATGCATTTGCCAAATCTATCCAAGGCTGTAGACTCCCTGTTAGGAGGATAGACAGATGAGCTCTGCTCCACAAGCTCTTTCTTAGCAGCTGCTGCCATGACCATGGCATCCACAGGGACTCCCTTGCTCCAGTGGGTTCAGTCCTTCAGGGGAGCTAAGAATTTATCTGGTCACTTGGGTTAGGCTCCATGGTATACAGTTCCTTCCACACATGGCATGAGACTAGGTCTATCAATTCATCTGCCAGTGAGGCCACCCAAGATTTAGCTGAGACAAAGCTGAAAGCCTCCAGAAATGCTGATTCCTCCTGGGAAGGGAGGTCAGAAAAAGATCCACCTTTTTGCTGGAGAAGTTCTAGAATCTCTAGGAAGGAGAAGGCATCAGGCAGAGTTCTGGGGGACCCCTCCCCTTCATCAAAGTCGGTGTCTTCAGAGAGAGATTCCTGGGGGGAATATTGGTGTCACCTTTTACATATTCTCTTCCTAGGGACCTCATCAGTGGGATGGTCTGGGGAGGTATCAGAAATGATAGGGGAGTCCTGAGGAAGAAATGACTGAAGGCTTACTTGGGTTGTCTATTCTGGTGGTATAGACCTGAGAGGCTCAGAGCTCAAATTTGATGGGGGGACACAAGTGGGATCCAAGGAGGGGGAGGTAAGGATGTCTTCTCCCTTGGTAAAGAGAAGGCCCTCTCCACTACCTCAAAGGCAGAAGGTTCAGAGGAAACAATAGCTGGTCACACCAAAACCAAAGCAGCCTGTGCTGTTCCTCCCTGAATCCCAACAGACCCCTATCTTGAAGGGGAAATCAGGCCTGAGCTGTCCAACTCTGAGGCTCCAAGGGACAAGGATGGCTCTGACACCTTCAGAGTCAGCCTTAACCACCTACCCCACAGCTGGCACCACAGTTCAGCTCCAAGAATCATTCTGCTAAGACAGGGCTGTAAACGAATGGCTCAGGAAAATGATGGGAGTGAAAGAATGACTGGTCTTTGGATCTGATGAGGACATTCTTAAAGATCTTGGATCGAGGGCTGTGAAACCACAGGCCAAATCAGAGAAGAAGATACCACCTAAGGCTGGGTGAATGACAGGCTTATGGATATGATGGGAGATGGAGCCAGGATCACCCAAACTGGATCTGTGCTCTGATGAACTTCTTCACCATTCTATCCACCTCTGCTTTGGATAGGTTCCTGGAGGACCTACGAGACAAACTGGTTGAAGGTGGTCCAGAGAGTCTCCTTGGCATTTCCTGTAGGAAATGGAAATGGATCCAAGGAAATATCAGCTCCAGAGTGAAGCATGGAGACATGGTCTGAAGCAACTTAGCTTTGGATGAGCTGGGATCCGAGGAGGTCAGATCTGTTTTGATATTTTGGTCATAGGCTCAATTGTCAGAACTGATCTGGGAGAACAGCTAGTGAAGCACTACCTGGAGTCTTTTTCCTTTGGAGTTGAGTCACACTTTTCTTTATCATACTTCTTATTAGGGGTCTGAACCTCAGCAGACAAGGAAGAAGAGGAAGAAGGCAACAGGCCCTTCAAAACTAGTTTGTTTCCGCTATCACTCAATGCCCTGGAATTAAACCCCACACAAAAAAAGAGCACTGGGTGTCCAAATAGGCAGTGCCTAGGCAGTAAATACACTCTCTGTAGGCATCAAAACTGGGGATCTTATGCACAATGGAAGTGCATTTTTTAAAGTCTGTAGGCTTGTTCGACATCTTGCTGACACTGAGAAAGGAAAGGTAATGCTTGTTGGGTATTTTTATTATTAGAAAGGTTAAATTACCAACAGTGGTACTGAAAAATACCCTGTATGAGGTGATAAAAGAAGCAGGAGATAAAGAAACAATGGTACTTGGAAGATTATCCTTTAATGGATAGGAGATCCTAAAAGGAAAGGCTAACACAGCAAAACCCAAAACTATACAAAAAGATGATGGGAGGAAGGCTGAATGGTATGGCAGCAAACAAGATCTGAGGTATGCTAGGATGGTAGGGCATTATGGGTAAAGGGAGGAGCTCAAGAGTTGGATCCATGAATCTGGTAAAAGCGGCTGAGGTAGCTCCAAGGTTGGATCCAGGTCCCATCAGTTGAGGAATGAATGAAAATGACAACATCATATCAGATGTTGTTAAGATAAGAAACGGTTTAAAAAGGTTACATGAGAAAGACTGGGAGGGAGAAGGTGAATTAGGAAAATTAGATTTATGGGAAGATCATATTAACATGAGACAATTTTAAAAGGACTGGTCAGAATAGTGGTTGTGAGTCAAAAGAAAATATAAACAAATGTTATTTAGTCTGACATGCAAATAAGAGGAAAGAAGTGAAAATGGTATAATACTTTAAGTGACGAAGCATTAGATCATTTAGAAAAAAGCCCAGCAAATATTTTATCAATGAAAGAAATATATGGAGTAAATAAAGATAAAATCGACAACTTGTTATTTAAACAAAGATGTTTTCTTCAAGGAAAAAAGAAGAGGTTGTAGCATATTTAAACAAAGTCATGAAAGAGGACAGTATAATGAGGGAGCTGAGTGACAAAAATGGAATACTGCCAAGACAACAACGTAATATAATGTGAATAGTGGAAGATTATGTTCAAGAAATGTTTAAAGAAAAGAGTAAGAAAAAATATGGTATGGAAAGTGAAAACATTTTCATTCTGACCAAGATAATATGGATTTTGAAAAGATAGTAAAAGAGGAATTTGGATATTAGGACAATTAAATGTGGATACAGCAGCTGGACCTGATGGAATAGAATACCAAATGTATAAAAATATGACTCCACAACAGAAGAAGTTATTTATATAAATAGTAAATGAGTCGGTGAATATGGGGTTTAAATGTAAAGATAGTGGGATATTCATATGTGTGTAGAAAATATGTGAAAGAAAGGATATAAAGAATTGAAGGCTTGTTGCTTTGAATAATACAGATTATAAAAATCTTTATGAAAATTCTACAAAAGAGAATGGAGTTAATATTTTGAGTATTATACAGGACATGATATATAGTGTCAAAGGTAGAGGGAGTCAAGAATTGTTAATAGTTGTTAGAGAATTAGTAGATGATATATTAAATAGGAAGAAGTACTAATTATGTTAGGAGATTTAAGAAAGGCTTTTGACATCATACAACATGGAATGTTGTGGGACATATTTAGTTCATCTAATATGAGCAAGAAGATTTAGAATGTATGTGTAACTGATTATGAACAAAATAAAGTAAAAGTATTAATCAATAGACGGTTGAGTAAAGTATAAGAGGGATAAGACAAGGGTGCCATATGAGTGGTATAATATTTACTTTAATTATGAATATAGTAACAAGTTATCTTAATCAGGTGCTTAGCAATAGAAATTACAAAACAAAAGACAGAATTGAGTTACCCATAATCTTATCTTATGACGATGATATTATACTTATTATGAAACAGCAAAGAGGAATGGAAGAAGTATTATATCAGTCAAATAAATGTTTGATATGAGCTTGAATAAAGAGAAAAGTAAAGCACTGGGATATGATAGGAAAATAAAAGGCATAGATTTCAGTAGGAAAGAAATAGAAGCTTTAGGAATTAAATTTGGGAACCAAGATATTTAGCTATGCAATGGAAAAATGTAATAGAAAAAAATAAAACACGTATAACTTTTGGTAAACATTTCGGCCTGCCTTTGAGAAAAAAGTTGTATCTTTTGAACTCTATTGCATTAAGAAAAGTATCATATTTAACCAGTGTGCTTAATATGCCAGAGATGTATGAGGAGTTTATTAAGTATTATATGTCTATTTATATGGGGATCCAGTTTCAATTCTGTAAAGAGAAGTGTACTGTATGTAGAAAAAGGTAGATTGGGTTTAATAAGCCCAGCTGTATATGCAGTTTCCTTGAATTTGTATAAAGTACTCAATAAGCTAAGAGTTAAAGATGAGAATCTAATAACCAAAATATTAAAAAGTAAATATAATAAAGTATGGATTATAATAAAAAACATATAAAAGAGTAAGAAACCATATGGATGATAAGATTGAAGCTTACCAAGAAAACATATTATGTGGAGATTAAATATAGAAGAGTTGGAAGACAATATGAAAATATGATATAAAAATATAATGAGAAAATGTTTCTGTGTGCATCCACGGAAAGAATTAGAACAAGTGAAAATTAAAGCTATAAGAGCTAGAAATGAAAGATGTAAACAGATATTTGAATGTCATGATTTTTTATGCAGACATTTTATAAGAAAATTGCCAGTGAAGGTGAATATGTCCTATTAAAAAATAAGTGAAAGATTATGTAATTATTGTGGTGAAGAAGAAACAACAAAACACGTTTCTGAAATGTAAAAGAATTGAGAAATTATGGAAGAAATTAGGGGAGTAGTGATATTTTGAGGACTTGGAACAAAAGATATAAATATGGACATGTTTGAATATGATTTTTATAGGGAAAAATAACAAAAAATGTTGAAAAAGTAGACAGGAAAATATTTAATGTGATGTGGGTAATCTAGAATCAAAGTGTTAAAGACATAATACATAATGCCAAATGGGACTAAGGAATAAGGTTTTGGCTATGGAAATTAGTGTGGTGGTCAGATAAAAAAAGTATATAAAGTGAAGAATGAGTTGAATGTATGTAAAATGAAATATTAATATGCTTGTAAATAATAATGTAAATATTGCATATTTTTGTACATGCTGTCAAAAAGGTTTTAGTTTAACAAAGGACACCTACTCTTATCAATAGGTGCCATGTGATCTTTTATATCCACCTGAGCTATCACCAACACAAGCAGTTGGGACTTTTGTTTAACATCTCATCCAAAGGATGATGTTCGTAACAGACTGACCTATGCAGAGCTCAGGAAGTAATTTTTTACAAGGACCTTTTACTAGACTCTTAGTTCATGACAGGTGGTAAGTTATAGGCACAAATGCTACTGTTACCTATTAAGGTGTGCTCAGTCATTAATGACCAGCATCACTTCTACAAAACCCTGATTCAAAGTCTATAAAAACATGATTCAACTGAAGGAAACTAGCAAGCTCTTCTTTATAAGCTGATTTTCATCTCACACATCAGATGTTTTCTTTACAGATGGTGTAGTATATGTCTTATATGTGGGATATAATTACATTATCTAGGGTTATGCAGTCCTACCTGAGCTTATGAGCCTAAATCCTTGCCACTGGATACTAGAAATGACAGTTTCATCCAACACAATATCACAAGTTGAAAGATGAGAATGAGAAAGCATCCACTTCTGAGATGGCTTAGTGCTTTAAAACAGGATTATTATTTTTCCCCAGAAAGGTGATTCAAGTTTGTTCTGTAAAGAACACAAAGAAGCTTGCCTTATGCAAATTGTTTGATGGCTGATGCTTGGAACATTGAGATTTAACAACTATTTTTGCATTCCTCTGACACTGGTAGCCAGTCATTGCCTGAACACTAATAAAATAAGCATGTGAAATCAGTATATATCCAGCAACAGATTACCATGAAGGAGAGAGAACAGCAGTACCAAACACCAGCTCAAGTTTTAACTTGAATGGTACATGTGTTGGCATGATTAGCACAGGGCCATGAAACTAGTTGATGACTTCTGAGTGTACAATAAGATTTATAAGATTGTGAGCTACTGTCTCTGAGGAGGAAATTCAAGTAAATATAAATGCTGCCTGATACGTGTGTGTATATATATATATTTATATATATATATATATATATATATATATATATATATATATCTATCTATATATATATATCTGTATCTATATATATATATATATATATATATATATATATATATATATATATATATAGGGTCTATATTACATTGAACGCTTAAAACAGCGAACGATGTTTAATCGACCCTATTTCAGCGAAAGCTGAAAATGTCGACACCTCAGAACAGCAATTTCTTTCCTAGGGAAAGAAATCGCTGTTCCAACCAAAAAAAAAAACAAAAAAAAAAAACAGTAACCAGTTCCAAACACATACACACTTACCTTAACCCTAATTCTAACCCCCCCCCCCAAAAAAAAGTAAACAGCTGAAAACACATATGCACTTAACTCAACCGTACATCTAACAGAGGCACACTGTGCAGAACATGAATATATGCAATACAGATAACGGTGATCCACATAAAAATGATTCTGGGTTTCAATCTCAGGGTATGAATGTTTTGGAAATATCTTATCAGCCTTTATTGGCTCGGTTATTTTATCATCATTTTTTGAATGCATTACATTCTGGAAACTGAACTTGTGCTTCTGCTCAACTATTTGTAAACATAGAGGTCCAACCAAAACCATTTAACATGTTCATGTTTGGGTACATAGTGAGAGTCTCGTTCCGGAAAGTGGAGTTCAGTATTAAAATATTGAATATGGGCACATACGTTTGCATTTGTTTATATTTTCTTATCTGGGTTAGCATTACTGGTTGTGATCCATTTTCAGAAGGGACCCAGGGAGAAAAACTCCTATATAACAGGTAAATAAAAAAGATAGCACAGTTAGTTAAGATATGAGTATTGTATGCACAAATTTTTTACTTCATGGCTATTTGCTGTTGGACATGTAATAAGTCATATTTTAATCGAAATCTCAGTGCCACATGTAGTTCCACAATATGTCCACCAGATGTCAGCAATAACCTGACTTGACAAGCCTGTATTAGTAAAACTTGATTGTGGACTCTTGTTTATACTCTCTTCTAAGTTCTAGACTCCAGTACTAACTCAACAGAGGCTACAAACTTTGTATGTCAGAATTAAATGGATTTATGTCAGAACACAATGGGTCTTGTGTTAGTTTTGTCCTTTAACCTATTACTGTTAGATCCGTCTGTTGTATTGAAGACAGTACATTAATACATGAGCTTTGTTGCAATATATTGAATTACTAGCACCCACTGCAACATAAAGTAGGTCATATTGTTACCTTGGCAAGATGCTCTTCTAGTTTATTCTTTGCAGCCTTAGTCTCCTTCAATCTGTTCTTCATTGCAGTGTTCACTGTCTCACACTGTTTGCGCAAGTCTTCAGCAGTCTGTGAGAGGATGCTGTCAATTAATGTTCTTAATGTCAGGCTGTTGTTTTTCTGTTTGTCTGCTTTTAAAATGTTTGTGTTAGAGAATTCTTCCCAGTCTTCGGGGGTCACAGAACTGCAGAACAAAAAATATAGCAATGAAAGTGAATTAATGCTTTTATAAACCAAAACAGATTTGCTCAGCATGGTATAGATATCATTGCCACTGTCAGGGGCATTGTTAAAACTTACTATGTTTATTTCAGGGGTGCAATTAAAATAACAGAGGTTTGGGTCACTATCCCCACCAAAGCATAAATACATGGTTGCATGAGGGCCCTTTCAAGAGGGCAAGAAAAGAACAAAGAAGCACGTCAGAATGGAAATACAGGGGTGAAGAAACTAAGTTATTATCATGGGAAACTTAAAAAGTTACTCATTGTTTTGAGCCAAGAGACAGAAAGGAAAGGTAATGGAGGTGACAACACTGTAAGAAGCAATTAGCCAGAATAGCTGGAAAGTTGGCCTACAAAAATTAGAATATTAGCAAAAGAGAAATCTTTAAAATAATACCTGAGGATGTTAAAAGTAATAAGAACATAGGTACAGCATTAAAAAAAAAAATCAATAAACAAGATGAACAGCCCTGAAAAGCTAAAGACGGTCAGTACAGATATTTTTTCATTCTTTGAGAAGAAAGGAGGGACCCAGAAGAAAGGATTGTGCATCAAGGAACTTGCTAGATTCATAGAAAGAAATTTACCTAAACAAAGTATTTGGATGGGTACAGGAGAGACCCGTGGGAATGGTTTCTAAAATGGTCTGCAGTGTGAAGAAAGACAACAGGGGCGTATAGATGGATTGGCATTGAATCCTGGGACATTTGATCAATTTATGTGTTATCTAGCAAAGCCTTTGAGGCAAGGAAAAGGTAAAGAATGATGGGGAATCCAGGTAAATGCTAGGTGTTGAAAGAACTGGATATACTGATTATAGTAAATAGTACTACATGTCACACAAAACAATAGCAAAGACTCCTCAGTTCTAAAGAGTTTTTATTTTGCAAACAATAGTTACTGTTTTCATCCTCGTCAGTGCCAGGACTTCAGCAGAATATTATTTTCTCAACTATACTCTTAGTTTATTTTTTAGCACTTGATGCTGTTTTTCATCATTTCATGTTTTTTTAAATAAATGACAATTCATATAACTATTTATAACTGTTTTTAATAAGTTTTATATATATAATTGTGTTTTTGTAATGTGGATAGATTTACTGTGTTGTAATGGTGTTTAATTAGCTCAGAAAAATGGCTTTGGTAGTTTATACCCAAGTAATTTGATTGGCTGGCAACGGTGGTGCAGCAGTTAGTGTTGCCGCCTCACAGCAAGAGGTTCTCCGGTTCGATCCTCAGCTGGGATGCCTTCTGTGTGGAGTCTGCATGTCCTCCCTGTGGTTGTGTGGGTTTCCTCTGGGTGCTTCGGTTTTCTCCCACATCCCAAAGACATGCAGTAGGTGAATTGGACACTCTAAATTGGCCCTAGGTGTGAGTGTGTGTGTGTGTGTGTGTGTGTGTGTGTCCCTTCTGTGGAAGGTTGGACATCGGGCTGGCAACTCGACACCATAAAACTCCACTGCCAATCATGAGTGGACAGATGATCCGCTGTGGCGACCCCTAACTGGGAAAAGCTGAAAGAAGTAGAAGAAAAAGAAGAAGATCCCCAAGTAATTTGATTACTTAATTATGTAAGGAGTTCTTTTGTTGGGTTATATATTTTGATGAAGTCCTAATACTGGCAAGCATTCTTTGGAAGTGAGGAGTCTCCTGTGGAGTTTTATCGTGAGATATATATTGATTGCAGTGAAAAGTCCAATGATTCATGCAATTAAAATGTGTACATGGGTTGGATGGGGCAGTTACTGCAGTGCAAAAATAGGAAAAAATAGTCCTTAATCATAACATTCTGTGTAAAAAAACTGCGGTGTACTCAGACCTAATGCTGCTAGCCCCTGTCCCACCACCCACCTATCATTTAAAAATATAATGAATAAAGAGGACCAGTGGAGTGAATGCTCAACGGAACAACAAGCTCAAAGATAAACAGTTAAAAACAAACACCGCTGAGCAAAACAATGGAGGATTGCAGTCTCATTTAAATCACAAGTAGCTCCTAAATCCAATAGCCAATGATGTAAATAATCCAAGTGCAGGCGAGGTAAGTAAAAAGCAGGTTTATTAATAAAAAGAGGTGAGCGCTTTCGCATGAGCTTCTTCAGACCTATACAACTAAACTGTCTGTAAACATCAGTTTAAAAGCCAAAATGGCCAAAATCCTGTCCATTATTTAAAGGTACATGGCTCATTAAAAATATCATGTAAAAAAGTCATATATAAAATTCCTATACACCATCTTAAAACAGTATGGCATTTCAAAACAAAGCCATTCATATTCATATCCATTGTTGGAATAAATAAATCAAAAGTATGTGTGACAGATGGGGGGGGGGAATTTTAGTAACATAACTATCAAAACATTGACAGAGCATCTATGCATATAAAGGTTCAAAAAGACCCTACTGGCCACAAAGTAAAAAACTCTTCATAGCCTCTTAACATCTTTTGGACAATAACCTTCTTGATTTCAGCAAAGGTCGCAGGGGAACCCTTCCATTGAGACCTGGGGTGATATCTGCCCTAAACTTAATAATCCAATGGATTTCCCTGGTCTCTGTATAATTGTTAATGTCTCCTCTCCTGTATGTCCTTGAGATCTGTTCCAAGATCCTGAACTTAAAACGATGCTCTTGACCTTTGTCATTGGTGTGTTTGGATAGTGCATTATGTGTAGTACCTCTCCTTGTGTGGTATACATGCTCACGAATCCTATCCCTCAGTGTCCTATTGGTCTTGCCTACATAGTAGGCTGGACAGACTGTGCAGCAGGCTAGGTAAACTACATCTCTGGACATACAATTGCCCTCGTCCTGATGTAGTAAATACCGAACCATATGGATATCGGAAGACAGGGTCGGTTTCTATATATGAACAAAATTGCATTTGTCGCATGTGGTCATGTAGGGACCCAACAATGCAGGTGGATCATTCAGGACCCTTGGGTAGCAGAGCAAACTCTTTAAGTTCTTTTATTCCGTAAACGAATCTAGGTCGTGTACCTGTAAGGCTCTTAATAGTTGGGTCAACTGATAAAACGTGCCAATGCTTAGAGAAAATATCTTTAAGTGTACCTACATCCCTGGTGTAAAAAATGGGAAATGCAATTCCATTGTCCATATTTGAACTGCCCTCTTGGCTATCCAAGCCATCACTGGCCTCTCAGCGTATATTTCAACAGCACCATCTGAGAAATATGGTTTCGCTCTGTCTATCCTCAGATCTGCAATGCCCGCCATCCCTCTGGAGATATCTAAGTGGTCATAGCCACGTTCCCTCAATTTGCTGCTAAGGTCTCCTAATTCACTTGCCAGATGGCTGTCTAGGGGTGTATATCTAGACATCCGCATTGATTGTCCCTTCACTATGTTCTTGTATACATAGCCAGGATGCATGCTCGAACGATGCAGCAGTGTATTCCTATAGCAGGTCTTGCGATAAACACCCGTGTTGACTATCCCACAGGGTAATTTATCAACAAAGACATCTAAAAAAGGAATAGTGGTCTTCGACCAATCCATAGTAAACTTCAGAAAGGTGACAGACATGTTGATCTGTGTAAAAAAGGACTCTAATTGTATTGTAGAGCCACTCCACACAAGGAAGAGATCATCCACAAAACGCCTATAGAATGGTACTGACTCCTGAAACAAACTATTCTGAAACAAGAAGCTATGTTCCCACTCTGCCATCACCAAGTTGGCGTAGCTATTGGCACAGGAAGTGCCCATAGCTACGCCATCCTTCTGCAGAAAAATCTTGTCATGGAAACAAAAAAGATTGGATTCTAAAATAATAGCCAACAACATAAGAATCAAATCAACATCATACTTCAGAGGGAGGTCGGACAAATGCAATTTTTGTTCATATATAGAAACCGACCCTGTCTTCCGATATCCATATGGTTCGGGTATTTACTACATCAGGACGAGGGGCAATTGTATGTCCAGAGATGTAGTTTACCTAGCCTGCTGCACAGTCTGTCCAGCCTACTATGTAGGCAAGACCAATAGGACACTGAGGGATAGGATTCGTGAGCATGTATACCACACAAGGAGAGGTACTACACATAATGCACTATCCAAACACACCAATGACAAAGGTCAAGAGCATCGTTTTAAGTTCAGGATCTTGGAACAGATCTCAAGGACATACAGGAGAGGGGACATTAACAATTATACAGAGACCAGGGAAATCCATTGGATTATTAAGTTTAGGGCAGATATCACCCCAGGTCTCAATGGAAGGGTTCCCCTGCGACCTTTGCTGAAATCAAGAAGGTTATTGTCCAAAAGATGTTAAGAGGCTATGAAGAGTTTTTACTTTGTGGCCAGTAGGGTCTTTTGAACCTTTATATGCATAGATGCTCTGTCAATGTTTTGATAGTTATGTTACTAAAATCCCCCCCCCCCCATCTGTCACACATACTTTTGATTTATTTATTCCAACAATGGATATGAATATGAATGGCTTTGTTTTGAAATGCCGTACTGTTTTAAGATGGTGTATAGGAATTTTATATATGACTTTTTTACATGATATTTTTAATGAGCCATGTACCTTTAAATAATGGACAGGATTTTGGTGCCATTTTGGCTTTTTAAACTGATGTTTACAGACAGTTTAGTTGTATAGGTCTGAAGAAGCTCATGCGAAAGCGCTCACCTCTTTTTATTAATAAACCTGCTTTTTACATACCTCGCCTGCACTTGGATTATTTACATCATTGGCTATTGGATTTAGGAGCTACTTGTGATTTAAATGAGACTGCAATCCTCCATTGTTTTGCTCAGCGGTGTTTGTTATCATTTAAAAATGTTGTACGCCCTCAAATTGTTGCACCATACACATAGAAAAGGGAAATTATTTTCAGCCGTTGACACTTCATAACCATAAAATGTATTCCTATAACATATGCGTGTTTTGTTGCCTTTTATTGTGAATATTAGTTTAGACAGTTCTAAGCATATGGTAGTCCTTGAGTAAATGAAGATGCTACAGATTATTCAAAAAAATGTTCATATGAGTATATCAGGACATTGACTATGGCTAGTGACACCCTTGTGTAGAATGGAGGGGATATGTAATCTGCATTAAAGCATTAAAAATGGCAGGAGTGGTGGCATGGTTGTGAAACATTTCTCTTTATGGAGGCATTCTGGAGAACTTCACATTTTACCATCTTCAGCTACCTCTCTAGACCAAAAAGGGAGATTGGTTATTTCCAAGGGGACAGGATTTAAATGACTACCTCGACCTCTGACATGCAAACGAAATGTTATCAGTGCTACCCTAGAAAGTGTAACACAGTGGACACAACCTTTCTAGTCTCGCCCTATCCTTGTCTGCCCACAAATGCATTCCATTACTGATAAGGTGAGGATGTAGCAGGGCTCCAGCAGTTTATCAATGAAGAAACTACTCAGCAAGAAAGTCATGAAACTGAACCCCACAACCTGAAAATCCATCTGTCTGCCCTGTTCTTTTCTTGAGCTTCTTCTCCTAATGTTTGCTGTCAGATATCTGTGGATCTACACCATATCCTCTCTGTTTCTTTTTTCCCCACAGACTAAACACGTTGCACGGCAACAGCAGTGTCTCATATTCTTTATCTTCCAGATCTTTAAATAATCTTAGTTGCTCTTTACTCTGCCACCTTATCTATCCTAATAAACGTTTTCAAGTACAACTTACTACAGCACAGTTTAAACCCATGTTTTATCTGACTAATTCTTGCTTCAGTGAGTCAGCACGCTGGCATTCACTAAAAGTATTTTTAAGTTAGGGGCACAAAACTTTACACATACCCAAGGAAGGGGGCTTTACTTCTTGTACACCTTAACTAGTTATAATTAATCCCAAGGTTGCAAAACTTCAGGGTAAGTTTTAAAAATTCTAATGAAGCGCCATATTACTGAATTAGTTTATTTTACTGAGTATAGTGTTTTAGCTGATTTTGTGTTTTTAAGTAATCTTGCTGAGAAATTTTTTCTGGTTTTACATTGCTAAGAGGAGAAGGAACCAGGTCAGTTCTAGGCCTATGGTTGCTTTATAACCTTTATTTGTGTTGTTGCTATTGGTTAGTGTCCTGTTTTTGAGCTTTTTCAGAAATTTGTTCTCTTGATATAAATTACCTGTGTTTCCATGGCATGGTGATTGCACACCATTGTGCTTGCACAACAGGGATGCAATGTGCACTCTACACAAGCAAGCAAAGTATAACCATCTAATTAAACTGACCATAGCAGTAGATGTTTGATTAGATCACTGTTACACTAGTCTAAGCTATATGGGATGTCCTGCCAAGGACTGGATCAGCTGGCCAGCTTCCAAAGCCTTAGGTGCCTTCATGTGCCCTAGCTACTGACCAGCTCGAGGACAGCAGTATAAAATCAGTAATTGGGGTACCAAAATTTCAGCGCTTTCTATCTCCATGCCAAAATATGAGCAGCACTAATAAAAGTCACATGCCCTGGCATAGGAATAGCAAAATAAGAGAGATGGAAGGAGGGTACCACTACTGGAACAGTGATCTATTCAAACATCTACTGTTATAGTAAGTTTACTTACACAGATGTACTATGTTCATCATTAGATCACTGCTGCAGTAGCCTCAGCTATAAAAGACTAATACCAGTACTTAGAACATAAGGGAGGAGGAAGAAGGATCAGACTCAAGGAGCAGCTGGAGAATAGTCCTAGGAAAACCTGCTCCGGGCCTAGAGAAGAGATCCAGTTTGTAGTGCTTGGTAAAGGTATGTACTGATGACCAAACTGTTGCCTATAATATATTTGTAGAGGCCACCCCTTTTTAAAAAGCCACAGCAGTAGCCAGAACCCTGGTTGAGTGGGGCCCAACATTGCCTGGAAGTAACTTGTTATGGTGAGAATAAAAACAATAATAGCATGAGGCAACAATTTAGAAATTGCCTGTTTGACACTGATTGCCCCTTTTTCTTACTTCATAGAAAATAAACAGTTGATTTGAAGTTCTGAATGGTTTTGTTTTTTTTTTTTTTCATTTTAGTATCTGAGTTCTCTGTGGACATCTAGAGTATGTAAAATTCTTTCTCCCCGCTTCCTAGGTTCTGGAAAGAAAACAGTCAGATGAACTGCCTGGCTCAATGTAGACTCTGAAACAACCTTATGAATAAAGGAAGGATTTGTTCTCAAAGTTACCCTATATTTGTAAAAAATGACATAGAGATAACTCACCACAAGAACTTGTAACTCAGATATCTGTCTTGAAATCAGTGACACTGTTTTCCAAGATAAGAACTTTGAATTAGCCTCATGAACAAGTTCAAAATAGTGTAAGCTTTTCCTGTGTAAAATTCAGATCCCGGCAAGGAGCCACTTGCCTTTGAGGTAGTCGGATATGTAAACCCCCTTTCAAAAAATGTCTCAGCTGAAGTAGGGGATCCATAGGGAGACAAGCAGAGATGGTAAAAGATGAATCTTGACAGAAAATAGGAAAAAACAGAGGATAATAACTCACACAAATACTGTAGAACCAGAGGATCTTGTCTCGGCACCAACTAGAAAATCATTTCCAATAACCCCTATATGATTTTCTAGTAGAATGTTTCCTTCCTCTTTTAATACCTGATGCATGTCCTCAGAAAAGAAGTGCCTAAAATTTTCTAAAATTCTATCATCAAAGCAGTCAACTGAAGAAGTTGAAGGTTGGGATATATCAAACAACCCTTGCTTTTGTGAATAAGTCCATTCTGCAAGGAAGCATATGGTAATTACCTTTGGCCATTTTAAAAAGAAGGGAGAAACGCTGTTGCCCTGGCCAAATGACAGTCACCACAATTATCTTCAGGGAGTCCTTCTGAATCTTTAGAAGAACTCTGGTTATCAGACAAAAGGGTAGACTGTATTCAGGAGCATTCCTGTACATGGAAATTAAAAGGCATCTGTCTTCTAGGCCTGTGTGCAAAGAGCCCTGGAGCAAAACTTCTTTAGCTGTCTGTTGTGGCTATAGGCAAAAAGATCTTCTTAAGGTGGCCCCCATAGATAGATTAATGACTGGAAGACCTCCAGGTGCAATTTCTATTTGTGAGAGTGTGCTGTGACCATACTCAGCTTGTCTGCAATAATATTTTGCTCTGACAGCAAAGAGGATTACCAGCCTCAAACAGATGTCCTACACAGACCGTCTCAAAAACCTCCAGCTTTACTCCATCGCATATCGCCTACTCAGAGGTGATCTCTGCCTAACATACAAAGCTATGTCAAACCCAGAGCTGTTGGACATGCTCCACTTAAAGAAATCCCAATCCCTCTGAGCTACATGCTCTAGGGACCTAAACTTTGTCACCACAATAAATAGAACATGCCGAAGGGATAGATTCCTGTCCCAGAGACTTCCCATACTCTGGAACAAACTACCTATCTATATCAAACAAAGCTCCTCATTAGCACTCTTCAAGAAAAATCTTGATGATTGGATGGGAAATAGGAAATTCACCCTGGGGATCACTTCTGTGGCTCTGCTTGACAGTGGAACAGGAAAATAATTTTCTTAGGTGGCAAAAGCTAGGGTACCTTTTTGGCTGGGCTTGTATAGGACCTAGGGCCGATAGCCTAGTACCTACCTATGAACCTATGACAGAATGTAGGTAGCCTGGAGGGACAGACTGTGCTAAGTCAGTAGTTACCAGGGCATAATGGCTAATCTGCAAAGGGTGTAGGATCTGGTTCTCCCCTGTTTATGTATATATCATTGTGTTGATGTCTTTGATTGCTAACAGAGGGCCTGGAGTCCACATTTTTTTAGAGATTGGAGAGCATTTATTAGAGCCATAATTTTTCTGACATATATGTGCTTTAGTTTCTTTTGCTTGCTCTAAAGGCACTTGACTTTAACCCCCTTGGAGACAGATCCCCAAGCAAAGTCTGATGCATTTGCAGTTGCAGACTAAGGTCTGGAAGAAAAAAGGGAGACCTGGGTTGTGTCACAACTGATACACCCACCAGAGTAAGTCCTTTTTCATGAACCATAACACTAGAATTTGAAAGGGGATGCTAGTATTGAGTCAAAACTGATTTGATTAAGCATTTTTAGTCTGAGCAAAAGAATCATTAGAATAATGGAGGCCATTAAGCCTAGAATTTTGAGATGTTTCCTGGGAGATGCCAGAATCTGGATAGAAAATATCAGAAATTGCTCCTTGTAGCATTACACTTTGACCTGAGAAAGAAAAGCCATCATGAGGGATGTGACCAGTAGACATCCCAGAAATACTACCCTGTGAGATAGGAATTACAGAATATTTCTATTTATTTGCCTGGAAACCCAGACTAAGAAAATGCTTTTTATTCAGTTCAGAGATACTTGACAACTTGTGAAAGAATCTGAAAAAATAAGACAGTCATCTAAATATGGGAAAATGCGAATGCCATGTAACCTGCAGTGGGCTATTACAGGAGTCTGGCACTTTGTAAACACTCTTGGAGCTGTTGTCAAACCAAAGGGCAAAGTAGAAAACTGAAAACGTAAGCCAGACACAGAAAATGTAAAAAAACCACCTCAAATCTTTTAGAATTAGCATGGAAATGTGATACATCTTTTAAATCCAGAGTTTCTAGAAATCTGAGCAGTAGAATGAGAGGTAACAGAGACTGTAAATAGACCATTTTGAACTTTGTAATTTTTATATGAAGGTTTAGAAAAGAAAGGTCTAGGACAGGTCTCCATGTTCTTTTTTTCTCTTGCATCAGAAAGATTCTTGAATAAAATCCTTTACCCATTTGATCGCTGTGAATAACTTCTAGAACTCCATGAGATAGTATTTGATCCAGAATAGGAGGGAACAGGGAGGTTTGATTGGATGGATGAAGGGGAAACCCTGAGAATCCCAATTCCTAATTCCAGTTGTAGCCTTTTTGAATGATTTTCCGAAACCAAGTATCTGAAGTTATATGGTGCATTGGTGCTGCAGAGGAAAGTGAAGACCTAGACTTTGGGAAAGCTTTCCGGGAATGTCAGGGTGGAGAGGGGAGAACACATACAGGGTCATATAGTCAGCCTGTTTTCTTAGATTGCCCTTTGTTTTGGGAGGACCATCCTTTATTTTTTAAACCTCACCATCAGTTTTGTTTTCACATTTTGCCTGCCTGTGACTTGCTGAGGATGCTTATTCTGTTTCCTGGAAAAAGAACCAGAACTGCAAGAAAAGTTTATATTATATTTTGGCATGGAGGGTTGAACATTCTGTATTAGCCCATGATTTAACTTTCCTTTTCATTAAACCTTTTAAGAACTTAAGAAGAGAAAGGTCCAAATAAAACAATTTTTTCCAGGGGAGCGTTCAGAGTTTCAGCTTTGGCATCCTTTGATAAATTCTGAGAATGGAACCATATAAAGTTTTGTCATAATTGACCAGTGACAGCTGTTCTAGAAACAGCATCAGCAGTGTTATAAGCACACTGTATTGAATGCTTGGTTACCTGAGACACAGATGATAGTAATTCATTCAGAGATGCCTTAGTCTCTAAAGTAAGGATTTTAGCAATTACGTTTCTCACATTGTCAAATGAAGCCAACAAAAACTTGGTATGTGAGCCTGACAATTCACTGTTCTGAAGACTAAGGTGCAAGAAGTAGAAACATACCTCACAAACTTCCAAAGTTTTTCTCAGTTTGTCAGAAGGAATAGGGACAGCTGATTTTGACAGAGAATTTACTACAGGATCTGACCTGGGGCTAGGAAAAGAAAAGGAATTTGTGGGACTGGATAACCTTATAGAATTTATCAGATGCTCTGGAACAGGTGTCTGACTGTCAGAGAAATTGCTGGCTGCAAATAAAGCATCCTGTAAGGCTGCTAACTCAGGAGGAACAGCAGATTGAGGAAAATCTACCTGTAACAAATTATGTCTTTGCAGGGATTCTGGTATTTGTTCTTGTTCTCACTGAAACAAGTCTTTAATTCTGACAATAGTATCAGGAAAAAGCAACTTTTTGGGAGGAATCTGAAGAATAACTTTTTCCAGCGTCAGATTCACCATTATATGGACTGAGGATTTAAGAAACACAGGCTAAGTCTAAATCCTATCCCCTCAGACTGGGAATCAAAATCTAAGAGAGAAGAAAAGCCTTTCCTTTTTAAATGAGGGGAAGACTCAGCCTGTAAAGACTAAAACTTTAAAAAAAACTGTGACATTAGGTTAATATCCCACCAAACTGCCACTAATATGTGACGTCCAGTTAATATACCACTGAACTGCCACCAATATGTGACGTCCCCTATTATCCTGGGTCAGTAGCTAAAGAACTTCAATCCTTACTACTGACTCACATGTGAGACCATCACTTAAGAGTAATATTTCACAATATCCTCTAAGAGCACAATGGGAACACACTCCATAACCTGGGACTGGACTGTACACTTCTGTCCACCCCTAATGTAACTCCTTGTTACACACTTCAGAGCAATATATCCCAGTTTAAGACCTCTGATATATTCACACTTAAATTAAATCTCACACATCCAAACACTTTTGTGAAAGCCTGACATAGATTTCCAGCTGTGTCCCTTTCCCAAAATAATAATACAGTAACAGGCTGATACAAATCAGAGCATCTACATGCCCTTTTTAAAGGGGTGTCCAGTTATTAAAATTAGATATCAAAACAAATGGTAGCATATGACCTAAAGCAGCCAGGCTTTCAGAGTGGACCAGGAATTATCAAAGCAGGTATAAGCATTCTCAAATCACTAAAGAATACACTAATTGACCAACCACAATATAAGATTGTAAAAGATTTAATAATAAGCAAAATGATTAAAAATGTAAAACAGTAATTTCAATAAACAGAATTCAATCACTAGGAAAATGAAATTAATACTTAAGAACAGAAATACAACATTTAGAAAAACTCTGACTGATTAGCTATAATTTCCTATCTGACTAAAGAATACTGTCTCTGATCTAAACTTAATATTGCAATAGAGCAATGGCAGGTTTACAGTTCTTGGTGAGTCCTTTGGGCATCAACTATTCCACTGCTCAGTACAATAACACAACTGAACTGATCTCAACTGAACTCAAACTCAACTGTTTAAACTTTCTTCAGCAGGCTCTTTTATATACTAGGTTAACTGTCTTAACTGTTCCAGTTCTTATTTTTGAATTCACTTTTTGAAATCAGCAAATAGCTGTTCTTTTGAAGTTCCTTTCTGTCTTTCAGTCTCTGACAGTAAACACAGAGCATCTGAGCACATTTTGACGTCATCATCTGTAGATCGGCTGAGTCTGAGACAGTTTGCATATAGAATCGCCTGCACAAACATGCAAAGATAGACATGTAACAGAACACCATTCAACTTTTTTAAACATCCTGTACAGAGTATTAATCAACATGTAACAACTTATTTATAATACCCTAGCTAGTCATGCTGGTATATATTAAACAGGTTAATCTGAAATTATGTACAAAACTTCAACCAAACATGCTAGCACAGATGACAGTGTCTAATTTCTTCACACAGACCTTTAACAAGGACCAGCCAATCCTCCTTATCTGCTTTAGGAAAAGATAACCATTTAACTTTATGTTTCCTTTTTCTGGGAGACCAACCAGCAGGGGCAGAGAAGATAAGACCTATATTTAGAAAAAAATGCTGTCTCCACCAAATGATTTTGTCTTCTGGCAAATCCCAGCACTGGGACTTGAAAAGACAAAGAAAGTAGGTACTAGGGACAAGGAGATTTCAGATACCGCTGTATCTTTCTCATGTGGAGTCTTGGCAGGTGAATCATGAAAATCATACATGCCACCCTGAAGTATTCCCTCATAGTGACAAAAGTCTGAGTGGAAAACCTGAGAAATAGATCTAAATACAGATCTATTTTTTTTCCTATGTAAGAAAAACTCTTTGAACTGAGGTGGTTAGTTGACACCACAGGAACACAATCCTTTGAGAAGGAGTCAAAAAAGACTTTTGAATGTTCTGTTGAAATCCCAGCTTGCATAAGCAATCTCTCACTCAAGTAAGAGATTCCTGGCACTTTGAAAGAGACTCTGCATAGATAAGCAAATTGTGAAAATATGGGAAAATGTGGATACCCTGCAGCCTGCAATGAGCTGTAACTGGAGATACAGTCTTTGTGAGCACTCTTGGTGCAGTGGAGAGTCCAAAGGGTAAGGCAGAGAACTGATAATGTGATCCAGGCACACACAACCTTAAGAAATACCTGAAGCCTGGTTGAATAGGGGTGTGATGATATGCATCTTTTAAATCTAGTGTCACCAGAAAACTTAAATGAGGAAGAGAATGTAACAGGTTGAGAAATGATCTCATTTTGAACTTGGGCACTATCATAAACTGGTTTAGGAAAGTAAGATCCAGAACTGGTCTCCAGGCATTTCCTTTCTTTGGTGGTAAAAACATTCTTGAATAAAATACAGGAGTCTGGTTGTGTAGTTGGGGAAATTTCCCATGGAAAGGAGGAATTTCTTCCCACTGCCATCTGTAACCTTGATGAATGATCTTCAGAACCCATTTGTCTGAAACTCTCTGTTGCTAAAGAGAAAAGTGGAGATTCAGGCTTTCTGGAAGGGAACAGGGACTACCAGGGTGGGAGGGGGGACAAAGTCCCTTAAGTAGTCATTCTGTTTTGTTACTCGTTTTTTGGTTTGGGGGGGGGGTCCTGAAATCCCCCCCCCCACCATTTCTACTAAAATGCCTGTTTACTCACATTTTGGTGAGACAGGTTATTTATTTATTTATTTATTTATTTATTTATTTTTTGCTGAAATTGGAAGAAGAGTTAGAGAATCCCTTAGAAAATTTGGAAAAGGAGGGCTGAACAGTCTTCAAGATTTTTTATATCAACTTACCCCCTTTTATCACACTTTTTGATAACCTCTGCAGCAGAGTGGCAAAAACCTAAATTTCTATCCAAATGCGAATTTAAAATCTCATTTCTCACATCATTTGGGAGGTTTTAAGAATGCTGTTAGGCAACCCTCCTCAGAACAGTACCAGTGGCCATATCCCTAGAAGAAGTATCCACTGAGTCATACACACACACTCTAAACAATGAGCTGCGGCTTGTAAGATGGAAGAAACTAGATTATTTAAAGCAGATTTGGCGTCACAAGAAGAAACTGCAGACAAAACATTCCTCATATTTTCACAATTAGAATAAACTTTGGCATATGAGTCTGACAATTAAATTCTGAAAGTAAAATTTGCAGAAGCATACACTTTTTCCCAGTACTTATCAATAATCTTCCCATCCTTGTCAGAAAGAATTGGATCGGAATTAACCAAATGTTTAGCAGCAGTAGGATTAGCTAAAGCTATAGCTCTGGATCAGGTTTGGGATGAATGTATAAATATTTGGAAGATTGAGGAACTTTATACATTTTGTCTGCCTTTTTAGGGGCAGCAGGCTGACTGTCAGGAAAATTCCAGGCAGTGACACACATCTTCCAAAGATGATATAACTGGAAAAATGGGTGTATGGTTCTGGAAATTCCTTCTGTAACAACTCAGTATTTTCTGAGGGACTGAGGAACCTCACTGTTCTTCCACATTCTGGAAATAGTTTCAAAGAAAGAGACCCCCCAGGGAGAATCAGAATCTGAGCTCTCTTCTGAGTATGAATCAGAAAAAAATGAGGAGAAAATCTAATTCTTTAGAAGCTCTCAGTGACACTTGCACCACGCCTACTGCACAAGGTAAAGACCCTATAAAACTGCTTATGCTAAGGCACTTACAGGTAACCTTTCTAAAATGCTAAGACATCCTGCATAGCACAATCAAAAAAAGGGTTCTCAGCCATCACATAAATACTCTGTTAAAACACCACCCACAGCAATACATATTAACACTGTATCCAATGCCTCTACTCTTATATCCTTAAGACAAACCAACGCACAGCCAAGTTTCATATCATTGGTGATTCTATAGTGAGGCACACTGATGTTCCCCTTACCAGACTGAGTGAGGCAAGAGTCACTGTTAGCTGACTTTCCAGGGCTAGGATCCATCAAGTCACACAGATACTCAGGTCATTGAACCACAGGTACCAGTATGACTCTGTCAAAGTCCATGCGGGTGTTAATGACCTGAGAATTACCTCCCTTGACTATATGAAGTGAGACATGATCGAACTTGTGAGGATTATCTATGCTAGCATGTCTGGCTGCAGTTTTGTAAATACTTGGAAGTTGTAAATTACCCTGTGATATAAATGCCAGCATGACTAGCTATAATTTTGTAAATAAGTTTATGTTTTTTGATTGTATCTTTGATGTGTATATATGAATCAAAACGGTGTTCTTCTGGCTGACCAAATGTACATGTCTTTTAAAAAGAATTTTGAATGCAGGTTGAGCAAGTCAGCTCCGATGTCATCATGTGCCAGAGTCAAAAGAAATAGAATCTCCTCAGCAGCTGTTTCTGTTTACTTTTCAGAAGTCTGAAATGAGAAAGTAGAATTCTCACAACAGCTTTCTGTAACTTTTAAAAGATTCTGCTATAAAAAGCAGATGCTGAGTCAGTTAAAGTCAATTGCTGTAGTTGTTCAGTTTAGTGTAGTTCAGTTAACAGTTGTTCAGTTGAGTTGCATCAGTTGTCCAGTAGTCAGTGGTTGTTTTCCAGATCAATATTTATCACTCAGAGTTTTTCAGAGCTGTTCAGCATAAATAATAGGATTTGCTGTTCCAATCACTGAGGACCAGACAACAGCCTGAAGAGTGGACATATATTTCTATTTCACCCTGCAGAAGTAAGAGTATCATCTTGCTTTGCTGACTTAATAAGATTAGACAGGAACAATTAATCTTTAGACAGTTAGGAAGCTACAGTCAGAGTTTTTCTTCAATCAGTGTGAAACCTATCCTTCAGTGTTATTTCCATAATTCCTGTTTGTGAAACTCTGTGGTTGATCGAAATCAGATATTCAGTGTATATATGTTTTACATCATTTTTATTTATTAAATATTTTGCTACCTTTTATTGTGGCTGGTTATTTAGAAAGTACTTTTGGTAACCTGAGAGTGTTTATGCTTATTATAACAACACCAGGGCTACTCCAAAAAGCCTTAATACCTGGATTTACATGCTACCATATGTATGTATATATATATATATATATATGTGTGTGTGTGTGTGTGTGTGTGTGTATATATATATATATATATATATATATATATATATATATATATATATATTTTTTTTTTTTTTTTACCCAATATAATTGAACACCCCTTTTGAAGTTTTTGAAGGGTATATTGGTACTGGTGGCAACATTATCATGTAATTTGGGAAAGAAGACATAGCAGGTAAATCTGTGCCAGTCTTTCCCAAGAGTGCTTGCATGTGTAAATATCAAATATTTAAGAAAGTGTGTCAAATACCTAGAACTGGTGGGACACAGCGCTCTGTAGTAGATAGTGTGAAAACTCACTTCGGGACCTGGACTGAAACACATAGTTCATTGCCAGGATTGGAGCCTATTCTCAGTGTACCCTTAGAGGAAAGTGTGTGTTCTATCTCTGCTTGCAGTGACATTCCCATAGTGGAGACAGTGGTGAGGATAGAGGCTCCTTAGTTACTGTCCCAGGTTTAAGTAGGGGGATCATCACAGAGCTCACTAATTATATGTCTAATGAAGGTATAATCCTAGCATTGAGCAGTATACTACTTTCTCCAAGGATGATGCCACATTACCAACATAAAATTATCGATTTTAACAACTGGCTTAGCTTCTGGTGTCAGTCCAAGGGGGCACTATATTTGACAGTCTGGGAGACATGATTGACAGGCCACACTGCTTTGCCAGGGATAGTTTGCACTTATCCCCAGTAGGCTTTTGCATATTGACAAAGAACTTTTCCACCCCCATAGTGCCTTTTTTAGGCAATGCCAAACTGATAAACTTCCTGACTTAACTGAAGCTATGAAGGGGTGTGGTACTGCTCAATGCTAGAAGTCATAACATGAAACTCCATCCCTGCAAATCTTCCTCTCCCTGCAGAGAGGCATGGTTTAAAGTCTCTGGAACTACCCCAGCAATGCGAGGTTATAATGCCTTTCACTCCTTTAGACCTGCTACTGCACAGAGGGGAACTAAATGTGGAGGAGTCTCAGTCTGTATTAAAACCAGCCTCACATCCAGACTAGTTAAAGTGTGTGACACACTGGAACTCATACATGTGCAACACACCATAAACTGGGTCTTGTACCATATCATTGCAACCTATAGGCCCCCCCATGTCCCAGGAAACCTATGCTACCTATCTCAATGTACTAGAGTCCCTCACCATTCAACCAAATATGGTATTCATGGGGGATCTCAAATACTCCTCTATAGACTGGGAATCCTACACCACTTCTAATGCACAAGCTCAGAGATTTCCAAACTTTGTTAATACCAACATCCTGGAAGTTGGAACAGTCAGTCCATTCTCCTACCAGGGGTACAAGCATCCTTGACCTTGTAGTCATGAACATGAGGGGGGCAATGTTCCTCAACCAGTGTAATGTCTTCACTTGTCAGATCTGACCATAAGGCAGTATTGCTTGAAATAAAAATTAAATCTGGGGATCCAGCAAAACCAAAAATCTTTAAGAAGTATTCCAAGGATAACCTCTCAATCTATTGACACCTTAGCTAAATTCCATACACTCACACACAAACTCAGTAAACACCATAGCATACGCTGAGTTATTTACAAACTGTACAGACACATTGATAGCTGTATAGAGTGGATTGTGCCCACTTGTATTAAGAGTAAGGCAAATTCAAAAGACAAACCACCCTAGTGGAATCGCAATATAAATTGGTTATACAACAAAAGAAAAAAATCTTGGCTGAGTGTAGGAGGGACAAAGCCATACATACTAAAAGCCCCCTGACCAATCTAAACAGGCAGCTAAGAGGGTTAATTAATACTTCAAAGATTAAATTTGAAGGAAAAAAAGTATATTCTCAGGCAAAGAGCAACCACAAAGCTTTCTACAGTTATGTCCATAATCTCAGGGGAAATATGCAACAATGCATAGAACATATTGTAAATGGTATCACCCACACTGAACTGGAGGCCATTGCCATCCTTTTGGTTGACAGGTTCAGCTCAAATTTCTCCCTCCACTCTCCCCCTGATAGTCCAAAGGAAATACCGCATACTGCAATCCCCCCAACAATTACTAGGGAACAGATCATCAATGAACTTTCCAAAACCAAAAACACTGCATCAGTGGGCCCTGATAACATCCCAGGATACTTAACAAATAGCATGAAACATGACCTCTCTGGTCCACTTGAATCATTTTTCAACTGGAGCCTCCATTCAGGTTTTGTGCCCAAGGAATAGAAGATGGCTACAGTCATTCCCTTGCACAAAGGAGGTTCAACTACTGATCTGGCTAACTAAAGGCCCATATGTCTGACCAGCCTCATATGTAAGACCATGGAAAGAATCATCATGGGCATGATAAATGAGAAAATAGGTAACCTGCAAATACTGGACCCTTCACAGTTCGGGTTTGTCAAAGGAAGGCTATTCCTATTAAATCTGGTTCACTTTTTTGAGAGGGTCACCAAAGCACTGGATGAAGGCAAGAATGAACTGGCCAAGGCTTTTGATACAATACCCCACTCAGGCATTATACAAACCTCATTAATTTACATCTATTTATCACGCACTGGATAGCCAACCGTGCCTCACTAATAGGACCCAAGAGGTCAAAATAGGTGAGGCCACCTCCACCAAGAGGCCAGTCACTAGTGGAGTCCCCCAGGGCTTGGTACTAGCCCACTTCTATTTTGGCATCTATTCCTCTGAAAAGGAAGCAAATACTGAAGGTGTATGGCTGAATAAGTTTTTAGATGATTACAAGCTGGGAGTTATCATTGACATCCCTGCAGACACTAGCATTCTTCAAGAAGGCCTTTCTCTGACTAACAAATGGTGTCAAAGCCATAGTCTAAAACTCAATGCTAAGAAATGTATAATTGTATCATTTGGGAAGTCAACCATCCTGACTAATTACCATGGTGATAATACGCCCCTAAGAGTCGACCCAGAGGTCAGAAATCTGGGTACGCATGTAGATAGATACCTTACCTTCAACCAACACATGGTCACAGTGGTGAGGAAATCCTTTTATGCTACACAACTTATAAGTAAAGGCATGGTATCTAGGTCCAAAGAAGTCATTATCCCACTGTACTCTGCCCTTATCAGACCAGTCATAGAATACAATATTGTCTTTGGTATGTACCTGCCAAGGCATATGTAGCAACTAGAGTGACCTCAGAGGTTCCTTAGACAAAGAATACAAGGCGTAACAAACCTGCCTTATGCAGAACACCTTAAAGACCTTTCCCTCTACTCAGCCTCCTCGAGTTTGCTGAATGGTGAGCTTTGCCTGGCTTACAAGGCATCTGCAAACCCAACACTTATGAATCTCCTGTGTATTTGTAAGTCAAACAGTACTAAAAATAAAAAGTCTAGGGGCCTGAATTTTGTGTCTGACTTGAAACAGATATTTGTCCCAGAGACTTCCCATCTTATGGAACAAGCTTCCCATCCATTTGAAGCTTAGATCGCCTTTTACCAGTTCAAGCGGAACCTAGACCAGTGGATGGAGAATAGAAAATTTATACCAGGCCTGGCACCCATGTCCATTATGGACAGAGGTAGCTTATAAATGCCTGGCCCTCAATGTCCTGTTTAGATACAGGACATCATTATTCTTTGGAAAAAAATGGCTAGGCTTAGAAAGGTCCCTTGGGTCATTAGCCTAGGAACAATCTGTGAATCTTTGAATGTATGATAACCCTGAATCTGTCCCTTCATCTTCCTGTCCAGATTCAGAATCTTGAATCATTTCAGGTAAAAAGTCATCCCTCTTTTTTTTTACCAGAAACCACATTACATGAAGGATCTATAGCCTGAACTAAACCCTGAGCTAGACCCAGTGAACTACTACTGTTTAAGGAAATTTGAGGAAGAGTAGATACAAGTTTAGTTTTCTTTTTCTTTTTGACTGGAAAAATATGGTCAACAGTATATTAATGACAGTAGCAGCTTCCACAGGGATGGGCTCAACATTCTGGCTAAAGAGAAAAGTCTTTCCTATTTCCTCTCCCACGACCAACAAGAATGGCTCTCCCTTGCCCACTGAGAGGATACCAACAGCTGCAGAGGACATGGCTAATCCCTGGTCCATGGTAACTGTAGGTGTTACACCAGAGGGATCCAGGGTAAAAGATTAGTGGTCTGAGGAACCAGCTTTGACCACAGCAAAGTCACCCATGTGTAGCCAAGGCAAATTACTAGTCTTCTGTGTTTTTGTGGCTAGCAGAAAGACTGACTATGGGACCTCTGTGCAATGGTGGAATTGTTTCATGGTCAAGCTGAAAATGGGACCTCTTTCCGAAGGAAAACAAGCAGTTTAAGGCTGTAAAAACTGAAATCTTTAAAAGTCATTTTTTTCACCCAGTGACACATTAAAAAGCATTTTAGAACACTTTGCCAGCCCCAGAAAGTAAAATAAATATAATTTCTCCACAGAAAAAAATGGTTTGCAACTACTTTAAACAACTTTTAAACTGTCAGGAAAAAAAGTGTACTCTCATTTAAAAGTACAGTTATGTCTCAAGACAGTCTATTGAAACACAAACTCCTAGAAGAAAACTAACTTTCTTAAATAGGAAAGGACATTAAAGCAACATTTTTTTAATGTGGAAGGTTTTCCCCAAGGGGAATTTATCTGCCAGCAAAGGTACAGGCTGACCATTGATCTGTGAAATCTCTCAATAGAGCACTTTCTTCAACAGCAGGAAAGCTCTGAAGGGCTTAGTGCCCAAACCTGTCTTTTTAATCAGCTCAGATTGAGCTGATTAATTGTTTGGGTGTATGGAATACATCCTGAAGGTTTGGAAGCTGGTCGGCTATTATATCCTTGGTAGAATATTACTACATAGCTAAGGCCACTACAGCAGTGATCAATATGATGAACATGTATAGTAATTCAAAAATACATAAGCAAAATCAGAAACAATAATTGGAAAGGGTTTATTTAAAAATATATGTGACCATGAAGTAATTTATATGATCTGCAAATCTTATAAGGGATTATTTGAGTTATCAGGCATGCAAAACACTGCAAATCAAAAACTGTGCATACTTAAAACTGAAACTCCAGAAAAAGGACATGGTACACAACATTTCATTAAATAAACCCACTTGTGATGTATTTCTTAAGCCTGAAATGTCTTCCCGTAAACAATGTCCACCAGCAGTATTACTGCACAGAAAATTATTACAACTACAATATCCTCTCCCAATCGTTCCTGATATTTATTTTAGTTTTTTTCTTTTTATTGTTATGATTATTTAATTACTGGATTGGAGTACTGATCCACATGGACAACTTGTAGGTGCAGTTCTGGTGCAGTATGAAGGAAATACAAGCAATGCAATGAATTAAGACAGATACAGATATAGATGTAGATATACAGCAGGAGAGAAAAGGAAAAAAAAAACATCTTTTTATGGAGATTTGGGGTCAAGTATCAGTCAGTTAAGGAAAAGAAGAAATATTTGTTTAAGTGGTAAAGGTCCATGGGTAGAGCTTATCAACTTTCTTCACATCAGTTAGTTCCCATTTAATTTATTTATTTTTTCCCAGGAGTGAAATTGCTGACTCCCACACATTTTGAGCACATTCTACAAAAACTTTCACAAGGCATAGAAATATTATCAGCAGCCACATCTGGCTAAGACAACACAAAATACATAAGAAAAATCTGCATACTTTCCCTCAATCTTGACAGAGTTGGGTGTGTATTTGATGTCTGGAGTGTTGTTTGACAAAGTGCTGCAATAATCATCCAACTTCAGGGCAGTAAACTTGTCCTTCAGGTCCTTCTCAAGATAATATTTTGCTGATCGGTTCAATCTTAATATTAAAATACACAATAGTTTGGTTATTACAAGGATTGCAGGAAAGCTACAAATCAAACTGAACATTGATTAAGATAATTATGTAATCATTTTGGACAAAAACATATTCTGACAGTAAACAAGGCCAACTTATTCTTTCAAATCTGCCAATTTCCCTTTCAGTTAGATAAGACATCGCTATTAAGTAACCTATAGTTGGTACTGTTATCCCTCAGTGGAATGTTTGTACATCTGTCTCATATATGCTGGAATTACTGTGCTGATTTTGAATACAATATCACATCACTAAGGTTAGGGTAGGTGTGCACCACCTTCTGTGTGAAGAAGATTTCCTGACATTATCTCCAACTACCTTTAAACTGTTGACTACTCTTTGTGCCTTTGTTTTCTGAAAGAAGTATTCTTAGAATTATATGTTTATTTCAAGATGTTTGGATATTTTCTGTATCCTCCTTTTGTATGGTTTCTGGAGCTGATTATGTATACTTTAGATGCCTTTTTCCCCACTATCACTCATTATGTCAATGTCCATATAGAGATGGGTATCTACAAAACTGCATGCAGTACTCCAATGCGAATCTGTCAGTTCTGCACATTTGGATAGCAGTGCCTTGCCTTTAGTTATGCATTCCATTTTGTCTCTAACCCAGTCTTACTATTGATATCCCATTACTTATGTCCTTTATGGTCAAAGGAAATGCTTCATTTGTATTCTTGTTACCACTGCATCAACCGATGGGTATCCTTCCTATGCATTTTTCATTTCTAAGAGGAATTATTTTGCAGTCCCTAGAAGCAAAGCTGACATTCTTTTATTATTTCATATTTCAATAAATTTAAATTAAACCACTAGTAATTGTCTAACCAGACTGCACTAATATAAATAACAGAAACATTGCTACATATAAGCATCTGTGCTATATGAGTGTAATGGTTAGTAGGTGAGATATTCATAAGCAGACCCCCCCTTATCAATATTATTGTTTTCATGAAAGTGCCAGTTAAGCAAGTCGCTTATAGTACTGATGAATTTAGAAATGGGAGTACTTTGAAAAAATAGGTTCTGATGTACAGATACTCTAAACCTGATGCAGCAACTTTCAGAAGTATTATATACTGATTTAATATGGACATGGAGATAGGTTCACTTATTCTGAGGTATGGTACTCCACTGTACTATCAGCGATCATGTTTCATCTACAGAGATGGCTGCTAGTCAAAGGATGATCAGACAAGATACAGATTTTTTTATTATTTTGGAGAAAGGAGTGGAGTTCTTTGCAGAAGTAGAATTTCCCTATCAGGAGGGCCAGCCTTTGGTTAGCTGGTGCCCTAGGTAAAAGAACTCCACAGTGCCCCCCCCCCCCAACACCTGATGCCCCCTTACTGGTCTACCTACACAATCCGGATTAGTTTTTTCTTTGTTTTTCTCACAGTTTGTCTTACTTTTCAGTTTTTCTTATATTCATTCAACATATTTTAAAGAAACCATTTCTTTATTACAAAAATAAGCAAATAAATACTCCTTAAGTGGCCACCTAATTGGCCTATGCCTAAGGCTGGCTATGCCTATTAGCTGTGGTTTATGCCTATTAGCTGCCAGAGGCTATGCCTGACAAATAAGGAACATAATTAATCTGCTAGAGTATCAAGATGTTGTCTTACATCACACAGTATGTTCACATGTGGCATGTACAGATATAACACCAAAAAAACAAGAAACAATAAAGCAAATCGAAACAACATAGGTGGGAAAAACAGAAGGTACACAGTTCTTAGCTGAAAGTATTTAATAAAATTGAATGCTTTTGTCGGTATGTATCAACAAGACTTCTTCAGAATACAAAAGGGTGTGCTGAAGGGTTTAAGGTGTTAGAAGTTCCTTAATGGTCTTGTCTCTGGTTCTCTTTGACCACTAGGGTTATGCCCTACTTGAAATTTTAATTAAACACAACCAACAGACTATTGAACAGCTGATGGCCACAACCACTGATTTGAACAATGTACTTAAACAGGATCTTGATTTTCCATGTAATATTGGGGATTACCAGAACATTTTTTTAAATGTGGATAATGTGGCTGAAGAGGTTTGATGTCAAAATGAAAAGAAATTATAGAGGGATCATTTGGCTTGTATGCATGGAACAGCATACCCTAACTTGAAGGGCTTTGAGACCCAGTGGAATCCAAAAACTGTTTTAAGTGCCTCTGTTCTCTCTGCTCGAACAGTTGGTGATGAAAAATTTTGTCCTTTAGGAACACTCCCTCTCAGACATTCAGAAAGGATAAGGAACAAGCAGAATCGCCAGGGAATGAGGCAGGAACAACACTGGAACAATTCTGGTTTGGAAAATCACCGGAATTATTACAGATGTGGTAGAAGTAAGAGAAAGAACTCAGTTTTTCCTGCATCTTTTAGTTTTGTGGATTCCTTGGAGAATACAGGCCCAAGTTTGGTACACAAAACCACAGGTGACTTTATTTTGTATAACTTTACTTTTAATGGTTAGGGAACTGAATATGCGGACCTTTTGAGTAAAGGCCTTAATTTTGCACCTACAACTCATTGTAATATTTTTGATTTAGTTACTGACCTGATGTTGTTTTTGAGAAAAGTAAGTCTTAGGTTGCTGTTTTATGACAATAACAGTGGTGAGTTTTGCCCTAACCCTTTTGATCAGAGAGTCTTTTTAACCCACCCTACCTTTGCCTTTGGTTTTGTTTGAGAAGTTCTGTGAGTTTGAGTTTCTTAATATTTTAGCTAAGAACAAGGACCGAAACTGTTGGAACTTATTGTTATGACCAAGGTGGATTATTTGCAACATATGTGCACTCATGTTTTTGATGACCATTTTTATGAGGCGACTTCTGTAAATGTGCAATAATCATACAAAAAATTTATTTTTTTACCTCATAATTTGCTTATGCAAGGGCAGATAGATTCTGAAATGTATTTAATTTTATGTGTAAAACACCCAAGGGTGCCATCTATTTTTGGACTGCCTAAAATTCACAAAAGCATAACTGATCCCCCAATGCAGCCAATAGTGGACTCCAGTAAATCCAAAATTCATCCTTTAGCGAAGCATGTGGACACCAAACTGATGCCTTTTGTTGAGTAGTTTGAATATTTATGTCAAGATTCATGGGATTTTGTTAACAAGCTTAAGGATGTAGAGTTCTCTGATGATTTTATTTTTTTAACTGTGGATGTTGTTAATCTATTCAATGTTATACCCCACTGTGTTGGACTGGAATGGTTTTATGAGTTCATGTGTGAATGCACAAGTTTAAGTCATGATGAGATATATACTTTACACACACTTATGGAATTGGTTTTGCAAAACAATTTTGTTTTTCTGGACGGTCAGTCCTTTTATCAAAAGAAGGGTGTTGCCATGGGTGCATCTTGAGCCCCCGCCTTTGCAAACATGGTTATGCTTCAATGGGAAAGGAAGATCTTATTCCCACATTTGGTGACATGAACCCCCCACCCCCACCCCATGGAAATTATTTGTCCATTTCTTGGATGACATCTTTATTTTATGGCAAGCACTGGAGGAAGGTATTGACGGGTTTATTGATTTTCTAAATAACAGTACTTCTTTTTTATGTTTTATACGTGTTTATAGTCATACTTTTATTGGTTATCTGGATGTTACCAACAGCAAGGATAACACTAATAGGATATTTACTAGTAATATATTTCAAAAACCTACATATTTGAACAGTTTATTACATTATAGTAGCTGTTCTCCAGACTTTAAAAAGAGGGGGATTGTTGAAGGTCAGGCAGTTAGACTGACTAGGTTGGTTACTGAAGAGACTTTCTCTTGAATGTGAGAAACTTGTACGCATGTTTTCCCATAGGGGGTATCCCTTCGACTTGATTCTTCAGATATTTGATGAAGTCAAGCCCAAAAGGGAAAAGGCTATTTTTTGCCCTATTTTGTGACAGGACGGTCCCAAGAAAATGTTTGCTTCCAATAGAAGGGTTACATCTAGATACACTACCTCTTTTGTCATGAAATACACGGTAGACCACACTGGGATTTTTGAGGTACTAAAAACCAACTGGGTACTTTTTGTCTTGTTTTGGGAAGTGCACAGGAATTATTGGTGATGTACTCCTGTTAGTATTTAGCAGGGGTAAATCCCTTAAATAGTTTTTGGAAAGTGATGACACCTTCTTTATGTCCCACACGAATAAGAAAAATGGGACTGTTAAGTGTGGTGCTTGTTCTGTGTGAACGTTTGTGCACGAGGCTGATGGGATTGTATTAATGGTCACCATCTTAGGTCCTCCCATTATTGTAACTGTAACACAAGGTGTGTTATATATGTTGCTTTATGAACTGAATGTTATTCCTTCTATGTGGGTAAAATGCAGCAGAGATTCAGGAACCGGATATATGAACACACTTTGGACATTAAAAAAAAAAGAAAGTAAATAATGCTCTATTGAAGCATATCTCTGAATATTCTACTCACAAGTTTTTTGGTTTGGACATTGTTCATAGAGATATTCGTGGTGGGCCGTGAGAGGATTTGATTGAATTCAGTGAGCTAAAATGGGAAATTTGCTTGAATTCTTTTACAATCCCTGGTTTTAATGACAATATGTCTAGTATTAGTGTAGTAAAACTGCATTTGCATTTAGTGTAACCTTGATAATTTATTAATGGAAATTGTTTTTGTTATTTAAGCAATGACTTGTCACACCTTTTTATTTATTTGCTTATTGGTTAATTAAGGTCATGTGATGGGAAGAGGGACTTTTAATTGGCTTGAATTTTTTGTATTCTGAAGAAGTCTTGTTGATATGTACAGATATATCTGCATTAGTAACACTGCTGCATACCAATGTGCTTGCTGTTATAAGGAGATGCACTGTACAAAAAATAATCTTATCTACATATCTGGTAGCCACTAAGTCCCTGTGCATCCCTGTTCCCTGTGTCTCCTGGATAAACAAAAATGCAAGAGAGATAACATCATGGATTTTTTCCAAAATGAAGAGCACACATCCCTTGAAGGAATAGGTGATCAAGATGGTCAGAATCTGGAACAAATAGACCATTGAGTGTTGTAATGGCCAGCATAAACTGAGATGAGTGGACATAGGTTAAAAAAAAAAGAAAACACACATACATACACAAACACACACACACACACACACACATGCACAAAATTACATACAACAGAATTTCTTTCAACAATCTTGCTGTCTTCAGTTTAATATTTAAAAATGGGTGCAAGAATCTGACACCATAGCTGTGTTAACATTTAACACATGTAAAGCCAGTTCAACCTCCAGAATACTACTCTAGGAAAGTCAGGGACCATTCTCATTTGTACACTTATCAATTAAAATGTTTTTAAATGTCCAGCTGTGTCTCAAGGTGCTTATGCCACTTGAAACTGCCATAATGGCATTGTATGATGAATACTAACTACATAGACTGGCACAGGGGTATAAAGCCATGAGTATGCCAAGATGAATTGAGTTGGATTAGTGGCTTGTGCGCCTTCTGGAGCTAGCTGGGATTATTTATTTATTGCTTTTAACTGGGAAAATTGGACTGCTTATTAAGCGAAGATTCAAGGAGAAAAGCTTCATAAACATAGAGATAATATATTTAGATACCTACAAGTAACAGATAAATGTGCTCAAAAATAAGTATAAGCATTGTAAGCTGGTTATATAGAAAGTAGATCATAAGGTACAAAAAGGATTTGTTTTGGCACGTTATGTTGATGATTTGCATTATATGAATTGTAATCAGAAAAACTCAATCTGGAATTTTGCAAAATGTGTATGATATTTGTGGAATAGAATTGTACATATGGAAGTAGACGAAAACTTGTCATGTTTGAGTGAAGTATTTATCAGTATAATGGTTAAGATAAGGAAGTAAATCAGGGGACAAGATGATGCTGGTTCAAAGGGTGGAAGCCCTGCTGAGCCTGTCAGCTATCATGTTGATTTCGCGGGAATGTGTGTTGCAATCAGAAGACGTTGGGAAGACATCGCCCACTGCCATACTCGAAGGGCCTCCCGACACAAGGGGTAAGATCTGGTACCGTCCTGTTTGCTGTTGTACCATATCACTGACAATATTGTCTGCCTGAATTGCAATAGTTCCGGTGGGTAGAGAGTCTTGAAGTGCTTGCAACGCCAGAAGCACCGCTCTCATCTCTAGAACTTTGATGAGCAAGTGGTACTCGTGTGGCTGCCACATTCCTTGGACAGTCTGTCTCAGATAATGCCCCCCCCCACCCTATCTGGAAGGTGTCCGTGGCCACTGTGGCTATTGGATGAAGGTCTAGAAAGGGTCTTCCCAGAGTCACCTGGGGAAGGCAAGCCAGCATGCCAAGTCCTTTTTGCAGGATTCCGTGATTGAGATCATATGTGACATTGGAAAATCCTGGAACGACCACTGAATGAAAATAAGCCACTGCAGAATTCTCATGTGGAAGCGAGCCATAGGGAGTAGAATAATTGCTGCAGCCATTGAGCCCAGGACTTTCAATAGCTATCTTGCCTGAACTCTCTTCTTTTTCATGAGGAATGAAACTTCCTGACACCC
This sequence comes from Protopterus annectens, assembly GCF_019279795.1. Taxonomy (NCBI): domain Eukaryota; kingdom Metazoa; phylum Chordata; order Ceratodontiformes; family Protopteridae; genus Protopterus; species Protopterus annectens. Next base: position 582,771,065 of record NC_056747.1, on the reverse strand, counting down.
CGTCTTGAAGCAGTTTTGCTATCATGTCTCTTGCATCTAAGTCTGCCCCTATGAAGGTAATACACTAACAAGGCAACTAGGCAGACTTTTTGTAGTTTATGGTGACGCCTAGCTGGAAACAGGTTTGAATTGTGTAGTCCCATGCTTTGATCAGTTTGTGCTCAGTGGTAGCAGTGAAGAGCCAGTCGTCTAGATATGGGAACACCTGGAATCCTAGATGTCTCAGGTGAGCTGTGACCACTGCCATACACTTGAACACCCTGGGGGCTGTGGTGAGACCAAAGGGCAGAGCTCTGAACTGATAATGACTGGCTCCCAGCCAGAAGCATAGGAATCTCCTGGATCGCCTGTTCATTTTTATGTGGTAGTACCCATCCTGGAGATTGATGGAGCACATCCAATTGTCCTGACCCAAAAAGAGGAGAATGGACTGCAGTGTTACCATCTGGAACTTTGTTTTTTTTACTGAATAGTTTAGCTTCCTGAGATCCAAGATGGGTCTCCAGTCCCCTGTCTATTTTGGATATAAAAAGACCCTTGAGTAAGTTCCAGATTTGATTTGGTCTGTGGGGACTTCTTGGATGGATCTTTTTTCTAGCAACCTTTGTACTTCTAGGGTTGCTTGATCCCAAAGACTGGGTGGAACGTCTGGGATTAACAATTTTGTTCTTGAGGGAGTAGCTGGGGAAAAGGGAATTTTGTAACCCCTGGATATTATTGACAGTACCCATGCATCTTTTGTAATAGCTTGCCGGGCTGTTTGGTACAATGATACTCTGCCCCCGACTGCCTCCAGATGTGAACAGTCGGACCTCCCTTCAGGACTGCTGGAAGGGCCTAGCAGAGAATGTATCTCTGTCGCCCTGCTGTTGTGGACCCCCCTGCCGTGAGACTGGCGTGTTCTGTTATTGTTTCCCCCTCTGCCCTTGGGGGAAAAATCTCCATGTGTGTCAGACGAAGCTCTCTGGGATTTTCAAAACTACATTTTCCCACTCTTCTGACCTTTAGGGGTAGGGTCTAGATGGAGTGGAAAAATGGGCTCCCATGGCAGAGAGAGGCTTGCCATCCTTTTCACACCTGGTGAGAGTCTTTTACCCGAGGCCCAAACAAGGATGAGCCATCAAAAGGGGTATTGGTAAAGGCGGACTTGAAGGGCTCTGCAAAGCAACTGTGGTACCTGTTGCCCTACTCGCTCCATCTGCCGCATAAGAAATGAGACTCGTAGAGGAGTTGACCACTGAAGTCAAGGTCACAAGTTGGGAAGCCACCCTATTCGCAACTCTTGAAGCCGCATGAAGTGTGACAAATAATTCAGGGACCTGAGTGTAAAGGTCACTGAAGAGAACATACACTTCCCATACTTGTCCATCGTACGAGACTCCTTGTTCGGCAGATGGACAGATGAAGTTTCCGCAAGTTCCTTCTTAGTGGCTGCTGCCACCACCATAATATCAGCAGGAACCCCTTTGGAAAGAAAGGACTTGTCTTCGAGGGCAGTTATAAATTTATTTGATCTTTGTGGAACCGGTTCCGTGGTCTCTGGAGCGCTCCATGCCTTCCGACTCACTACAGACAAAAGTGGGTCAAAAGGTGGAGACAACCAAGAGGTGGAGGGTCAGGAGCCAAATGCGTCCAGGTGGACAGACTCATCCTCAGAAGGGGCTAGGGACTTCCAGCCACCCCTCTGTCTAAGGATTTCCAAGATGTCCAAAAAGGAGACATCCTCAGAGGAAACCGTGTGGACCCTTCCAATTCATTCAAGTCTGTGTCTGAAGTGATGGACTCAGGGGAGTCCAGATGCTTCCTCTTACATTTTTTATTCCAAGGAACCTCCTCCGAATGTTCGTGGGAGGTTTTGGAAGAAGTGGGGTTGCCCAATGAGGCATCCTGAGGCATAGTTTCCCTAAGCTTGGATAGAGGAGGATGGTCAAAACAGGCACCAAGGGAGAAGGAGTCGATGGAGCCGAGGGTGGAGCGGTCTCAGGGGACAGCACTCTCCTCATCACCTCGAAGGCACCATGGTCCCAAGCTGAAGGATCCTCCAGCTCCGAAGAGCCTGGAGATCTCCTGCAAACCAAGAGTGACCGAGGCTGATGTGGGAGGCGAGCTCACCTGTGCCGAAGCTCCGAAAGGGAGAGCAGTGTTGGACAAGGGTCCAATGCCACTTCCTCCCACGGAGCCGATGAGAGAGCTTCGGTGCCCAGATCCCTCGATGGACTGAGACATCGAGGAGATTAGAGCAGGAGTCAGAACCAATAAAGGAGAAGTAACCGGAGCCGATGGTTCCATCACCACTACGTCCATGCACTCCGGCTCCGAGCTCAAGAGAGTCGGAGGAGGAGGAACTGATAGAGAAGCTGGGTGGGCTGAAGGATCCAATTCCTTATGGGCTGGACTCGATAGCAATTTGCCAAGTGCCTGTGACTTGGAACCTATTAACCACTCTCTCCACATCATGATCCAAAAGCCTGGAGGACCAAGAGGTGTGAGAAGAGGACCAGTGACTGCCTGCCACAGATTGAAACAAAAGGAAACTGTGGAGCAGAGCGCACTGGCTCCAAAGAGGGAGACCTAGTTCTTTTATGGACCCAGACTGGATCTAACGACACTAATGGAGCCGCCAGAGGCATAGCTTTGTCAGAGCTGACACTGGGAACTGACAGAGCTGAAGATTTTACAGCAGATTTGGGTTGCTCCAAAACCGGAACCATTGTGGATGGTTTGGGAGATTTGTCAGACTGTTTTGCTGGCTGAGGAACATGAGACAAAGGATCCTGAGGGTTCTTCAAAAGGCCACGCAGAGTCAGTTTATTTTTTCTCTCCTGCAGGACTCTAGCATGACAGAGCATGAGTCCTGCAGGTGAACAGCCCCTAAACAGTATATACAACTCATGTGCCCGCCTGTAAGGGACATTTTTTGGCAGCATGAGTTGCATTTTTTAAACCTGAGGGTTTTGACTCTTTAGACATGCTGTATAACTAGGAAGACACAAACCTCAAAAATAAGGCTATAACAGCTAGCAATACACAACAATAAACAAGCAAGGAAAGGAAGAAGAAGAAGGGGGAGAGCTATTAAGTAAAACGGCGACTCTTCCAATAGGAGAGCCTCTAACAAACGGCTACTCCAGCAGATAGTGGGGAAAGAAAAAACGAGCCCTTTAAGTTAAATGGGCTTAAGGGGAAAGCAAGGCCTAAGAAAACAACGGCCAAGAAGAACCCAAAAAACAACAGCAGAGGAAGGTCAGAAGGTTTGATAGTCAGGCGAGGACTAAGCTCGACACCAACAAGTTTAATTAAACTAGTAAAATCCTGATAAGGATGACAGCAAAATATGAAGAACTCTAATTACTTAGCCTGAGCCAGTAGTCACAATCTTGACGTGGCAAACGAGATCTGGGTAGCTACCACTAAGCATGTTGGGACAGGGGTTAGCCTTGAGCCAGTATAAGCTCTCGAGCTATAGTAAATCAGAGGATTAGATCCGAACCCAACCAGCAAAAATGAAGGTGAGATGAGGACAAAACATCATTACTTTCCACAAGCATTAAAAATTATTAATTTTAAAATAATAGCAACCATAAGTTTCCATTCAGTAAAACCATTTATCATTTTAAAATTTACTTTTGTCCCCTCAGATATCTAATTTTTTTGCCCCAGAATGTTTGAATGAACTCTCAGATCACCATTGTTCAGCACATTTTCGTATTTTGTGAAGGACCTATAATTAAAGAACAGTCATCATTTTCACCGATTTTATATGACTTCAGTAGAAATAAACTAAATTTGTACACAACTTTTTTTTATTTTTCGAGTCATCAGTATCTGATGACAGTAGAGAGAATGGCAGTAGCAGAAGAGATATTTTAAGAGCCAATATGTTTCACAAACTAACTGCAAAGATTTATAAACTAAAGGTGACTAAAATCCCAACCACTTATACTCACATATTCTAAAGGATTTATGCTTTGGGTAGTGCTAGCACATTACCCCTGTCAGTTATGTCACACTTGATTCTGAAAGAGACCATTGTGATTCTTCAAGCAATACAGACTAATCCAGAATATCCTGACTGCAAAACACAGTTTCCTCTTGTACATCACAATGAAAATTCACACCAGTATAGCACACAAATGTATACTTCCAAACTAATAGCATTATCCACTGAAGTCATCAGGTTTTTCTGGCATAGGGAGTAGTTCTCCTTGTATGTTGATAGTGTAGCTGTGGACATTACATGAGGAAAAGCACCTGCAGTAGGATATACATGGAGAGCTGTACATAGGCTGCCATAGTGTTTTATCTCTCTGGACAACTACCTCATGCATGGACAGCATTCCTTACATTGTGTCCCAGTTATAATACTGCATGTATGATAGAGTTTTACCTGTGATGCATGCGGTATTATGACTGATATGGAGGTAGCTTTAGTGGCCACATGAGGGTATGTATCTAAACATGGCCACTTCAGACTAAGAGTTCATTAACATAGAATACTTATGCATCCCCATACATGGCATTGCATGTTGCATATAGTGTAGCGATGCTGGCACAGTGCCCAGAGGCAATTAGGTAAAATCTGCCCCTCGGTATGACTCAATGCCAGAAGCAGACCTGAATAGTAGGTGTGTGGTAACATTGCAGGGTAGTGGAGGCCTTCTAGAAAGCTACTTGAATCTTTTGGTATCCAGTCTAAAACCGTTAGGATAAGATGCCACACCATATAATGTAAAGTAGGATCTTGCTGTGTAACCGCTTTCGTTATCTCTTTTCACTTTTTTCATTTTGACTTTTTCCTACAAGACTCTAAATACAACCTGTAAGATAGACTACACAAATATGAGACACTATGCTTATAGTTTGTTATATTGCATTATATTCCTTTTGTGTTGAGCTGAGTTGTATCACATGCATATACTACTGAATTATTAGCCTCCTTCTACATAGCAGTTAATCTTCTTAATATACAGCATGCAAAAGTAGTGATCAGCATAATATGGAAGGAACAAATAGCACTCAGAATGTCCCATTCATAGTCATTCGTTCTCTTGCAATTAGACAAGAATCCTCCCAACTGAAATGTTGACTGCTTTAGGCCAGAAATTATGGAATGCACCAGAAAAAATCGGAGCTGTTTGTAAGGTACTTTTAACTGTATATTGTAGAACACTGTTCAGATTTTTATTTGTAGCCTTCTTTTGGCATATTTACTAGGCTCATCTGTCATCTAACCGTAATGAATGAAATACACAGCAGGGTGGCATAAGGTGTGGGTTACCTTTACCTAATTTGTTCATTGGTTTGTTCAAGTGTACGCTGAAGCAAAGCAGAGACACCATGGATAACTTCAACTTCTTTTATCAGCTCTCTTTCCACCTCATCATGGACTAAATCAATTCCAACTCTCTTTTCTCTGGAAGAGAAACAAAATCAACTGTAACAATCTCATTTAATAAAAAAAAAATGCTTCTGCATGATATCATACTACACCAAATACTTTTTTAGCTTAAAAAAGTGTACAAACTTAAGTTTACCTTAAGTTTTTTTTTTTTTTTTAGTATAACTGACAACCACCCTTATTTGCTTGGATGCTAATGCGATTTGATTGAATATTCATATCAAACAAATGACAGTTTTCATACATGACCTAGGAGTGTACATGGACAATACATGAGAAATACTTAATTACTATACATAAATATTTCTAAGTCAGCTCTCTATAAATTTTGTTATGATAAAAAAAATGGCATTCACACATTTGAAAAAGGAAAGATTTTTGTTGGACAAAAAAACCCCACCATCCTGCTACTTAATATAACAAGTCTAAACTGCATTGCAGGTTAAGGGGATTTCTCATGCAAAGACATTGTTTAACAAAGCTTTGCTTCAGTCAAAGTTATCAAACAGCTGGCGGTCATACAGTTTGACTAATTCCTATATAAGTAGGAACCCACATTTAAATACGTTGTCTGAGTATATTTATTAAGGAGTTAACCTAGCTGAAGTAGTCTACGTGCATAAGTAAAACTTACCATAACAATAGATGTTCACATGATCTACATGGGTTATATCCTGACAAGACTATAACAGCTGGCCAACTTCGAAAGCTTCAGGCACCTTCCATACACCGAAACTCTGACAGCTCAAGCTGAGCTGACAAAGAAAAAAGTTTGGGCCCAAAGCCTTTCAGACCTTTCCACGCAACAGAGAGATGGAGACTGAGCCAAGAAAGGACAATGCTTGGAACAAAGTAAATGTCCATGTCCTGGAATAACAAAAAGGCTAGAAAAACAAGGGGGTGGAGGGGAAGGAGCAGCTACTGCAGCAGTGATCATTCAAACAGCTACTGTTATGGTAAGTTTACTTGCACACCTGTATTATGTTCATCATGTTGATTACTGCTGCAGTAGCCTTAGCCATATAGGTAGATTACCTTAGTTACCTACATTTGGGAGGTGGAAGGAAAAGAATCAAGGAGCGCCTGGAGCACGATCCTAGCAAAGCTGGATCTGAACTTATTGAGGGAATCCTGCTTATAGTGCTTTGTAAACGTATGCACAGTGGAACTAAGTAGCAGCTTTTACAATACTTCTGGAATCCAACCCCTTCCAAAAAGCCAAAGATGAAGCCAAGGCCCTGGTAGTAGAGTAGGTCTTGACAATGCCTGGAATAGTTTTGTTATGGTGAGTATAACAAAAGGTAATAGCCTTCGACAACATTTGGAAATAGTCTGTTTTGACACAGGTTATCCCTTCTTTTTACTCACAAGAAATGAACAATTGACCAGAAGATCTGACATATTTTCTTCTATCAAGATACTATCCGAGTTGTCTGTGAACATCCAAGTTATGGAGTATCCTTTCTCCCTCATTTTTAGCTCAGGAAAGAAGATGGGGAGAATTTGGATGCCACTTTAGGCATAAAAGAAGGATTAGTTCTCAAAGAAACCATGTCCCTGTGGAAAATGAGAGAAGATGGCCTCACTATATGAACTTGCAACTTGTATACCCTTCTTGCAGAGGTCAGAGCAATCAGTAATACTATTTACCTTGTTAAAAACCTCAAGTTGGCCAGACTAGCTGGTTCAAATGGAGCAAGAGTTAGCTCCTATAGCACAAAATTAGGAACCTGAGGAGGGGTGACTGGCTTCCTTGCTGGCCTGTTACGCAAAATCCCTTTCAAGAACTTGTTGATATGAGACTGCATTGAAAGAAGAGTATCCACGTGCAGATATACTGAAATGGCTGATAAATGAACTTTGACAAAAGAATAAGAAAAAAAAAACATAGGATAGTATCTTATATAAATATTGTAGAATCAGAGAACAACTAGACCTGAATGACCGCTGGTTAGGTTGTTGGCACCAACTAGAAAACCTTTCCATTTGCTAATATATGATTTTCTGGTAGCAGGCTTTCCTGCCTCCATTAGTACCTGTTGCATATCCTCAGTGAACAGGTGCCTAATAAGAATTAAGATCCCATCATCCAAGAAGTCAGTTGAAGTGGATTGATGTCAAGGTCTATCAAACACCCCTGTTCCTCTCTGAGTAGATCAAATCTGTGAAGAAGCTTATGTGAATTGCCCCTGACCATTTCCAAAAGAAGGAAGACCCATGATTGCCTGGACCAGAAGGAAGTCACCACAATGATCTTGGGAGATTCCTTCAGAATCTTCAGTAGTACTCTGGATATTAGTGGAAAGAGTGGAAAAACACAAGAACATTATTGTCCAAAGGAAAGAAAAGGCATCTGTATTTCAGGCCTTCTTGCATGGAGACCTGGAACAGAATCTTGCCAGTTGATTGTTATGAGATGAGACAAGAGTTCTCCTTGAGGAACTCCTCACAGATGGATCAAATAATGGAAGACCCCTGATTTCGTTTCTATTTGTGAGGGTTTTTCCTGGTCCTGTTCAGCTTGTCTGCTACACAGTTTTGCGCTGACAAGAATGTAGGGTGCCTGTAGGGTGAGACTGTGCTGTGAAGCTATATCCCAAGCCAACATGGCTAGTCTACAAAGGGAGGTATGGCCTGGTTCCTCCTTGCTTGTTGATGTACCACATGACTGTGGTATGGTCTGTAACTACTTGAAGAGGTCTCTGTGATCAGAGATGGTTCACAGAGTTGGGCATCTTGATCGGGGCAAGCATCTCCTTGATATTTATGTGCTTGCATCAAGCCTTGGTATCCCATAACCCCATGCACTTTTATCCCTCTTGTAATTGCTCCCTAAACAAAGTCTGAAGTATCTGTGGTGACTGCTTTCGAGCAGGGAGGGAGAAGGGTAGACCTGGATTTAAGGATATCTATTGTCTCCATCAAAAGATTTCTCTTCTTAAAAAAAAAAAAAAAAAAAAAAAAAAAAAAAAACAGCACTGGGATTTGAAAAGATAAAGGGCGTTGATGCTGGGACCAAAGAAATGTCAGTATCTTTCTCATGTGGAGTCTTGCCAGGGGTATCATGAGAATCACAGAAGCCATGAGACCCAAAGTCCTGAGTTATTCCCTCACAGTGACTGACACCTAAGTGGAAAACCTTACAAAGAGATCTAGGTAAAGATATATTTTCCTGTGGAAGAAAAGCTGTTCGAACTGAGGTGTCAAGTTGACATCCCTGGCAATATGTGACCATAGCCCTGGCAGGAGTATCAACAGAGTCCTACACACGCTGTAAACAATGAGTAGTGACTTGTGCAGTAGCAGTGACCAAGTTAGTTAAAGCAGATTTTCTTCACAAGAAGAAACTGCAGATAAAATATTCCTCATACTTTCACAATTTGTCAGAACAAACTTCAGCATACGAGCCTGACAATTCAAAATTTGAAAATCAAAGTTGCAGAAGTATATACAGTTTTTACAGCACCTATCTGTAATTTTCCCATCCATATCAGAAAGAGTAGGATTGGAAAGTGCTTAGCATCAGTGGGATCAACTAAAGATATAGCTGCCAGACCAGTTTGGGAACAGTGTATACAATTTTAAACCAATCAGGAACTTTATATACCCTTTGTGCCTTTTTAGGAGCATCTGGCTGACTGTCAGGATTAATGCAGGCAGTAACATACACATCCAGTAAAGCAGACAGAACAGGAGGAATGGGTGTAGGTTCTGGAAAATCCTTCTGTAACACTCATAGTATTTTCTGAGGGACTGAGAAACCTCAGTGTTCACCGACTGAAATACTGGCACATTTTACTTACTCTTGGTTTGTTAACCATGTGCTCATATTATGTGAATGGTTTTTTATAATTTTTATAATTTACTTTATCTGAGTTTTGTTTTGCTTTGTACATGCATTAACTGTGGAGCTTTTCTCCCCGGGCCTCCACTGAAAAAAGGCTTCGGCTCAGATGGACTAATCCAGTCAACAAATTTCAAATAAATAAATAATAAATACATTTTGCAGTAGTCTGAGAAACCCCCACAAGGAAAATTAGAATCAGTGGTCTCCTCTGAGTCTGAATCAGAAATCTAAGGAAACAACTTTGTACTGAATCCTGCATTTTCCTATTTAGATTCAGAATCCCGAATCTATTCAGGAAAAGAGGAATCTCTCTCTCTTTTTTTTTTTTTTTTTTATATATATATATATATATATATATATATATATATATATATATATATATATATATATATATATATATATATATACCAGAAACTACTTTACAAGAAGGATCATAGCCTAAATTAAACCTGGAGCCAGACCCAGTAAACTATTCCTATCCAAAGAAAATTGGAGAGAAGTAGATACATGCTTGGTTTTCTTCTTTTTTTTTTTCTGTCAGGAAAAAATGGGGCCACCCTTGTTACTAATGGAAGCAGCAGATTCCCCAGGGATGGGCACAGCATTTTGACACGAGGGAAACCTTCTCTATTCCCTCTCCCAGGACCAACAAGAGTGGCTCTCCCTCTCTGGGATCTCTGCAAAGACACCAGTTGCAGATAACTATGCACATTATGCAATTATGGCGTTTGGGAATTTCAACTTGTTACCTTCATCTTTAACTATACTTATTCTAATGATCAAAAGAGGGAATGCAAAAGACTGCCAAGGAGTTTATGAAGAAATCATGGAGTATTAATAGTAACTATTACAGAGATTCATACTTGGCTGTATTGGAGTAATGAAATACTCTACTACAAGTTTGTTGTTGGTCTGTTGTCTATTCAGTTGCTCGTGGTTCATAGATTAAAGGGCAGACTCCTAATATAAAAGTGTTTCCTGACTCCTGAGAATAAAGATCAGGTGTGAGACGGACTTGAAATTAACTTATTTTAGACAGAAATTATAATATGGTCATCATTCAAGGCATTTAAAGATCAGGTGTGAGACAGACTTGAAATTAACTTATTTTAGACAGAAATTATAATATGGTCATCATTCAAGGCATTTATTTTCTGTAAAGGCAAGAAATAAGGTGAAAATTCAGCAGATACAGTGAGAAGCATCCAAGTGTTGAACTAAAGCAGTGAGAAGCCAATGTCATTTTTTTTTGTTTATGCCTTGTATGGAACCCTGCTTAGAAGATACAGAAGACATTTGTTCAAAATGAATACATTTCGGTGCAGTGGTAGCATTGTTGCATCATGCAAGAGGTTCTCTGGTTTAATTCTTGGCTGGAGTGCCTTCTGTGCGGAGTCTGCATGTTATCCCTGCGTTCATGTGGGTTTTCTCTGAGTACTCCTGTTTCCTACCATGTTACAAAGACATGCATGTGGAGCATTTCTCCCCAGGCCTTCACTGAAAATTGGATTCATTCCAAGTCGGACTTTCCCGGTTAACAAATGTTAGATAAATAAATAATACATTTCAAAGTGACTTTGCTGATTACAATGACTGTGCATGTAGCACCTTCATACAGAGGTCACAGAGAGCTACCTAAAGAGGTGCCCAAAGAGACATTACCAAAGGAGGGTATTAAGGGAGATTCCTGATGAACTGTTATCAGATCTGTCGTCAAAAAGCATTCCTAGTTCATTGTCATCAGTGTTGTAGGCCACACAGAATCCTGTAAGTAATCAAGGTTTGGATGCTTTTTCAGAAAACTAATCTGATATTCAAATATTTCATGAAGTGACATTTATGATTACTAGTCTGACTTGCTAGAGGTAAGAAGCAGCACCATTACTAGAAAGTAATATTGAAAAGTAGGACATCAGTGTTACATCGATATACTTAATGAAAATAAATGCCATTTGTAAATTTCAAGATCTGTAATATTGGAAAATAATGGCTAACATTAGCATACAATATATGTGTGGGGGGTAGTACAGCACCCCTGCAAACTGAATGGATACATTGTTTTTTGTAAGAAGAATGTCTAGAAAGGCAACTACTAGGTATCTGAATGACTAAGTGTTGGTTGTGGTATTCTGTTTTTTAGAGGGGACACCCAGATGTCTTGCAAGCTTTATTAGGCTTTGTTGGTCTGAGCCAAGAATCATGAAACAGGTTCTATCAGTTTGTAGAATGAGCTAATGGTCTGTAAACCATTGCCAAGTGCTTTGCAGATTAAAATGCTGCAGGTTATTGAGCTTAGTTATATTTTAGACTGAAGGAAGGTTAACAATACCCTCTGGTTAAAGCATGAAGAGAAGTGATAGATGAGTGCACTCTGATAAAGGCAGAGAAAAAACGTGGGCCTGGAATGGATCCCTGAGGATCTCCCACTAACTTGTAGATGGGTCACACAGGAAGACAGAGAGGTTAGCTTTATATTTGATATGAATATTATGATTAGAAAAGTCATTTTTGTCATGCTGTATAGAGTGTTAGATTCTGCTTAGGAGGAGGTCATGATTGACTAGGTCAACTGAACAATATGTAGTGTTCCTCTGAAAAACAACTTGGCCATAGTATTCCTGCTGCTGTTTATGAAGAAAACGGTTGTCATAGTGTTGTTGCTTGTAGAATCTTTAAGTAGGATTTAACTGTGAGGTGTTTGAGATACTTAAGACAATGGGCTCAACTGTTTAACTTGCATCTGGTTGGAAGTTCTTCATATATTTTTTGTAATCTTTTTAAAAGTGTAATACAGGCTTGTTACTTTTGATCAAGGAGACAACGAAAGTAGAGTGAAAATGAATATCAAAAGAAGCACCAGTAGTGTTGCACCAAATTTTAGTTGTTTGGGACTAAATTAGTTAGCATCCATTGGATAGCTTCACTTATTTTTCCTTGGATTCTGAGTTTCATAAATACTCATGAGGCTACAGCAATTGGATCTGATAGAAGACATGGCTTCTTGTTAGAGAACTTGAGTAAAAAAATAAAGAACGTAGTGTGACAGAATATCTTGGAGAAATGCATAGTTCATACAATTTGTGAAGCAGCTGTATTAAACTAACGCAAATAAAATTATTTTTTCTCCATAAAAATTATGGTTATTTTAAATCATACAATAAACAGGAAAGCATGCTAAAACTGTCAAAACTAAAATTAAATCTGCTCCTCGAATATTCAAATATTTGCAGTTACTAGATGAATTACCTTATTTGGACAAGAGCATTGCTGGGAGGGGTGAAGGAGGCAGCTGCCCTAAGCTAGAAAGTGCTGGAGTGTGATTGGGAGATCCTGATTAGTCTTCAGTGCATCATTGGCATTCATAAATGAATACTGGTATTGCATTCAACTGAAGCACTTTTAGCTCTGTGTGTGTGGCATTAACTGTGGCAGCTGCTTACTACAGTTTAAAATTGGATGTTTTTTAATTTGTGGTCTGAAATGAAACACTTTATCTCTCTGTGTGAGGCATAAACTTAGCAGCTACAGTCTACTATTCAAAATTAAAGATTTTTTATTTAAGGTCTGATCTTAAGCACTTTACTGTTCTGTGTATGCACTCTAGGAGCTGCCTGCCACAAATGTAGCTAGCAGCTTGCTACAGTTTAAAATTAATGTATTTTAATTTATGCAGTGAACTGAAGTGGTTTAAGAATGTAGTAACTGCTTGGTACAAATGTAGAACAGTATACTGCATTTTAAATGAAATATTTTTTTTGTTTTACTCCTTGACTTAAAGTTGAGGAGTGGGGTGACCAGATCAGAGGATGGTGCCAGGCACATCTGAATTGGACACTGTCCTGTTAGACTCAAACCACCCCCCCAAAGATAAATGACTTGACATCAAGAAAAGCATCATCTACTTTTTAGTCTAAACATGGTAGACTACCTTGAATTATTTAAAGTCAAAAAACTGTTAGTTACATTCAAATGTGGTATTGCTTCTCCATTGTGCCCAATGGACTGCATTCCAGAAAAAGAGTTCAAACTGGATTTCATTTTGCTTGTGGAATTTTTCATCTATTATTTGGACTTCATCAGAGGTGGTCAGAATACAGTTCATCTCCTTAGCTACTAGTAATGATGGGCCCAGATATGGTGTTAGAATTCTTTTTCTGCTATTTGTTTAAACACATTCATTCTGTATTCTTTTGAGCATGTTCAAAGCGGTCTATATATTTTATATATTTGATTTTTTTACAAAGTGCATTGCCTGATTTTATTTATTTCAAGCAAGAAATGTTCTTATTAATTTTAAATGTGCTGGTTTTCAATGTATTTATTAGCTTAATGGTATATTCACTGGAATGATGTGTTAATAGCTGTCAGCTTTTATCTTCTAAAGAATACTGCTGAAGCTATAGTTACAATACAAGTCTGAAATGGTTGGCTTTTCTAAAAGTATAAAATAATTATAATTTTGCTGTGCTGGTGAGGTTTAACTAATGGAAGAAAAAAACATTCAGACAAGAAAGGTGTGCTGGTACTGGAGAGGTATCATTAATCCCTTCTGAAAATGTATGGGTTGCTCTGAAAAATAATCTTGATCAAATTTCAATTAGTGCTTGCAACATTGCATTAGAAGGCATTAGGCTCAGTCTGAGGTGGGTGAAATAATGCATATCCAGTGACTATAACTCTGTTCTGTAGCTATACAATGTAAAGTTTACATTTTTATGTGGTAGGTGCTATCTCTTACACATGGGGCAGTAGTGCATATGTGCTATATGCTCTTAAGGCCAATCATCCATTTTAAATTATTATGGTAGCAGTGTGGATTTAAAGCCCATCATTTAATATAAATTGGCAACATCAGATAATAAAACCATGGTTCCTGTTCATCACCCCATCTTTAATCATGTTTATCTGATGAAGATTTTTGTAAATAGATGAAAGCGGGTATCTGACAAAGTTCATTTTGAAATGAAAAATTCTCTATTGGGCATTATTTAAAACTGGCTTATAGCATAGGTATTCTAAAGAACTGTCTAGATTAATGTGAAGTTTGAAAATCTTTATTTAATTTTACCCTTATCTGTAATATAAGTTATTCCTGTGATACTACTGCAACAAGCCTACCTAAGGGAGGGCAGATAAGCTCACTTAAAGTGAATCAACTCAACTTTATATATAGAAAGTAAGATAAAATGATTTAATGTTATTTGGGATGTTCTAAGACTTTTTAAATGTATACATTGTTATGGAAGTCGAAAGTACTTATTCTCAGATAAAATGGTTACCATTTGAAATAGTATGATGTACCAGACCCTAGTGTTATAGTCTTTGAAACTGCATAAAGTAATTTGCATGATAAAGGGAAGTGAAGAAACCCATGTCGGGACCAGCTTATAGCAAGTACCAAAATGCAGAGACTAAATGGCTGAATAAAATTAACTTGCATATATTGTCATGATGGCCATTTCTCAGAATATTCCTTTTCTCTGAGGTATAGTTATTTCAGTTAGTATCTACATGTATGTTTGGGAGGTGTGGGGGTTTACATCTACATTGGGGTTGCAGGGCAACTTGCACCTAGGCAACAAAGAAGTTTAAAGGACAAGAGGATGTTCAATATTCACTCTTCTCCTGCATTTTCAATCTTTTTTTTGGTGTGTCAGCACTCAGCATTTCAAGTGCTGACATTTCAAATGGAAGACCCTCATCACAGTCCTGTTTCAGAAAAGACTATAAAGTCTAATAAGTTTCAAAGAGCTTACTTTAACCAGCAAACAAAGTAGAAGGATAGAGGTCAGAAGAACTTTTTATTTAATTACTGAGACTAGTTATGAGCAAAAGCCTTACAACAGACTACTAAAATGTGAACTTGGGATATAACTGCTGAACATCTTTGTTTGTACCTGAGAACACCCTCTCACTTACTGGTGTGCAAGTCGCACCATGTCTGTTGTACATCTAAACTTGTTTAGAATAAATATTTGACAGTGTTGACCATTAAATGTTATCACAGTGAAATTAAAAAGGTAAATTAAATAGAATACAAATCTTGTTTCTAGACTGCTTCTTGCAAATTCCAGTCGGATAACGTATATGTCATACATGAAGTACTAAATGCTATATAGGTCTTTAAGCAGTATTTTTTTATAAGGCATAAGATGCAACCAGGTATAGTTTATTGTGTAAAAGATCATGCCGTTGGTGTATTTTATGGCTTGATGAACTTGCATAAAATGCCTTTAGAATTGGGCCATGCCCTTATCAGACAGTAAACCACACCATGGCGTATCTTATTCTGCTTTCAAGTAGATTTTGTGCGACTGCGGCAGTTTTGATTTGTGTACGCTTGTTCCTCTTTATTATATTCACAGTAAATATGAATGCACCTGATTTTTGGAGGTGTTAACCTAGTTTAATTTTAATCAGAAAAATGACAGCATTTTTTTCTGAACCACTGTTTGGTCTTATTTGCTATGCATGCTCTTCCTGCCTAATTATTTGTTATCAGACAGGGATGTGATGGTAACTGCTAATCAGCTTTAGAACGGATTGTGTTTGGTTTTACTATGCAGCAGTGCGATTGTGATACATAAAAGAAAATATAAGTAGATAATGAGTCCGCTAATGCTTGTGATGTAGCATGGCGACTGCCTTCCAGTGTTTGAATGAAAATGGTGAACCATTGTTTCTCTCTTCAGGTCACGGACTAAATGGTATGTATTTTATTAGGTTTGGGGATTTGGAAGCAGCCCCATTGGGGGTGGGTGTTGCTCCATAAGCTATAACTTTATCAGTCATTTTTAGTGTCCCTTTCATTCCATTTTATAAATGAATCAAACGTATAGTGTTCCACAGGATGGAAGCATATTAACACTATAGAGGATAGCATTCTGTGTCACCTGTAGCTACTGATACTGCAGTGCTTTATGGTGCAACAACAGTGTTACTCATGACATAACAACATTGCTTTCAGTGTCCTTTATCCCCAATGAAGGTTCTCTCTAAGTCAGTATCTAGCTCCAGAAACTGAAATCTGCAGATTAGCTGCTGTATTTTCTACTTTGTGTGTTCTTCTATTTAGTAGTCAAATAACTCAGTTTAAAATGTAATGATAGCTTATTGTTTTTTAAATCTAGAAATCATGAGGGTTAGAAAAATGTATGTAGAGCATATATAAAAGAAACTGTATTTCCATTTTTAATTACAACAATGTGACATAGCATTGAAAGTTCTATTTTTTGCCCTAAAAAGATTAAAATCCATGTGTATAATTTTAATGCAAATTTTTGACAGTTAAACATTAAACCAAGAAATGTTCAGCATTTGCTAAAATGTCATGCAGCACAAATTTGCGTAAAATTAAATATTTAATAAGACCACTGTTATAAAAGTATAATTTAAGACAGTCATGCTTTATTATATCCTTATTTATGAAGTGTTGTGCAAGTTTCTCACTTATGTGAAACATATGTCAAGAAGACAATGGTTTGAATTAAAAAAATGGATAGCACAATGCACTATGTGAAATTGCATGATTCATAGGGTGGAACGGATTCAGAGACGTATGTAGTGCCATCATGCAACTTAGTCAAATTGTGTATCGGCATTTTGTACAAATGACCAAATAATGATATGGAAATAGGCAACATTATGGTAATGAGCTCAACTGCAAATACAGGGTAAACAACATGACTAAGAAATTCAGAAATGTATAAAATTGCATGGAGTTGCAGCTGCCAGCAAGCATTTCTTAGTGAAGACAGGCCGCATACTAAGGTGCTAGGAGTAATATCCATATTAGCTGAACAGTATATGTTAAGGTCTGTTCTCTGACAGTGTCCATGATGGTGCACACTGTCACCTTCTGTATCACAGATGGATCTGACCTCCCTTAACATACCATCACCTTCTTGATAGGGACATAATCAAATACTGTCATGTAAATGGAGAATATTGTATGCATGTGTCATCCTCACATGGAATCCCATGGGATATGTGAAATACCAATCCCTGTAAACATTAAGGAATGCATAGCATAGACTATCCTTGCTATAGGGACCTTCCAGCATCAGTCAGGGCACATGGTAGGCATATCATACTCAAATACCTCATAAATACCACACCAGTTCCTTGATGCCATACTGCAGCATATGGAGGAGCATATGTGATTTCCATGGACCAGAGACAACAGAAACACCACTTCAAGGACATGCTGTGAAATAGCTCATTTTCTCAAGGTTCTAGAAGCTGGTGGCAAAGCCACATAACCATTAAGGCCCTAACCTGTCCATATCAACACTGATATATCAGGCAGAAGGATGTCCATGCCATCAACTGGCACTTGCTAGGAACCTAAACCTAAAAATGGACTCACTGGAAGCCCTCCTTGCACTGGAAGATGCTGATGTCTGTGCGGTCATGGAAACTTGGTTCAGGGCTGCAGAGAGCACCCCTGCCTTACCAGGCTATACCTCATTCCACACATTCTGACCCCAAAATGAGGTTGGGAAAACTAAGGGGGGGGGAGGGGGGTGGAGTCTCTATCTTCATCAAGGACAGGCACACCTCCAGAATGGTTTGCCAACGTGATGCACTGGAACTACTCCAAGTAAAACTGACAGATGGCAAAACACCCATCCAAATTATAGCTAGCTATAGACCCCCCTCCATGACTCAGGACACCCTACCCCACCATAGACTGGGTGAACTATTCTTGCACTACCACACTGTCTCAATGATTCCTCGACTTCATCAGTTCTAACTCACTATACCAGCTCATGTCATCCTTCACAAGGGGAGATAACATTCTGGACTTAGTTCTCACCAACATGGGTGACTGCTGCACACCACACCCATAGTATGTCCTTCCCTGGTTAGATCAGATCATCAGACTGTCTCATTCAAAGTTTCTATACCACCCACCGCACCCCCCCCCCCCAGCTGAAATCAAGCTAAAAAACTTTTCAAAAGCTGACTACAATCTCCTAAGGGAGGGTATCTGTAGCTTCACACCACCGCCTTCCCAGAGGATGCAGACAACTATGCTGGATAGTATGCCAGTGCAGTATACAAGCACCTGTACAGCTGCATGGACTCAGCCATACCCAGTAGAACTAAAATCTGCTCCTCAAGGAAACACAAACCTGTTTGGTGGACATCCTGTATCAACTGGCTTTACAACAAAAGGAAGAAACTGTTGTCCAAGGGTAAAAGGGAACAAATTCCAGATTGAAAAAACTCCCAGCTTAGCCTCAACAAACAAATTAGATTACTAGTGAAAACCTCCAAGGCCAATTATGAATCGAAACTAGCCTCCATAACAAACGGAAACCATAAAGTCTTCAAGTACATCAGGCACCTCCGTGGCAAAGCCCAGGTTTGTTCCAAATTAGTACTTAACAGTATCATTTACACTGATCCCTGTTGACTTAGCCAAACTGCTAGGTTCAGTGCAAACTTCACGCTCATGTCCCCACCAAAGGCCCTTTTGACATCCCCGATATTTGTCCCACCCCTCACATCTCCATAGATCAAGTGTTGCAGACTCTATCCAAGGCAAAAAAATAGCTTCCATGGGACCTGATAGTATCCCATGATGTATTCTGCACCATCTCCAGTAAGAACTGGCTTCGCCATTGAGCACCCTATTGAAAAACAGCCTAAGTACTGGCTTCATTCCAGCAGAGTGGGGAACCACCATCCTCATCCTCTTGCACAAAGGTGGTGCCACTACTGACCCTGTAAACTTGTCATTAGCTTGACAAGTCTGATCTGTAAAGCCATAGAGTATATTTTTATGGGTCTCATAATCAAGGACCTAGGCAATCTCCAAGCAAATGACCCCACCCAGGTCAATTCGTCAAGGGCAGATCTTGCCTGTTGAACCTGGTTGACTTCTTTGAGACTGTCACCAAGGCCCTGGATGAGGGAAAAGTCAGTACATAGAGCTTACTTTGACTTGGCCAAGGCCTTTGACACAATCCCCCACTCAGGCATCATTGAAAAGCTAACAACTTGGCGTAAATCTCTATCTCATCAGGTGGGTGACCAACTGGCTTACCGACAGGACCCCCAAAGTCAAACTAGGCACCTCCACCTCCGATAGCAGACCTGTCACTAGTGAAGTTCCCCAGGGATCTGTCCTGGGACCTCTACTGTTTGACATCTTTTTCTCGGAAGTAGAGGCAAAGACAAAAGACCCGTGGCTGACCAAGTTTGCAGATGACTGTACTTTGGGTGCTGTCACTGTCTCCCCAAATGATGTTAACATATTGCAAGAAGATCTCACAGCAACTAATGACTGGTGCCAAAGTCATGGCCTTAAGCTAAGTGCAAAAAAAAGTGTCTTCATCCCATGCAGCAAAAACACACAACCCGTACTGATTACCACATCCACGGTAAACCCCTAAGCACACAACCTGTGGTAAGAGACATGAGCACTCAGGTCAATAACAACCTCACATTCGACCATCATGTAGCAGCAGTGGTCAGAAAAGCCTTTTACTTGGTTCATCTCATAAGTAAAGGGATTGCATCCAGAAAAAAAGGATGTTGTTACCTCTGCATACTCCTCCCTCATTAGATCAGTAATTGAGTATAACCCCCATTTGGGATGTACTTCTCCAAATATCTGCACCAACTGGAAAGACCACTGAAATACCTCACAACGAGAATCCATGGTCTCCAACACCTGTCCTATGCAGACAGGCTGAAATCAGTATCACTCTAGTCGGTATTGTACAGATTGCTCAGGGGTGATCTGTGTCTTGCCTATAAGGCAATTACAGAAACCTGCCGTACTAGAGATGCTCCATATCCGTAAGTCTAACTCCTCATGCAGTACCCCCCTCAAAAGGCTTGAACCTAATATGTGACATTAACAAAACCTGCTGGAGAGGCAGGTTTGTCTCCCAGAGGCTGCCCCGTCTCTGGAATAGACTTCCCATACATGTCAAACAGAGCACCTCGTTGACCCTCTTCGAGTACAACCTTGATGAGTGGACTGGAAACCACAAATTCATTCCAGGAGTTCCACCTATGTTCCTCATTGACAGTGACAACAGGTGCTGACTGAGGTTTCTTTATGGGGATAAACTCTTGGCTAGGCATGTAAGGGCCCCAGGGCCATTAGCCTAGTAACCTCCTATGATCCTATGGTATGCAGCAGCAAAGGTATCAAGGCAGTTTCCATGATTCCAATATATGGCACACATCACACCTATACCAGTGATCCGTGAGAGGTGACTTCTCACAGGATCATCTTATTTTTGATATCAGATATACTTTGGAGCTATGGGCTTTGACACTGATGCACAACCCACAGCACATGGCTGATGTGCATTAAAACACCACGCTGTCATACACCTTCAACATTGTCCAGAGTGTGTGATGTGCAGTGGCAGACAGCCTCACAGAAGCAGTGGATGCACCCACTAATTCACTGAGCCATATAGTATATGCTTTCACATATGTCATCACACAGGCCATGTTGCAGACCTATGATCCCTGTTATGGTGGTGGCAGCATCTGCCTGTGCCTTCACAACTGCCCTGCACACCCATTGTGACATCAGTACAGACAATGACTTGGCAAGTCTCGAACCCAGGACCCTCTGCACTACAATCAGAGCAAGGCACCATTAGGCCAACTCAGCTGGGCCTCTGGCCCACCAATCTTGACTCCTGTCCCCCTCATTCTGTAGTGGCACTGCTGCCCATTGCCGGTTACATGGCCAGGGACAATGGTGCTCCCAGTGTAGATGTCCCAAGCATTACATGTCCTTCCCTGGGTTTTGGAGAGGTGGGGCTAGGCTCCACAAACAACAGAGTTTTTGTCACTGGATATTGGTGTTATTGTGTCCTCCACAATTGCCACTTTCGACAGTAGCACTGTGTCCAAAGTCTTAGGCCACCATCATTATCAGTCTCCAATGCACGACTAATGCCCCTTATGCCCTATTTCACAGTGGAGGACTCCATGACTGCAGCACCTGTAAAAGCAGAGCAATAACACCCATGTGTGCCACTGCTAGTATGTGACAGTTTCACTTTCTAGACCTGCGACAACAGTACAGATATCAGTGTATGTATAGAATGTGAACAAATGCACCTTGTGTTGTATGCCTTAGTGTCTGCATCACAGGTATACCTATAGAGGAGATTTGGCAGTGCTGTGCATCCGTGAGCTCATGGTACTGGCATACCACAGCAGCATGTTACTGACGTAAGGCACTGCCAACCTGGGGCATCTCCATTACAGACATGGGAGGATATATTTAGTTCTGCCAGGCTTCCTCCAGGTACTGGTGCCCTTTCACTCACCCCAGATATGGACAGTAGTGGCCTTCCTCTCCTGGGCAGTGGCATAGGTCTTTGTGCAGCCATGAAGAATCAGATCAGTGACCCAGCAACAGACCTGATGGGCTTATCTGCTGTGGTCAAATAATGCACTATGGTGACAGACTACACTATCACATATAGGTTCATAGGTGATTACTAGGCTAATGGCACAAGAGCCATTACAAGCCTAGGCAATAATACCCAGGATATGGCAATATTATATCTTAATTCCCCAGATATGGGATGGGATAGTATCAGGATAGTGGTTCTTTGGGTGTTGGAGCCCTGAGTCATTTTACAGGCTGACTCTGTCCAGAAGGGACATAGGAAGTACTCCAGGAGTGAAATTACAGTTCCCCATCCAATTATCCAAATTCTTTTTGAAGAGAGTGAGGGACAGCTTTGTTTTATGAAGATGCAAAGTTTATTCCATAGATGACATAGCCTTTCGGATACAAATCTCTCTCTCTCTCTCTCCAGCAAACTCTGTTAGAGTCACAAATAACGTTAGGTCCATGGAACGCTTAACCCTTGTATAATTTTTCTTGTGAATATTCAACATTTTCATCAGGGCTGCAGCAGAGAATTCATTGTAGGTCAGGCATAAGTCCCCTCTCAAACGACATGCGATGGGGTAAAGGGATAAGGGCACTAAGTCGGTCTGCATAAGACGTGTCCTCCACTTTGTATTTTTTAGTGATACTAGACATCCAGTAACCATCTCATATAGCACAGTTTCCAGGAAGCCCTGGACAGTTCTGTCCATACTCAGAATTAACCATCTTTACTCATGAAAATCTTACAGTAGCACATCAGTATCTGCCTTGGAGAATTTTCTGAGGTGCTTTCACTCCTTTGAGGCCATTTATATACCTGTAAATATGGGCATGCATCTATAGTGAGTGAGCACAAAATATATGCAGCACCATCTATACTACACATACAGCAGCACCTCCAAAAGGTGTTATGCCTACCATACTCCAGTATCACAGGCAACGTCCCCATAGTGGTCCAGTATGGCACCTTGGGGACAGACTATGTTTTGACATGTACCCTGTCATCAGCGTGTGCTGCCCTGTGCCTAAAAAAACACAACCAATGTGTACCGCACATACTCACCCATAACCTGTATCACAGTGTGCCTCCTCCACTCTACCTACCACAACTGAGCCACTGTTGAGGACTGTCTATTCTAACAGAACCATTTCAACACTCCTTATGCACCTATCCCCGATCAGCAAGTTACTGTGGTGTAACCATCCTAACAATAAAAAATATTAAATATATCTAATCACCCTTACCACAGCAGATGTACAACACATCTGTATCTGTAAACCAAAGTAATTATATGATGTGGAGATCCATTACAACCCTTCCTGTACTCCTATGTCCCTTGTCAACAATTTGCTGTTGAGCAACACCCTCCATATAAAATCTTACAAAATCCTGTCATCCTTTTCATATGCAGTTTCAGGTGTACCCTTACCACAGCAGATGTAGAACAGTTCTTCCCTTGGCAGAGCAGTCAGAATCCAGTTGCTATACTATAAATGAATCGAAAGAGCAACAAGCACACCACAATGGCAGCTTTTTATATTGCACTATTTAGGGGTCATAGCACAAGGACTATGCCAGTGAGGCCATCCAGGTTAAATGCCAATGAACCATTGATTTATTGCAATGTATTATAGGCATACACTGCATTATGAGACTCATAACTGCCTCTGCATCCTCACTGTACACTGCAAAGTGGTCTGTACATGTGTGGACAGATCTCAGACTTCACTGGACCTTTGGGCTTCCTGAATGTCTCTTTGCACTCATAAGGGCACTATTCCATGCTGTGACTGGCAGCACATTGACAAATTACTGGACATGGTATGTACAGGCCCAGATACCTTGTATGTCCAATGCATTTCATCTTCTCCCAGTGCAACTCTGTTCTGGGCATTGGGCTATGTTGCACTGCCATGCTGTGATGTACATAATATAGTTCCCACAACATCTATCAATACAAATCTGTTATCATTTTTCTTTTGATATCAACCTATGAAGTGGCCATGGCTTCTAAAGTGAAATTGTAAAGGCTCCTGCATGATGCAGGAGGCTGATAAAACCATTTTTCACCTCTTGCACTGGCATCCCCATGAGCACTTGGTAGAGAACTCCTGTGGAGGTCCCCAGGCCCTCTGAGTGTTAAAAATACTCAGAATTTGTCTTCTACCATAAATGTAAATTAGATGAAAAAAGTTGATGTTTACATGCAATAAACCAGTAACAATTTGTTTATTTTCTATGTTACAGAAATTTCTACATATACACCGCAAAGAATGTTATAATAAAGTTAGAATATTTGTGATATGCAGAAGTAAGAAAAACGTATTCCAGTGTTAATTTTTCATCATACAAGATTGCAGGTAGCCATTGAGAGTTGTACTGTATTTTGTAGCTGTATCTGTAGTGGACTGATAAAGGTACTAACTTCGGTACCTTATTGATGAAGAACTTCTAAAATGTCATTTTATATCAGATCTTACCAAGGCCTTAATACCTCCAAAGCTTCACTAATTTAAAGTGAAACAGCGATTCCCAGATGACCTGTGTTTGGTTAGCATCACAGCCATTAGAGATACCAAGGATGGGAGGGTGAGAACCAACAAAGGTACCTACAAAGGGGTTGTGGGCACCAACAAAGGTACCTACAAAGGGGTTGTGGGCACCAATAAAGGTACCTACAAAGGGGTTGTGGGCACCAATAAAGGTACCTACAAAGGGGTTGTGGGCACCAACAAAGGAACCTACAAAGGGGTTGTGGGCACCAACAAAGGTACCTACAAAGGGGTTGTGGGCACCAACAAAGGTACCTACAAAGGGGTTGTGGGCACCAACAAAGGTACCTACAAAGGGGTTGTGGGCACCAACAAAGGTACCTACAAAGGGGTTGTGGGCACCAACAAAGGTACCTACAAAGGGGTTGTGGACACCAACAAAGGTACCTCCAAAGGGGTTGTGGGCACCAACAAAGATACCTCCAAAGGGGTTGTGGGCACCATCAAAGATACCTCCAAAGGGGTTGTGGGCACCATCAAAGATACCCCCAAAGGGGTTGTGGGCACCATCAAAGATACCACCAAAGGGGTTGTGGGCACCATCAAAGATACCGCCAAAGGGGTTGTGGGCACCATCAAAGATACCGCCAAAGGGGTTGTGGGCACCAACAAAGATACCGCCAAAGGGGTTGTGGGCACCAACAAAGGTACCTCCAAAGGGGTTGTGGGCACCAACAAAGGTACCTCCAAAGGGGTTTGGGCACCAACAAAGGTACCTCCAAAGGGGTTGCTGCTGTACTCTGACTACACTGAAGTCAGTGAGGAGAAAAACTTAGAATTTAAGAATTGATTTCTCTTTTCTGTACATGGAAGTTATTTATAAAAAACAAAGCTCTTATTATACCCGAAGTCTGGAAAATTAGGGTAATAAATCCTGCTGAAGATATCTTGAACAGTGTTGAATAAATTCTTCTATCTGATTTTTCTGCAGTTCCCAAATAAACCACTATTGTCATTTTGGATAAGAGAAAGAATAAGTTATCACTGAGACCTAAAAAAATGGTGAGCTGAATGTGTGGTTTAAAGATATTTCTCAAAAAAAATGTGTCAACTTTGGTAAAGGAGGAAAAAATAATGAAAACAGAGAATTTTACTCTTCCCTTAAAACTAGCATTAAATCACAGTTGAGAAGTTCTAAAGCAACAGAAGGGGAAAAAATGATGTTATTTAGGCTGAAAGATGCCTGTCAAGTGTCCCTGATTTTTCAGGGATCTCCCTGATTTTGGCTCATAAGTTTGCCCTGCCTCTCTTAATCTCCTTAAAAACTGGTGATTTGGAAAGAAAAGGTGGTGAATCACACTTAATGGCAATGATTACAGATATAGACCTATTTTACTTCAGAAAATACATGTTAATTCACATTCTCTTATTCTGACAATTTCTCTGATTAATAGTACTAATGTTTTAAAAAGTGTCCTGGATTGTCCCTGATTATTTTTGGATTTGCCCCTGGTTCTGAGGTAAGAGGTTGCTAACTATAGGAATAGGTCATGGTCTGTCACAAGTAAGAAAATTCTTCTTGGTTTTTATAGTGTACCATTTATGGAAATGAAATTAAAAAGGATGTTTAGAAAATAGGAAGGGTGGGAAACTTCCTGCAAAAGCACTTTAATAATGTAACGAGTGTCAGAATTTGCTTTTACTTTGCGAGAATTACAGTTTAGTTTTTGGACATTCAAGACTCTTAATATCAGGCTCTATCCACCCAAGGCAAAAATATGCTGTATTTGCTGTAACAGAAAGCAGTGCAATTACCCAGCCACTTGGAAAATGTTTCTGAAACTGGTTACTCCTGTTGTTGCTTGAAGTGTTTCTCCAATATTTTCCTACTTTGGTACCATGCGTGGAATATCTGAAGCACCATCATGCATTTCCCTCCATTGGCTTCTTTGATCTATACCACTGTTTATATATATATATATATATATATATATATATATATATATATATATATATATATATATATAATCTATGGATTCACTTCATAACACTGAAATATCAAAACACTGAAACTCAAAACACTGAAACCAAAATACTGAAAGCTCAAAATACTGAAACTCAAAATACTGAAAACACATATTATGCGTAAACTCAGCTTAAACAACATAAATCATAACAATTTCTACCAAATATATGCAGGGGGGCAAGCTACACCCCCTACTAATTAAATACATCAACTCCAAGATTGCACATAGTGTAGTTAAGTGCAATCTTGGAGTAGATATATATAATTAGCAGGGTGTGCAGGGGCTTGCCCCTGCATATTTGGTAGAAATTGCTATGATTTATGTTGTTTAAGCTGAGTTTTTACGCATAATATGTGTTTTCAGTATTTTGAGTATTCAGTATTTTGAGCTTTCAGTATTTTGGTCTTCATTATTATGAAGTTTTGTCATTTTAAGTATTATGAAGTGAATCCATATATATATATATATATATATATATATATATATATATATATATATATATATATATATATATATATATATAATTTCCTTCATAAAAATACATTTGGGAACAGTATAGTGATGTACCCATGCACTTTAATGTATAGGTTCATAGGTTCATACTAGGCTATCTGCCCGAGGGCATTTATAAGCCTAGCCCATTGTTTTGTGGCTTACGCCACCCCTTTAGTATGGGGAACTATACCCATTATTTTGCTGTGCCTCTGTCGAGCAGTGACACTGAGGTAATTCCTGGGGTATATCTACGATCTCCCATCCATTGGTCAAGATTTCTCTTGAACAAGGCCAGCGAGGTGCTCTGCCTCACATGTACCGGGATTTTGTTCCACAGCATAGGGAGTCTTTGGGTGATGAATCTATCCCTCCAGCACGTCCTATTAATAGCCGTGTCGAGGTTTAAGTCTCCCGCCCTTGTGGCTCTGATGGATCTAGATTTTTGAGGTGAAGCATATTCATCAAATCTGGGTTTGACATGGCCTTGTATGTTAGGCAAAGGTCACCTCTGAGCAAGTGGCGACTGAATAGAGCTGGAGTTCTTTCAGTCGGGCAGCATAGGACAGATTTTTGAGACCCTTTATCCTTTTGGTGAGGAACTTTTGTGGCCTCTCCAGCTGCTGCAAGTGTCGGGTCAGATACATTCGAATGGGGCATTGTACTCAATCATTGGTCTGATGAGTGATGAGTAAAGGGAGACTATGACCTCCCTTGATCTAGATGAGAATCCCTTCATGATAAGGTGGGCAATGTAGAAGGACTTCCTAACTACTTTAGCTACATGGGTGTCGAATGACAGACTACTATCAACCTGGGTCCCCAGGTCCCTGATAACTTCTTCTGTGCTCAGTGGATTGCCACCTATTTGGTAGCTAGGGTAACCTTGTTTTTCCCGAAGGGTATGACTATGCATTTTTTGGCATTTAACTTTAGGCCGTGGCTCTGGCACCAGTTATCCGTTTCTGTGAGACCCTTCTGAAGGATATCTGTGTCAGATGTGTTTTCTACTATGGCGCCCAGTTTGCAGTCATCTGCAAACTTTGTCAGCCATAACCCTCCTGTGTTTGCTTGTACTTCGGAAAAGTAGATGCCAAACAAGAGTGGGCCCAGGACTGAGCCCTGTGGGACACCACTTGTGACAGGCTTTGAGTCTGACATGGCGCCAGCAACTCTGACCCTGTGGGTTCTGTCACTCAGCCAGTTTGCAACCCATCTTGTATGTACCACTCACGATAATTAAAGCATGACAAGGACAGAAATGTGTCAGGGCACTTAACTCACCAGATGCAGTGATGTACATAGGAATGTCAGAAAAACACTTCTATCAAAGATTCAGATTGTCTCACAGTATTCTTTCAGTGTAATAGCTAGTTTATTAGTGAACATGTACAGTATGCATAATTCCTTCTCCTTTACAATATGCAGGTGAAAATAATCCCATGTAGTCTGCCCTTTAAATCTCTCCTCAACCCTTCTCCACATACCCTGTAGTAATACTAGTTCATCGAGCCACAACCCTCTGTGTAAAGTGACTGAACCGCCCCCCCCCCCCTTACTCAAGTTAGTGTTTTTCACAGCAATCCCTTCTCACCTACCTCACAGTTTTATGTAGCCACATCAGGAGCCCCTATCTTTTCTGGTCTCAAGTGAGAAGAGCGTTAGCACCTTTAGGCTTCTCATATCCTTCCCCTCCATCCCATGCACCCTTCTGGTGGCTCTCCTCTGACCTCTTTCCAACATCTTCGTATCCTTCTTTCTATATGGTCTCCAGAGTTTTATGCAGTATTGATGCTGTGATCTGAGCAGGGCATGATATAGTAGGCCGTTACCTTTTACCTGCAAAGTCTGCCTCCCTAAAGCTACATTCTAAAATTCTCTCGGTTGCTGCCATTATCCTCTTACTCTGTGCCCGATTGTTTAGTCCAGGTGTGATCAACAGTTACAGATCCTTTGCTGTTATCAGTTCTACTCTCAAAGATAGGTTGCTGTGGCCAGGTACAGTACTTTGCCTTTGTTAGCAGCGTAACTCAATCTACTTAAATGCCACTTTTATGCTTGATCGATCAGTACTTCTGAATTTTTCCTTTGTCTCCTTCCTCAGTCCTTCATTGCTGCACCTAACTTTGTGTCATTAGAGAAGACGATAATCATGTCCTCTTTTCCTCCAGATATGGCTGAAACGAATCGCATACCAAAGAGCAGCTGAACCCAGACAGATCACCTGCATTGCTCCATAGCACTCTTTCCTTATTCTTGATATATTTCCTCTCACCCCAACCCTCTGTACAATCTAACTCTTTAGCCTTCACCCTACCACAAACCCCTCCAGTTTCGCTAGCAGCTGTCTTTGTGTAGCTGAACTAAACTAAATGCCTTGCGGAATTCCAGGTAGACTGTATATTTGTTTACTCCTATTAAGTTATCCTGTAACCCAGTTATAAAACCTGATTGTTGTTTAAAAGCTACTTGGAGCAATACATTCATGTTGGAATTTGGCTCCGAGACTATTGCTTTAGGAATGTAACCAGACTATTGCTGTCAGGCCATATTGCCTGTAGCTCCCTAACTTTTTCCTGCTAATCTCTTTCAGTCTTGAGACAGTTCTACAGTGCTGGTCATCTGCTGTCAGCCTCTATCAGGAGATAAATCAGTAGATCGGAGAGATTCTTGAAAACCCTGGGATGAAACACCTCTAGTATAATGTTCTTTATCCTACTTTAGGAAAGTCAGTTCTCTCTTAACTTCCTTTCCCCTCTATCCTGGAATATGTCTGTTAGTCTCCCAATTCTGCCTTACCTCTTTCTTAGTATGTCATCCTTCCCTTGCTTTTGTTTGTAAGACTGAAGTATTCATTCACTCGGTACCTCTGCTTTTTTCCATTCTTCCATCTTTCCTTAACCTGAGTGTATCCTTCCCTTCTTTCTTTCTGCTATATACCTATTTTTACCCCTTTCCATCATTTGACTTGTTATGCCAGCTCCCATCCATCTTGTATATTTGCTGCCTTAATGTCTTTTGTCTTCTGCTTGCCTCCTTTTACTATGTCACCTCACTACACTTCAGTTTCACCTATTACATGCTCATTCTTGTACCCTAATCGTAAGTGTCAAATTTCTGATTTGGAAATGAATGCTGCCAGCCTAACTGAAGCTCTTGCTTTTCTGCACTTCGTATGTTATAACTTGTTTCAAACTGCATACTACAAATATAGCAAGCTGTTTACCATACTTATGGCTGTAAGCCAGATAGGCTGGTTTAGAGAAAGTTCTGGCCACCTCCATCGATGACCATTGCACCAAACTTGGTGTCATTAGTAATCATTCTGTTGATCTTTTGTGTGACAATTCACATAGATATTCACAGAGCTTGCCTTAGCATGCATCCTTCTGGCACATCATTGGTCAGAAGCATTTCTCTTATCATCCCTCAACAGCCACTTCTAACTTTTATTTCTGGTGGTCTATCAGACAGTCTCCCATCCATCTCAACAATAATCTTTTATAGTGATTTCTGAGCTGTTGCTACAGTATATTTTATTTTGTGAGAAAATATTTTCATTGGATCAACCATTCCTTTAGAATTAAAGAAACAGTCTGAAAGCACATTCAAACAAATCAGAGACACCTATGTCAAATGGTATTTAGAATGAAAGAAACATTTTGAAACAGCATTCAAACATTTTAACAAAGTGTTTTTCATGCAAAGTAAATCTCTGCACATACCCCTGCAGGTGACTCCTGCACCCCTAGCTTTCACCTCAATGCACCTCATGGAAAAGGAGACTTCCTTTTGGAATAAACTATGCTAATACATTGTTTCAGTTATCTGCATTATTTGAAAACCAGTCATCTCATAAGGTGGCAACTTCTATTTTCATTTAAGGCCTAGTTCAGAGTTTTCAGTTGTAATAGCTTCTGTGATTTATAATGTCTAGTGATAAAAGCTATACTGTAGCTTTCCTGCTGCAGGCATAATGACAGCTTTGGGTCATATTGTTTACATGTCATAATTATACATAAATTTACAAACCATATGAATTAGAGATCTGCAACTTTAAACAGCCTGCATTCTGATATTTATCACCACTGGCAACACATATACACTTATGAGTGTTCTTACCAGATTAGCCAGAATAAAGCTGAAATGTGGCATCTCATTCTAGTTATTCATTAATACAAAAAAATAAAATTTAAGGGAGGCACACTAAGAAAATTAAAACATATCCACACGTGCTATACACAAAAGCTTACTGCTATAAATATTTGCTTGTTAGCATATATAACACTTCATATGCACATGATACTTCTCTATAATGCTTCAAGAGATAAGTATCTAGTTCAAATATTAGATATCTAACTACCAACCTACAAAGAGTTACATCTGAAGGAGCATTCACCACTTCACAAATACATAGATCATATACCACATTGAAAAATGGTAGTCCACAGAATAAGGTTGGAATAAATTATCTGCGTGTGAAAATAGCTAACACCTTAGAATTTCTCAAAACTGAACTGGACAAGTATACAGAAATATAAAAATGCTTACATCTGAATGGCTAAATGACAGTCAAATAAGCATAGATATAGTCTCTGGCCTAACGTTGTGTGTGAATTCATGCAGCCGAAGTTCATCTAGTAAACTGTACTATGTGTAATTTTCTTTAAAAAAGATCATTCATTTCTCTAGTTAGCACAGACATTCTTCATAGGGGAGGCATGCAAACATGTTTGTAAAATAAAGAACAAAAAAGTATGCACTGAATAATGCTAGAAGGAAGAGAGCTGCATACTCTGTTTTGTTTCCAGTCTTGTAAAAAGTACACAAATATCTTAAAATGTATGATTTTATAAATAAACACTTAAAAAGAGGAACAAGATAGTTAATAAAATGTGATTAATGTAATAGAAGGGTACTATAATGCATCCATAAGAAGCTGTTGCATAAAACATGTAGTAATTACTCTGTAATGCGTATCAGAGAACATAGTGGCTCTTTTTAAAATCTGAATAAAGATATCTAGGCGTTTTAAATAAAGATATCTAGGCGTTTTAAACAAGGTGCTCTTCTTGCATTCTTTTAACTATGTATTTTATTTATATTATACAGTATAATGTCAACCACAGTTACAATTGCAGTAGGATATAGAGAAGGTGGTGTAATAGACTAAAGTCCCTTAATTTCATTGTGTAGGTTGCTTATAAATCCTCACATGGAGCAGTGCTGAAGGTTACATCACTTTAGCAAGAAAACAGCAGTATTTTATAGAATCACACTGTAGGACACTGAAGCAAGATTTCATCATCAAAGCCTAATAAAGACAGACTGAAGAAACCACAATATGTATACAAACGAATTAAACAAAGTTTGGGAGTTAAAATTACTACATATCTAGCAGACACACATGGCAACAGTTGGTACCATCACCAAGAAAGGCTGTTTAATACCACATTCCATGGTATCAGACTAGAATGGACAACATAAGTAGCAAGTGGAGGGATTTCTTTGGAAAAAAGATGAGTCATGCATGGATGAACACCTTCTCGTTCTGAAAAGATGGCAGAAACAAAACATTCAAATAGGAACACTACAGGAGACTCAAGATACTAGGAAAATGATGAAAGCAATATGAAAAAGGGCAGATCAGAAGGAACTAGAAGGAGTTACCCTACTGTTGGTGCCTTTGTTTCTGCATCTCTTTGGGTAGTGCAGAAATCAACAAACAGAGTAAGGAAAATATGAGTAGTCTTCTTCCGGCTTTTTCCCGAATAGGGGTCGCCACAGCAGAACTCTGGTCCACTAATGATTGGCAGTAGATTTTTATGGTGCCGAGTTGCCAGCCCGACGCCCAACCTTCAACGAAGGCACGCCCATTCACGCATGTCTTTCAAATGCCAGTCTATCGCGGAGAGGACATGCAGACTCCATACAGAAGGCGCTTCAGCCGAGAAAATGTACATATCTGGAGCAGCATCTCTGTATTCAGATCTGGGAACATAAGCTGAAAATCGCAGAACACATACCCTTCGTGTCCAGATTTTCGTAGAATGTCCAGATTTTTGCCTCATATTTTTGCTCTGTTTCTCATAAAATTATTGTTTTCTGGCAAATCACTGGTAAATCCATTGAGGACTGAAGTCAGAAAATAATGGCAGGCAATTGAGTTTCAGACTTCATACCCTACAGAAAAGTCATGCTAATACAAAGCCTGTTCTACATTCAACTTTCCAAGTTTGTAAGAGCAATATTTAAAAAAAATTTCCCTATTTTTGGGACTTTGTCCCCCGTTGTTTGTGGCTTTGTCCAGATTTCTTGCTCCAAGAGGTTGAGTGGTATGACAGAGAGAAGTGTGAGTAAAACAGCAAAAAACAACCATAACAGTATATTACAGTTTTAAGATAAATACTGTATCCATGTGTGCAGCAGCAATAAAAAAGTAATAAAATGTAAATTATGTGCATTCACGCAAAGTAAGATGCTACAGTTTCAAACCTGTTGCTGAGGCACTGCTGGGCAATGCGCAAAGGCTCATTACAGCTTTCAATGGCCTTTTCTAGTCTCACTTTATAAGTTAGAAGCACATCCGTCTCATTGCTAAGTTCTTCTAATTTGCGATTAAGTTCATCATCCCAGTATTTGACATCTGCAATCCTCTGTTCTGTAACACAGATGAGAGTAAGATGAATAACTAAGAAACTGGTTATAAGAATATAATGCACATTTACTTGTTGTGTTGACTTTATTTTATGGGTATCACATTTTAAATATGCCCACTGCAAAACTGCCTACATGCAATTTGGCTAGAGTTTTGTAGTAATGTGTACTAAGTGGAAGCAATTGCAAAAATTGGAAAAATGCGCAAGGTTCAGTGTGTTACAATTTGAGGATGATCTCATGGATATTTACACCGTACACTGCTCACTAGCAGTGTTGTGTAAAAGAAACAGCACAGACAATTTTGTACTGTTGTATGCCTACGATCAAGTCCTAATTAGTTCCAGGAATTCTGCTAGCTATCTAAGCTACTGCAGTCAAGAATAGCTCTGACTGCTAATAGGGCATGCCAATGTAAAACATGTCCTAGGGCACAAATTTGCCTTTGTCAATCCTATTACCAGTTCCACACAAGTCCATGCCTGTTATTGCCCTCAAAATACTTTGGTCCACCTCAGAATGATGTAGTATCAGGATTATAAGGTATATCCTTTTGTATATGGTATATGCATAATACCTATATCCCTGCCATTTGTTGTAAGGTGCACAGTATGCACCTAGGAGAGATGTTTTGCAAAGGCAGTGGAAGTGCCCACATGTCATACTCTGGTAGATATCACCCACAACTATGTGGTGTACTCACCTTTAATCCAGTAACAGTCTCGTGATCTGTACATACATGGTTGCTGCACACAAAAGCATAGGCATAACTGGCATTACAAATTCTGGGTCAGAACCACATCGTGTATTATCATTTGCACCTTTTTCACTGTACTACCTTCCACTGCGTGCAGTCTGAATGAATGCAGGTGTGGCATCTGTGTTACTGTTATACTGCTTATGCCGATCAGTGATAAGGGGCCAAGCCAAATACCATCTCCCATCTAGTGAGAGGTGACCACTACAGAGACGGGACATTGTGTTTAGTGCACTCCGATCCTGCACACTGCAGTACACTGTAATTAAGGTACCATTTACCCCTGTTCTTTGAATCATGCTAAGACAGACCTGTCATTGTATAGGCTCTGAGTAGAGATGGAGCTGGTGTTCAACAGCCCATGTATGTTTTAGATACTGATATAGGTATATCACAAGGTGTGTGTATGTATGTATATATATATATATATATATATATATATATATATATATATATATATATATATATATATATAAAATAGCCTTTCATTCTTATATTTTACAGTAATTAATTTTTATAGGTTACCTGAACAGATTCAAAATATGAACTTAATAATATCCTTTCCAACTCTGTTTGTTTAAATCTTCTATCATATTTAGTGACGTATTTATTTTTGTCATTTTAGTATATGAAAGTTACAAAAACTATATAAGACAAAACTATAAGTATTCTGTGTTGCTAAATACTTTGCAAAGACCAAAGAGGTAATATGTTTCTATTGCCTGCTATTATGTTGTATTATTCCTCAGGTTATGACATATAATGATTATATTATGGACCAGGAGAGTAATCAGAATACCAAATATAAATATATGAGGGGCTGCTAATATAATTTTTCAGCTGCTCCATCCCAAGTCTGTTAAATATCACTTGGTGATTGATGCACTGAGTCCAGAAACATAATTGCTGAAGTGAACTCTACATCTCCTGTTTCCTGACAGAGAAATATACCTGAGAAATGTAGCAGGACACAACACGATCCGATATGGTTTCCTAATACTGAACTGGCTGGATTAACACATCCTGGTAGTCAGCTGATCTTCACTATTTGTCTAATGAACTGAATATATCATGCTTATAATCACAGTTGGCAGACAATGTTGCTATGCTCTGTTTTTCATTTTCTGAAAATCAGATCCTGGTAGTTATTAATTTTGTTTATGTTAAAGTTAGCAATAAAAGATGGAGAATAAAGCTTGACTTTTCACAATAAAAACATATTGTTAGTATTTTGACAGTGTTGTTTGTTCATTCATTCATTCTTCATTGCCTACTTTGATTCAGGATCATGGGATCATGGGATCTGAAGGGACATGGAAAGCTGAATCCTGTCAAAGAAAGTAGCAGGTATAAGGCAAGAAATCATTCCTGGACAGAATGCCCATCTATTATAAGATGCTGGGACACACACACACACACACACACACACACACACACACACACACACACACACACACACCCACACCCCCACATACCATGTCTTTGAGGTGTGGGAGTAAAAAAAAAACTGGCAAAAAAACACAAAGACTTGGAGGACCTGCACATTCTGCATACAATGCAATTAAGAAGGGAACAGAACAGAATAGCCAAGTGCTTTAAGCTAGCAGCATTAATCCAAGTTCCAATATAATTTAATGGTTCATGCTTTGTAATAACTGCATAAGCATAAAGTAAGATGTACTTAAATCTAGATATTCTGGGACTCTGTGGTGAGCGTGCCATAAAAAAATTCCAGTACTGTTGATGACACTACTTATCACATGACAAGGAGAAAACACAAATCAAAATATTGCATTCACTTAAGTGATGTTTTTAGAGTGCTCATTAAAATGCTTTAGTCCATCTTTGAAACCATGCTTCAAAATCAGCACTTACAAAACATTATTTTAAATCTTTTGAATGAATGCAAATGCTCATCCATTCATTCTCTGAGTACTTGTGGAATCCAATGCAGTCAGCAGATGGTATAGGAGGTCGTCCTGAGGGGAATGCCATGCTAATACAGTGTATGATTCCCTTACGCACACACACATGTTGGCGCTCAAATAAACACACATTATTTATGCATTTGCTTGGTATGTTTGACTAGTGACATTCATTTTACAATGCATTACTTGTCTGTTTTAATTACTTGTTACCAGTCTGTGGTTGAAAATGAATCCTCTGTAACTGCATTCACTAACACTAAAATTAAAAAAAAAAAATAGTTCTCCTACCAATATTAGAGCCTTCAGTAGTTTTAACATATTTCATTACATTAATATGTTTAACTCACCAGTGCAATAGGCAGGTATAATGTTTGATTAATTTTAATCTGTTAAAAGAGCTCCTGGCTTCATATTCTGCCTGTATCATAACAGCCCTGTCAAATACAGTACAATAACCGTGTTGTTTCAACTTGCCATTCTGAACTGCTTACAGTAATACAGCAATAACAGTCCTCAGCCTGCCTCAGAGAGATAATTGAAACTTTTTTATTTATAAGGTGTACCATGTATTTATTTTATTTTGGTGGAAGATCTCTGCCACAACTTCTTGTTGTAGGGACCACACGTTGGGCATCAGAATAGCTCTGCTGAGTTTGTCCACTATCACATTGGATTTCACCAGGATGTGCATTGCTGTCAAAGTGTTGAGAAGAGACTGCCCATTGCCATACTCTCTGTGCCTCTCGACATACGGGGTAGGATTTGGTTCCTCCTTGTTTATGTACCACACTACTGACATGTCTGTCTGAATTGCAATTGTTCCTGCTGGAAGAGAGTCCTGGAATGCTTGCATCGCAAAAAGCACCACTCTCATCTCTAGGACATTGATATGCAAGAGGTTTTCATGTTCCTTCCAAACGCCTTGGACAGTCTTTCCCAGAAAATGCCCCCCCCCCCAATCTGAGAAGCGTCCGTGGTCACCGTGGCTACTGGTTGTGGTAAGACAAATGGTTGACCTACGGTCAATTAAGTTGAGTGAAGCCACCAGTGCAGGTCCTTTTTCCAGGATTCTGTTATGATGATATTGCGAGACAAGGGTAGATCCTACATGGACCACTGGGAAAAAAGAAGCCATTGAGAAACTCTCATATGTAGACGAGCTAGAGGTACCAAAATTATTGCAGCTGCCATTGTGCGCAGAACCTTCAAAACAGTCTTCACCTGTGTTTTCCTTTTGGATAAAAGGTTCTCAATCTGAAGATGCAAGGTTTGTATCCTCCCTGGGGAAGTTTGGCCAATGTTCTTCTTGTGTCTAAATATGCAGCTATGGATACGTGATGCTGTGATGGCAACAAGGCACATTTTTCTAAGTTTACTGGAATGCCTAGCTGAGAACATAGATGAATGGTTTTGTCCCTTGTTTTTGTTAGTAGTTGCTTGGTGGTGGCATTTAGGAGCCAGTCATCTAGGTATGGAAATACCCGGAATCCTAGACTCCTCAGCTGAGCCGTAACCACCGCCATACATTTGGTGAACACTCTGGGGGCTATAGTGAGACCAAAGAGCAGTGCTCAAAACTGGTAATGACTGGCTCCCAGCCAAAAACGCAAATGTCTCCTGGATCACCTATCCATTTTTATGTGGTAGTACGCATCCTGGAGATCTGTTGAGCACATCCAATCATCTTTCCCCAGAAAGGGAAGTATTGACTGCAGTGTCACCATCCAGAACTTTGATTTCTTGACTGACTTTAGTCTGCTGCGAATCAGAATGGGCCTCTAGTCCCCTGTCTTCTTTAGAACTAAAAAGAACCTCGAGTAAGTTCCGGATCCAATTTGGTCTGCGGGGACATTTTGGATGACTCTTTTTTTCTAGCAACTTTTGTACTTCTAGAGTTGCATAATCCCTTTGACTGGGAGAAACATCTGGAATTGTTTGTTTGTCTAATGGAGAAGAGGAAAAGGGTATATAATAACATCTAGATATGATCATTTGTACCCATTTGTCTTTTGTAATTTTTAGCCAGGCATTTGTGTACAACGACAAGCAAAACCCCCCAACTGCCTCCAGAGATGGACAGTCGGGCCCCCTCTCAGGAGCGCTGAAAGGGTTTTCCAAGGAAGGAGTCCCTGTCGCCCTCGTTCTATGGACCCCCCTCTGCTGTGAGGTCGGCGTCTTCCATTGCTACTTACCCCTCTGCCTCTAGGGGAAGAATCACCACGTGTGTCCGGGAAGGCTCCTTGGGACTTGTGGAACCACATTCCCCCTTCTGACCTTTGGGATAAGGTCTAGAGGGGAGAGAAAAATAGACTCCCATGGCAGACAGTCTTTCCCTCTTGCTCACAAATGGTTAAGGTCTCTCTAACTCTGGGCCTGAACAAAGACGAGCCATTGAAAGGGGAGTTAATAAAGGAAGACTTGAAGGGTTCTGCGAAGTCACATAAGCGCATCCAGGAATGTCTCCTTAAGGGAATTCCTGTACCTGCTGCCCTGCTCGCTCCATCAGCCACATAAGAAATAAGTCACATGGAGGAGTTTACCAAGGAATTTAAGGTAGAAAGCTGGGAGGAAACCTTATCTGAAACCCCTGCAGCTACAGTACCTTGAAGGGGATCTTCTAGCTCCTTCAGGAGATCCCTCTGTAGTCTAGTGAAATAGGTCAGATAATTCCGCGATCTAAGGGTAAATGCCGCTGAAGAAAGCATACACGTTTTCCATATCTGTCCATTGTTTGAGACTTTTTGTTCAGTGGATAAACAGATGAGGAAGTCTTTGACAATTCCTTCTTTGTGGCTGCCACCACCACCATAGCATCTACCGGGGCACCTATGCTCAGGAACTCCTTTTCCGTAGGCACTGTGATGAACTTATTTGGCCTCCTAGGAACAGCTCCACTGACTATGGAGAGCCCCATGCCTTTTGACTAATTACATTCATTAACTGGTCAAAAGGTGGATACACCCAAGAGGTGAAAGGGTGAGACCCAAAAGCCTCCGGGCACACTGACTCATCCTCAGAACTGTTGGTGGGCCTCCAGCCACCTCTCTGCTTAAGGATCTCCAGGATGTCTGCAAAGGAGACATCTTCAGAGGGTGACTGTGGGGACCCTTCTGACTCATCAAGTTCCATTTCTGAGGTGATAGACTCCTCCGGGGAGTCCAGGTGCTTCCTCTTGCACAATGTTTTCCAAGAGACCTCCTCAGATGGGTACTCTGGAGAGGTTTTGGAAGAGATAGCTTCACCCGCTGGAGCCTTCTTGGGCTTAAGGTCTCTGCGCTTGGGAGGAGCAATGGGGCTGAGACTGACACTGGCACTTTTGGGGGAAGAGCACTTGGACCAGAGAGTGGAGCAGTCTGAGGTGACAGCACTCACTCCATCAGCTCAAAAGCCCCATCACTCTGCTCCAAGGAGATTCCCAGCTCCAAAGAACCAGAAGATCAGCCACGAAGCAGAGCAGTTGGCTCCGAAGCTGATGTCGGAGCCGAGCTCAACCATGCTGAGGCCCCTGAGAGGTAGAACAGCTGTCTGATCTGTCTCTCCTCCCTGGACCCAACAGGAGAATGTCTGCTCCTAGACTCCTCAAATTCTGATGGAACTGAGGAAATTGGAGCAGTTGTCGGAATTGACAGTCCTGTAGAGGGTCTCAGTCCCAAAGGTTCCGCTACTCTCTGGTCCAAGCACTCCTGCTCCGAAACCCCAGATCGGGTTGAGGAGGAACCGACAAAGGGGAAGTGGTCTTTGTCAGCTCCGGTTCCTTCAGGGTCAGAGTCAACAGAATTTTAGCTAGTGCCAGCGTCTGAAGGAGTCTCATCACCACCCACTCCACATCATCATCCAATAAGCTTCTGGAGGATCAGGAGGACAATGTTGGATATCTCGCTGTTTGCAGAAGTGGAGACCTCAAATTAGGAGATACTGGCAACAATATAGGGGACTGGCTCTGAAACTGGAACTCTATCTGCTCTGAAAACACAACTAGTGCTGAAGAGGGAGATTTTCCTAAACCAAGACTCCTTGGTTCCAAGACCATCTTTAGCCATTTTTTTTAGGTGCCTCTGAGGATGAAGCTGAAGGCAAAGTCCTTTTCCCCAACTTTTCTGATCTAGAGGAAGGGGATTTGTCTGTACGTTTAGTGCTCTGAGTCCCTTCTAAAGCTTCTGTAAAAGAGGTTTTTAATAGGCCTCTCACAATTTTAACTTGTTTTTTTTTTTTTTGTTTGTTTTTTTTTTTAGGTAAATTTTAAAAACCAAGCAAGCAAAGAGGAAGGAGAAGTTCTCTAGCTTAAATGAACTACTCCTACTAAATAGACAAAAACAACAAGAACATGAGAAAAAAGTGAAAATGGCCCTCTAAGTTAAATGGGCCACAGGGAGCCCTCTAACTTAAACGAGCTACCTTAGGAAGGAGATTAACCAAGCTCTTTAAATTAAATGAGCCTGGAAGCCAGGATAGGGGAAGTTTAACAATAACAGGCCTAGAGAAAAAATGATGGCCTGAAGAAGAGCCAGCAAACAGTAGTGGACTAAGCAAATAAAAACCACTAACAAATATTTCTAAGTTGAACAATAACAACAGTAATTACTAACTGTTAATAAAAGGAGCAAAAATAGAACAACAGTATATAAAGCAAATTCCACTTAGCCAGGAGCCAGCATGGAAGTCACCCGATCTTGTTTAGTGGCAAACAAGAACTGCGTAATCCTCCCTGAGCATCATGGGATAGGGTATAGCCACGAGCCAGTGGAAGCTCTCGAGCTTTTAAATAAGGCCACGTCAGAACAGATTCTTGGTTCCGTACCCAACTAGCAATGAATGAAGGTGAGATAGGACAACATAACATTGTATATTTGTGTGTATGTTGTTCTTCTTTCGGCTTTTCCCGGTTAGGGGTCACCACAGCGGAACTCCAGTCCGCTAATGATTGGCAGTAGATTTTTACGGTGCCGAGGTGCCAGCTCGATGCCCAACCTTCAACGAAGGCATGCCCATTCACGCATGTCTTTTGAACACCACTCGACCATTGGAAGGACATGCAAACTCCATACAGAAGGCGCTCCAGCTGAGAATCGAATGGGAGAACCTCTTGCTGTGAGGCGACAATTTTACCGCTGCACCATCGTGGCTTATATTTGTGTGTATGTAACATTGTTAAAACAGGGTTTGCTTCCACAAATTATGGAGCCAGTGATGCACATTCCCTTGCCAATCATGTAATCTAATGTATTGTCAACAATGATTCTTTATAGTACAAAATGGAGTGACAGGCAATAAGCATTTTCTAGAGAAGGGCATGTGTGCAATCAGTCTAAGCCATTTTGCAAATTCATGTTTAAATATTGTAGTGTCAGATTTTCATTGTCTGTAATTACCAAGTTTTTTGTTGACATCTTTTTGAGTCTTTTGTGTTCTTTTTTCAATTTCATCCACTAATCGCTGACTTTCTGCTGTGACCCTTTCTGAATTTATCCTCTGAACTTCTGAAGAATCATATCTGGTTTGATTAGCAAGGCGCCATTCCTGTGGCAAGAATTTTGGAGGAGCTTGAATGAGCTTGGCCATTTTGCTTCCTGTGAGCAAACAGATGCATACAGCATTTTAATAAGTCTGTTATACTGCAAAATATTCAAAACTGGCTATCATATAATTCACTTATAACAGTAATATACAGTATGAACAACAGACACATTTGCAACCATTACTAAAGTGTAAAATTTGAAATTAATGAGGTCAGCAGAGGGGAAACTCTTCTTTCCTCGACATACAGCAAATACTCATTTTATCAAGTGTGTGTGTGTGTGTGTGTGGGGGGTTACATAGGCAAATCCCTCCTTGTATAAAGGATATGAAAGTAGCTCTGCCAGTAAAATAAAACACAAGTAAAAATTTACATAAACAGCCAAAACTGGACCAGAGAAATAAAACGTTGTAGAAGCAAGAGAAACAATGGTCCAAAAATGTCAGTTTATTATAAAACAACAAACAAAGCTTTCGAGTTAAAAAACTTTTCTTCAGTATAGTGTTAAAACAGACGAGCTGTAATGCATCAATATATATTGCATGCCAGCCATAAAAACAACACAGTTCATCACATGGTATAAAAGCCTATAATCTTAAAATCAAACTTGACTAATTCATATAACAAAGCATCAATTTGAAGTTAAGCCACATAAGAGTGTTTCTCCTTTAATAGTGGTTTTAGGCTATTAGTGACATTTAGTCCTGGTGGGTGGTCAGCCCAAAAATAATTTATCTGTTTA
This sequence comes from Protopterus annectens, assembly GCF_019279795.1. Classification (NCBI taxonomy): domain Eukaryota; kingdom Metazoa; phylum Chordata; order Ceratodontiformes; family Protopteridae; genus Protopterus; species Protopterus annectens. Next base: position 582,728,821 of record NC_056747.1, on the reverse strand, counting down.
TATTCCTCTATCTCTGTTTTATTAGCAAGGTCACCAACTCTATTCCTTAGTGCGACTCGTGATAAAACACGGAATTTAAAGCTATGCTGCACACAATTCATCATTATACGCTTTGCCAAGGCATTAGTTGGCACACTTCTAATATCAGAGAGATGTGAGGAAATTTTCTTTTGACTTTTGGTTGATTTTTCCAATATAGAATGCCTCGCAGGCTATACAATTCACTAAATAGACCACATCCTGGGTATTACATGTTGCATACTCTGTAAAGAATTTTTTTTTTATAAGTATGCGGATGTAGAAATTCATTAGATGTGTTTATATATCTACTGAAATTACAACTATAACATGGGACAGTAGAGCTTAAACAGTCCTTTCCTGCTATTTTAGGTTTACGTTCGCTCAAGTCTTTGTAACACAGAAACTGTATATAGATCCTTATGCTTACGGTTAGCAGTTGGTTCCATTTCGCAACTGCAAGTGACGGGAATTTGAAGTATGCATGTGAAAGAAAATCATCAGTTCACAAAAGAATCAGGATCCTGGTTTTATTGTAATAAAGCTTTCTAGTTAAAAAAAAACTTTTCAGTATAATGTTAAAACAGACTAGCTGTAATCCATCTATATACATATACAGTTTTATATATATTATAGTTTTGTAATTCGTGAAATCGGATTACAAATCAAAAGTTAAAACTTTCTGTAGGAGAAAATAATGATGAATATGAAAGGCATTTGGCTTATTCAGGCAGACAACATCCTTCCTTATCCGTTATAAACCCTGCAACTGATTATTTCCTTTATTATCGTGTTCTTCTGAATGCATCCACTGTGAATAATAAATACTACTTATTTATTTTTGTTCATTTATTTACTGGAAAAAATCTGATTGGGTACACGTCCCACTTTTAATGGAGACCCAGGGGGAAATCCCCCCAGTTTACAGAATGAGTAGAAGACAGTTATACAAGATTTCATAATAAAGGTACATGTATAGAATAGTAATGATATGACAGTTAATCAAAAATGACAATTAAAACAAGAATGCAGCAAATTATTTAATATAAAACTTATAAGACTCTAGTTATTTTTAAAAGGAATCAGCTGTAATTAGATATATTTTGTAGGAGACATTGAAGGAATTATAGGATGAAAATGATTACAAATTATAAAGGAGCATTCAGGAGGTTCCAATAGAAGTATATACGGAAGATAGAGATGGTAGTAGAAGGGGTAGGGGACAGCCAGATAGTTAAGAGATCGTGAAGTAGTTTTATTAATGCCAGTTAGATAAGAGTGGAGAGAGTTAGTTAGGGTTTGGAATAAGGGAGATGGACATTATCTAGGAACATCACACAGGTAACTAAGTAGGTAGGACTTCAGTTCAGTTTTCTAAGATTAGGGCTCACTTAAATAGAGTTTGGTCATAAATATAATAATCTCTTTGCATAGGCCCAGAAAGGCAGCCATATTAAAGCAGGCCTGTATCTTCATTTTTTATTTCACATTTTGCATGCAGTTTAAGTAAGTACGTTAAATGCTATTTAGGTCTCATTGTATAGCAAAGAAAAATGACAGCTTCAGCACTTAAGAATGACAAAAGTCTGGTAAGCTCTAAATTTTTTGCAGTAGTTTAGCAGACAATACTTTATCTTCTTTGCTGGTAGATATTTATCTGACTGAAATTCGCAACTAAGATTAATAGATTTTGAAAGCTACTCCCTTTGTAGATGGTTAGTCATTCCTTAGTTTATCTTTCAGAATTTCTCCTAGTTGGGTAACTCATTCAAGTCTTTGAGCTGAAAAATATCCCATCTTAGCAATCAACACATACCATTAACATTCCATTTTATTTTCTGAAAACTCAAGATAAAAAAGGTAAATAAATGTAAATATTTTGGCAACAGGAAATACTGAAAATGTACAAGCAACAATGTTTGTAAACATGCAAAAATGAATATTGCATAATTTGCATCTTTATATCAGTAGGTAATGTCCAAAAACCCAGAATTATATTTTTCCTCTTCAAGTTTCATAAACAACTTTTCATATATTGGAAACTACAACCCAGGCATGTAGTGCTAAAGTACTTCTTTTCAGACTTCAACTTTCACATGAGACTTCAGCTTTACATGCTGCGAGAAATTCCTTTCTGAGTACTTGTTTATTGAGACATTTGCAAAAATATGAAAAGTATGCTTATTTGTGTAACTAACAATATAAATAACAATTATACTAATGAACCCTGAAAATATCTCAAGATGTGCACATTACAATACAAGTTTTTACAACAGCTGTTTTTTCAGCATCATCTTTGGTTTTTCCTGATGCCACGAAATAAATAGTTTATGATTTACTTGGTTTTGGACACATTCATGTACATATAGAAATACTGCATATCTTCATAATTGCTACCAAACCTTTTGACTGTTGGTACATGCATTATTGTCAGCTAGAGCTTTTCTCCTTAAGCTTCTACTGAAATTGGGCCACTGGTTCAAAATAAATTAATGACTAAATATACTGTTATACATAAACATCGACACCGTATTTTTCTTTCTGCTACCATAACATTTCACACCCTGCCCCTTAATAACATGTCTCTCTTTTAGTTATAAAAATATGGATGCAAATATGAAAATATGAATAACAGTTGACAAGCAGTGATTAATATCTCCATTGCAGATCTTTGTAAATTAACAATCTTAGTGTAATTTTGCTACTTGGACTTTGCCTCTTTTTTATCTTGCTTGTTATTGGTTGCCAAGTTACTTAAAGCTCCCAAAACTGTTAGGCTATTGTAAGAAGTTAGGGTTGTTAAACGGAACTAAACAATAAAGGGGCTACAAAAAACCTCTTAACCTGCATACATTGAAATAAATACAAAGGCACTTGAAAAGTAGATACTTTCAGCCAAAAAGCTGGATATCTAATCAGCATAACATGTTAATACCAAATAGAGAGCACAGCCCTGCCTGCTTTAAGAATGACTGTAGTATACTACTCAGAAATGCATTAAAAAAAAAAAAAACAAGAGTGAAAAACATGATAGAAAAATACAAGCACGTTATCAGAGGCAGTACACAATCTGTAGACATTAATGAACTGTACTGTAAAATTCTACCACACAGGGTCATTTATTTGTGCTTCTGAAAAAGTGAGATGTATGATATGTGCCCCTTTTCTTTAAATTATTGGTGCCACTAGTATGTTCTTTGTGTTGTGGTTTTTATGTACTATACTACTTCAAAATGTGTGATGAGAAGTATTCAGAAAAATGTGTGAAGGGGTAAATCAAGCCTGAAAATAGTAATGTACCTCCAACAATAGGTACAGTGTGTGCAGGGGTAAATCAGGCCTGAAAGTAGGTACATTCCTTCAAAATGGGAAAAGTTGAAAGGTCTGTGCTATATGCATGAATAAGATAAAGGATGTAGTCTTCATTTATGCTCTTTCATGTATTTTGCCACAAATTCCAATAGCAGGCTTAGTTGGCTGTTTTGCTCTGAGCTTTCTCCTTTAAGAGCCATTCACCTATACATGGAATTCCAGCAGCCATTTTGGTTGCTATTTTAAGTTTACAATTAAAGAATGTTTTGTATACTACACCAAGCATTTTCTTAGCTATAATTCAATGATCAGAATCCTGCTGCTATCAGCATACCATGTCTGAAAGTAAAAATCTGTATGCCTTCCTCTGGATATCTCTTAAAGCTTCAATGACTTTTTTTGTTACTTTTCCCCTCCAGACTTGGGGTTCTGTCTTTTTATCACTTAGTGAGGGATATGCTAGTTCTGTAAAAGTCATGAATAACATGCCTGGAGTAATTATTGAAGTCCAGGAATCTATGCAGCTCTTTAAGGCTTGTTGGAGAACTGATTGTGAAATGGCCACTGTTTATCTATTTTTGAGAAAGAAACTATATGTCAAAAATCATGTCCCCTTTATTTTAAAATGTTCCCAAAGGTAACCATTTCAAATCTTGGGACATGCATTACCAATTCTTGAAATGTGAAGACAGAATGTCTGAAAATCTGGATTTACATTTATTAAACCTGAGATTGCCATTTCTCTAACTTATGACAGTTGCGGAGTTGGAATGTATAAGTTCAGGGGGTGTAGGGTATAGGAGGGTTTGCCCCCTTACAAAAAAAAAAAAGATTAGCAGAGAACAGCAGTGTTCAATATTTCCTTTTTTTTTTTTTTTTTGGTCTCTTTTCAGTATCATGAGACTCGGCAATGTGAGCCTCTAGATTTCATTTGGAAGCCATTTTCCAAATCGTTGCTTTTTAGTAAAGGGCAGTTTGAGATCAGCAATTTTTGTTGGTTTAAATAACAGGTTAATGTTGTCAGGTTTTTATCAGTATACCATCTGTGTGATTCAGATTTCCTCAGCTTTCAGCATCACATAATGACTTGTAAATCTGCAGGTGAGGTTAGATATCCTAAGTGAAACCTGGTATGTGTACTGTTTTCTACCAAGAATGACAAATACCTTGTACTAGTCTCAAGCATCTAGAATGACAATCTAGGATCCATTTGAATTACCCATGATTCTGAACTATGTTGCTTCTTCAACACTAATTCTTTGCTGGTTTAACCATGTAATGGGTCAGCAAAATAAGTGCACCTTGTTGAATTAGTTTTCTGTAATCTCTATTAAGTCTCCACTTACCTGTTGACATTACAGCAGGTCAGAAAGGAAACCTGTATAAAGAGTTTGCATGTCTATCAAAATATTTTGGATCTGTTCACAGGATACCAGTGAGATTGTATCCTTGCATGTATGCGTTAGATGTTTACCGGCACCAGTTGGAACTCTGATAATGTGTTCATCATTTACTCTGATTTATGGGCATCTCTTGAAGACAAATCTTTAGACTAACCATACATTTTGTACACTACTTCTTCACATTTTTTGTATCACATTTGCATGTCTGAGAAGCCTACTCAATTTGATTCTCTAAATCTGGGAAAACAGGTTGTTACCAAGTTCTCCCTTCTCCTCAGCCATAGCAGAAACAACTTTGACAATAGACACTGTGCATTTTTCACATGTTCTAGTTTAACGTCTGTATGAGAGAGCTCAAGCTGAGCATTAGTAACCTCACATGAATATACTTCCTTTTTCCCCAATGGATCACACTTCTCGTGTCATAATTATTGCACTAGGCAATGATCTAATACCCATTAGTAGCAGAGTTTGCAAATCAGAAGCTAGTTCTAGGTAACAGAAGGACTCTTCTTTTATTGTGCCTACCTCAGAATGAGCATCTATAGTAATGGGTTGTCCTGTTGGGTTACAAATCTGCTCCTGATATGCAAGCAAGGTGTTGTCTATTGGGGACTCTTGACTGTTAGATGCTTCTTAAAGGCAATCACTTCAGGTTGATCAGGTATTTCTTGATGTTCTGAAGAAGTCCAAATGTCTTGTTAGGAGGAAAGTGCTAGACCTGCTCTCATGCTTTATTTTATTCTTTGGTGTTAATAAAGTTCTGTTTTAATGTACTTTGGATCTTTCATTGGTGGAGTTTCTTTCATGGCTGTAGATTTATAACATATTCCATTTGCATGGGAATGTAACAACAGTTGTCTTTTTGTGGCTACTACACTGGACTCTATTTAAGATTCACTCTTGGATTACAATGAGTCTATTCAGAAGACAATTTCTGTTTCATATGTACTGTTGAAGTAATTTATTTGCTGCTCAAACACTGTGATCTGTTTTTAGTTTTTATTGGTTTATTTTTGTTTTCACAGAAGTTGTCCTTTTGTATTCACATATTTCTTGATGTCTCTTTATATTGGTCTTCACAGAGAATCATTTTAATTTATTTGGAATTACTGCAGATTCTTCAGGTTCTGCTAGGTATATCTCGAGTATGAAATACCCTGACATCATTCCATGTGGAGTTGCATGTAAATGGAAGCTTCTCCCATATTCCTGATCAAAGCCACTTGTAATGAGAAGTATCCCTGTGCCTGTATCTTGAACGACATGCCCCATGGGCTACGCAGCTTCATGGTGGTGGTGGTGGTGGGGGGGGGGGTACTTACCAGCACCATTGTGTGAGGCTCCATATAGCTTTTTAACAGGTTTATTTCCTTGTTCAACAAATTCAGTCCTGTAGCATTTATCAGAGATTTCACTACATCATGTTTTTGGAGACCCATGCCATAGGACTCTTGCTGTTCCATAGTAAATGGAGCTTTTGAATATATATTTGCCAATGAAAATTATTTTCCCATTTTACTGTTAATATGAAATGGCTCATCTCCATTTTTCCTGCCTATTTAGTCACACTTTACATAAGTCTGGTTGTTCCCTTCCTGTATAGCTTATAAACAGTTGGCCATCAAGTAAGATTTTAAGTCCCCTTGAATCTTTTGCAGCTCTGCTCAGCTTATCCTAGAAACTTTTGGACAAAACTGAAAGTTCAGTTCTCAGATCTATCAACGTTGTGTGATCTCAGCTTTTTTCACATGTATGCCAAAGTTAATCTAGCTGCACTCCCTTGCTTTTCTCTGCTTATTACAATAAGGCAGTTTTGTTTTGACATGTCAGTTTACTGCAGTTGAAGTTTTAGAAACATTAGGAAAGACCCATTTCAGTACTGTTCTTTCATTTGCTTTTAGCATGCATGCAGTTTTGTGTTCAAACACTTAAGATTAATTTGTTTTGGTAGATTTAATGGTTACAAAATACCCAAGTCACTGGCTATTGAGTACACTGTACCTAGCAGTGGTTCTGTTACTAGCTACTATAAGCTGAGAAGGAAAACTATGAGGCACTTGGTGTGAATGGTTCAAGAAACTTTGGAACACTGCTTTTAAGTTATCCAATTATTCCATTATTTGTCTGAGCTTCTCCTATGATGTCTTTATTTCTTCCCTAGTACATTCCCTAAGGGAAGAATTAGGTCTACCCCTTCATTGTTTCCTACAAAGTTTTGATACTCTAGTTATATTCCTGTTAATGGCCTCTGCCATAAACTCACCTTTGTCCCTCTGTAACTCGCACCATTTTTGTCTACTGGAATCATATGCTCTTTATTCGTTGTCCCTAAATGGAATACAGCTAAGGTAGTGGATATGAGAGTGTAGTACTGAGCTGATGAGGTGAACTCAAAAGAGGCTGTGGATTTTAGCCTGTGTTGGTCTTTGTCCTTACCTGGTTGGTTGTTGCTTTTGAGAAGAGGCAGTTCACTTCTCTCCAATGCTACATGTGGCAGAAAATGTTTCCTCATCTACCCAGTCTTGAAAATAAATAATTTCTATCTCCCTGCACAGCAATTGTTAGGTGAGTGAACTAATTCCTTTCTAAACTGCAAAATCTCTTCTGTCATTCTGTAATAGAATTCTTCTGATTTTTTAAGGAAAAGTGCATTCTTACTTAAAAAAAAACAAGCTTTCAAAATATACACTTTGGAGATCATAATTTTCTATGTCTAAAGTAATCGGCTGCAAAGCAAACATCTTTTGTCTGATGGCAAAATTCTTCAGGGAGCTTATTGGATACTACATTTAATTAGATTGGCTTCTGATTTGGTCTCTCTCTCTCCTACTGCAATATTTTCCAAGCTCTCCTTTCAAAAACTTCTGCAGGCTCTGGCTTATTCTTGGTCTTCTCAAAAATACTTGACCAGGTAATCTTTTCAACATCTACTGATCACATGGCTAGGAAATTATATTCTGCTTCATTTAGTTATGGATAAGGCAGCAAAAATAATTTAATGTTTGTATACATTACACAGAAACATCCATCTTTGCTGTGCAAATAAACTTGCTAAAAAGCAACTGCAACACCAGTTATATGATCTATTCTTATAAAAGAAAAGCTTGCACTGACATGTGAAATTATATGTTTAAATAAAACACTTTTGGATCTATGGCAATTAATATCACTTGAACAAAGGGTTATCCTTTCTTTCAAGGAACGGGATTGTCTGCCCTAGGTAAAAGGTACCACACCCACATATTGCCATATATATTATCCAGGGAGTAATACATGTAATCAAATAGGTTCATAGGTTCATTGGTAAGTACTAGGCTAGTTGCTCTTGTAGGCCATTTTAAGCTTAGCCAGTTAACCTTTTTGTGTTCAAAATAACCTATTCCATTTGGTTATAGACTGCCCTTACTCTCATCCCATGGTTGATATTTAAATATTACCCCTAAAGAGAATAACGCAACTTTCAGGGGGTATATTGTCAATGTGGTAGTTCTCTGGGGAAGATGGCTTCCTGAAGGATAGAATAATGCATTTTTGGCATTTAATTTCAGATCATGAAATCACCGGTTATTTATTTGAGACAAACCTTCCTGCAGGATGGCTAAGTCATTTGGGGATTCGATGACTGCTCCGAGCTTACAGTCATCTGCAAACTTAATCGGCCAGAGCCCTTTGGTATTGACTTTTATTTCAGAAAAGTAGATGCCAAATGGGAGATGTCTCAGCACAGAACCCTGGGGGACGCCACTGCTGACTGGTCTCATCGTGGAGGTAACTTACCCTATTTTGATTATATCTGCATACTATCTGTGAGCCATTTGGCAATCCAGCAGGTGACATGGGTTTATTCCCAGTTTGATTTCAGCTATGCCTGAGTGAGGAATTCTGTCAAAAGCTTTGGCCAGGTCGAGGTGACCTTTTCAAAAAATTCAACAGGATGAGTTAGCATAACCTGCCTTGACAAATCTAAACTGAGATAAGTCCAGTATTTGAAAGTTCCCTATGTCCTTATTGATTAATTCCATGATAAGTCTTTCCAGGGCTTTGACTGATCTCAAAAACTTTCTTCTTATTATTAGTTATCATGGGCCAATAAATATAGTTTCAAATATGGAACATACTTTCACATACCAATGCAAACTTTTCTTTTATAGGAATAGATCATATTTTTGGCAATTTAACTGTACACAAAAATGTATTTTGCTTACTAAAAAAGAAAGATTATGAAGGGTTCATTTAGCTGTGCATTACAAGCCTTAATGAAACTTTTTGTATATAGCTTGTTGTTTTGTTATTCACAGAAGTACTAATTTATTCTTTATCCATATTTCCCATAGTTGTTTTTCTAGGGCTGTATTTGGAAATTTGAAAGTAATTTTGTATTTTCCACTAGATGGTGATATTGTATTGTAAACTGGGCATTCTTTTATTAATTTTTTGCAAATTGAAATTTTTGGTACGTTTCTGTTTAATTTATATAGATAGATATATGTAATACAGATTTTTGATTTTAATTATTTTGAATAATGCATAATTATTGATGTGATTTTTGGATTAATGCAGAATTTTATTCACACTGTACTGATAATATACCAAGTCACTTTAACTTGTGTATTAATGTCATTTATCAGGTGACTTATTATTTTATTTAAATGTGGTGTGATGGATTATTTGGTTACAACACCAAAGAAGCTGTATAGCAAAACCCTTGTGTGCTGTACCTGTATATGGACTGTTAGGAGTAAATCTGATTAAATGAAGAAAATATTGGTGCTGCACATTTTCCTTTCTTGGTGTATTGCTTAGACTTAGTCCATTCATTTTCCTGGATTATGCATCCCCTTTTCATTAATAAGTAGTTTAATATAGAATACAAAACACACTTACTATAGACCTCTGGCCTTCTTTCCTGTACCTCTGAAACCCACCAGGTCAGCTGGTCTCCCTTCTGCTTCTTCAGATCATCATACCTATGGTGGCATTGTCAGTGATGTCAAGTGGTTCTAACCTCAATCAGATGACATTTCTTTCCTAGGCGTGCAGCAGGTGAAGGAGAATTATTTTTTTTTTTTTTGCCAGACTACCTTGTGATATGACTCTGGGCTTTAACAGACTGCATGTTGCTAGCACCAGGTTCAAATGGGAATATTTATCTATTTATTGACATTTGATTACTGGGAAAGTCTGACTGGGTAGGTATCCGTTTTTAGTGGAGGCTCGGGGTGAAAAGTTCTAAGTATTACAATAACATTTTAAGAGCAATAATTTTACAAGCTTCAAAAATAATACAAAAACATTTATGGTTTAAATATTTGTACCAAATTAGACATGATGTGACAACATTGTTTAAAAATAGATACAACTTATAAGCCAGTGATTTAATATTTAGAGAAATTTTAGCCAGTTTAGAGAAATTAAAAGTATAATACAAACCGGAATTGCAATATGAAGTGAGAGGAAAAAAAACATGGTTGTGGTATATTTAGATAAAGAATTAGAGGAGAGAAATTTATTGAAGTAAGGAAGTCATTGAGTGAAAAAGCTGGAGTAAGGAGATGTAAGGTATGAATAGGCATTTGTTTGTATTTAGGGATATAGTTTATACTGGAGTTGAGCAAGACTTGAGACAGACTTTTATTGACCTGATAGATACAGGTAAGGAGTTCCAGGCTTTAGCAACATGGTATGAGTGCAGACTATGCCAGCAGATTTGATAGATTTGTGGACAGTGAGAAGTTTTTGGTCATTGGATCATAATGACCTAGTTGGAACATTGTTGTGTAGAACAGTATTTAGTGCTGGACAAGCAGACAGATGAAAATGTTAGTTGATAGGGTAGTTTTATCCAATTTAGGCTTTAAAGTGATATACAGTGGTAAGTTCTGAAAGGGGTATTTGCTGCAGATTTATTCAATTTATTATATAATAGGTTCATAGGTTGGTACTAGGCTATCGGCCCTAGGGCCTATGCAAGCCTAGCCATAACAATTCCCAATTCCCTGGATATTTCTTCCCACAATATTTACTTCTCTGGGCCCCTGTCTAGCAGGGCACCTAACATGATCCCCGGGGTGAATTTCCTATCTCCCATGCAATCATCAAGGTTCCTTTTGAAGAGGGCCAATGAGGCGCTCTGCGTGACATGTATGGGGAGTCTCTGGGTCAGGAACCTTATTCCTCCAGCATGTTTTGTTCATTGTGATGACAAGGTTTAGATTCCTGGAGCGTGTGGCTCTGAGGGATTGGGATTTTTTAAGTGGAGCATGTCCAACAGCTCAGGGTTTGACGTGGCCTTGTATGTTAAGCAGAGATCGCCTCTAAGTAGACGATATGCCACAGAGTATAGCTGGCATTTTTTTAGACGGTCCGCATATGGCATCTGCTTTAGGCCTGTGATTCTTTTAGTGAGGTATTTCTGTGGCCTTACCAGCTGTTGCAGATGTCTTGTGAGGTGTACATACCACTATACTCTATAATGGGTCTTATGAGGGATGTGTACAGTGGGACAATGACCTCCTTTTTTCTGGATGAAAAGCCCTTAGTGATGAGGTGTGCCACATAGAAGGATTTCCTGACTGTTGTGGCAATGTGGTTATCGAAAGTGAGACCACTGTCCACCTGTGTCCCTAAGTCTCTCATCACACTTTTGATGTTTAGCGTCCTGCCACCTATGTGGTAATTCATGGGTACATGTTTTTTTCCAAAGGGGATAACTATACATTTCTTGGCATTAAGCTTGAGCCCATGGCTCTGGCACCAGGCATCTGTTTCTGTAAGGCCTTTTTGTAGAATATCCACATCATTTGGGGATTCAATAATGGCTCCCAGTTTGCAGTCATCTGCAAACATTGTTAGCCAGAGTCCCTTAGTGTTGGCCTGCACTTCAGAGAAGTAGATGCCAAACAAGAGTGGCCCCAGGACTGAACCCTGAGGTACTCCACTTGTCACTTGTCTGGAGCTGGATTTGGAGTCTGCTACTTTTACAGTCTGGGTTCTGTCAGTAAGCCAGTTGACAACCCATCGAGTGACGTAGGGATTTATGCCCAGCTTAGTAAGTTTATCTATGATTCCAGAGTGGGGGATGGTGTTGAAGGCTTTGGTGAGGTCCAGATAGGCTGTGTGGACCACCTTACCCTCTTCCACAGCTCTGGAGACTGATTCAAAGAAGTCAATCAGATTCAGGAGACAAGATCGGCCCTTCACAAACCCAAACTGGGTGGGGTCCAGTGTTTGAAGGTTGCCAATGTCTTTGTTTATAAGTTCCGTGACAATGCGTTTTATGCCCTTGCAGATCAGGCTTGTCAGACTGATGGGACGGTAGTTCCCGGGATCCAAGGTGGATCCTCCCTTGTGGAGCGGGATAACTGTAGCTGTGCGCCACTCGGGCACGAAGCCTGAGGTGAGGCTATGATTAAACATGACACTTAGGTGAGGTGCCAGTTCATTTTGTAGTTCATGTAGTACACAGCCTGGGATGTCATCTGGTCCCATGGATGCTGTATTCTTAGCTTTGGAGAGTGCAGTTTCTACGTGTGTGGCCATGATTATCAGAATTTGGCAATCTTTTGGTATTGAGATGGGCCCTTTAGGGGGTGAGAGGGGGGTGAAGTTGGCACTAAATCGATCTGCCAGGATATTGGCAATATCCTTGGGATCAGTATATTTAATGCCATTCTGTTGTAGCTCAGATTAAATCTGAGCATTGCCATTTAGATTCTTGACATAACTATAGAATGCCTCGTGGTTATCTTTGGAATCTTTGGCAATTTTATTTTTGTAACTAGCTTTTGAGGATTTTATGAGGGATCTCAGCTTCTTCCTGAAGCTGGTGAGGGAGTTTTTTGCATCCTGGGATTTTCTTCTTTTCTGCAACAGTTTCTTCTTTCTGTTGTGTAGTTTGTTTATAGCAGGGGACCACCAGATTGGCTTCCTTTTTTTGGAGAAGAGCATCTTGGTTCTATTTGGGATGGCACGATTCATGCACGAGTAGATGTGCTCGTACAGTACCTTAGTGTAGGATTCTGCAGTGGAGTTTCCAGATCCCGTCTGCGTGGGTGTTGTGAAGTTTGTCACTTCTGACTTCAGTAGCATGAAGTTGGCTTTGGAGAAGTTTTTTAAGGAGGTTTCCTTACTGGGGGGTGGAGGTGGGATGTGGATGTCAAAGGTGATTTGCTTATGGTCAGACCTGACCAATGAGGGGGTGACCACTGGTGTGGACCATCTATCTCCCATGTTGGTAATGACCAGGTCTAGGATATTGGCTCCCCTGGTGGGACAATGGATTAGTTGATCCAGGGCGTTGGAATTTATGAACTCCAAGAACCGTTGGGAAAAGGAGTTGGTACCCGAGTAGTTTTCCCAATTAATGGCAGGGTAGTTGAAATCACCCAGTATTAGGGTGTTTGGTTGTATCTTAATATTTTCCAGTATGTTTAGAAAGGAGTAGTGAGAATCTTGGAGCATGGTGGGGGATCTGTAGCAAGCTACAATTTGGATTGCAGTCTTACCTAGTGTTAGTTGCACCTGGAGAATTTCAGATGCATTGTGTTGGGCAACTAGCCTGGAGGTGTGAATATGGACACTCCTCCACCTTTAGTGTTTTGGTCTTGGTTTTGTGGCCGAAAAGTGTGGTAAGAATTGTAGCCTGGTATTGCAGGGGTGCTCTCTGGAGCCTTGATCCAGGTCTCAGTTACTGCACAGATATCGATGTTCTCCATTTTTAGGAGTGCCTTGAGAGAGTGCATTTTGAGGTTTAGACTTCTAGCATTGAGTAGCATTACCTTCAGATTTTGCATGCTTGTATCTGTTATGGTGGTGGTTTTATCCTTTGAACCTTGCCTGAAAAAGGCACTATAGGGGTGGCTAGAGCTTTAGCCAGTAACCTGAATCCCAGGGGTAACAGGTGCAGACCACCTCTGGCAAAGCATCGTGTTTTGTCGATCATGTCTTCCCAGTCAGACAAATACTGGATCCCCTTTGAATGACACCAGAAGCTTATCCAATTGTTGAAGTCAATCATTTTGTCCTTATACTGTGGTATCATTCTGGGCGAAGGCAGGATGCTACTCAGGGCTAGGGTCATACCTGCTTGGGTCACATGATCCAAGAGCTCTTCCATGTCTCTCTTCATGTAGTCCAGGGAGGTACGTCTCAAGTCATTCACTCCAGCATGGACAATGACAGAGTCGTATTTGTACTTGTTGTGGAGTGACTTGAGTGCATGCATTATGTGGCGGATCCTGGCACCTGACAGGCAGCTGACTGTAATTTTCTCCTTGTTCAGCCTGGTGAGTGGGACATCAGTGTGCCTGACTATAGAGTCACCTATGACTAAAGTGTTGGGTACATTGTCTTGCCTTAGGGGCTGCTGTTGTTGGCACACTGGTGTTGTGAGCTATGTGTCACTTTGGTTGTGACTGGTGTTTGTTTGCGTTTCGGCTTCAGAGGTCCTTGTTGCTTGGGCAGGTTAATGTTAAGGGCCTCCACATATCTGGGTTTAGTGTTGCTAAGTGTGGGTGTTGATGGTGTGGGTTTTGAAGGGCTATGAGTTGCTTGAGATGTAATGCAGGTGTTAACCTTCTCCTCTTGACTATCTAGCACAGTCTTGGCCAGAGAGAGCTTAGCTTCCAGTTTGGCTATGTAAGTGCATCTCTCGCAGGTTGTAGTGTTGGGTGGTAGGAGGAGAGGATTGTCTGTGTACATGAGGCAGTTGCCGCACTGCCCCAGTATGCCCAGATTCACCAGGTGGACAGGAGAAATCACCGGAAGCTGACCCTTGGACATGCCTGTTTAGGTGCTTTTTTTGTAAAGTTTAAGAGCTGTTTTCTCTTACCTTTGCATGGTACTCTGCAATTATAGGCTTTTTAGTGCCTATAATTGTTCAAGTTGTGCTTTTTATTATGCCTAGAGGCTAATAAAGTTTGGAGAACCATAAAGTAGCGAGAGGAGGAGGTAAGTAGTAGCAGAGAGAACCATAAAGTAGTGAGGCAGGGAGGTAAGTAGTAGCAAATGTAGTTTTACTTGTGTTAGTGATAAAGTTTTGGCTCTATAAAGCATCCCTAGTTTTTGGTGTTTTTTTAATGCAATTTTGTATAACCAGGTCAAATTTAAGATTATTATCTACTATCATCCCTAATAATTTACTATGAGAAATGGCTTAAATGGTATTATTAAGACAGTGGGTATGAAATTTTGTTTTTTTCATGAGAGTGATTTGGAGCAAAAAAGTAGTAGTTTTTTTTTTTTTGTCAGGGAGTTAGCCTGAGTTGTGAGTTACAAAGCCATGTGTCAATGGGTGTTAAAGCTTCCTGAGTCATTTTTGAGAGAGACGCCAGGTTGTCTGATGTGCATATGAGTGTGGCGTCATCTCTGTTTTGTATTAGGGAGGCCTGTTGTGTGGCAGGAGTTGGTGAGAAAGTTAGAGGAGGTAAAAAAGAATATAGCCTTATGGTACACCGGTGGTGACTTGGAGGTATGGAGAGAGGGAGGAGAGACATTTTACTGACTGATACCTATTCGATAGGTAGTTTTTGAGCTAAATAAGGTGGGCTGAGATAGATCTAGTGAGGACATATGAAGTAGAGGTTTGCTGTGATACACTGTGTTGAAGTCTTTAGACAAGTCTAAAAATAAGGAGGAGACTATTTTGTTGTTAACTCTAGCTTTATCGACAGTATATATAAAAGTAAGAAAACCAGTGTTAGTACTATAGGAAGGATGGGAGCCATGTTGTGTGAGAGAGAGGAGTTCTTCCTGAAGGAGATATTTTAACAGTTGCTTTTGAATACATGTTTCAAGTATTTTGAGGGAAGGGTAAGACTGCTATAAGGCTAAAGTTAGTGCTGTCTGTTGAATTTCCACCTTTATGTAGATTTTCCAGAGAGAGAGGGAAAGGGAGCATGGGATTCATGAATTGACCTATTTATAAGGATTGAGACAAGATGAGCAATTCTGTTGATTGCTATTTCAAGGTATCACTTGGAAGGTCATCAGCCGATGTAGGGCATGGTCTGAGTTTGTGTAAAAGTAGTTTTATAAAGGTTGTGTGCACAGGTTTGATGGTGAAAGTAGATGTGGTGATGCATGTCTTTTGTGCATGGCTGGGATTAGATGCTGGTGAATCCTTGGTTAGGAATGATATGCTATCTATGAAAAAAAGAGTTGAATTATTTTGCAGTTTTTGAATGGCAAGTAATTTTGAGAGGGCTTAGGGATGAATTTTTAGCTGGGATGTAAGATTTATTTAATGGCTGACCAGAATTTTTTAGGGTTGTGTTAATATTGTCCTGAATGTTGTTACAGTATAGCTTTTGTCTTCCTTTATTTGCTTTTTAGTATGGCTGAGTAGCATTCCGAAGTTTTCCAGATATTGTGGTATTTTATATTTTTCCATTCTTTCCACACTTTTTCTTTATCCTGCTTTAGCGTTCTACTCTTTGTGGATAGCCAAATTGCATAATTTGTTTTAGTCTCTTCTTTCTAGAAGGCGTAATTTTTTATGATATTTAGGAAACTTGTATTAAATTCATTTACAGCATCATCTAAGGGAGGCTTTTTGGAATGTTCCAGTTAATAAATGATAGTGTAGTAATGAATATTTCTGGGTTAAACTTGGACAGGTTGTGTGTTGCTTAATAAACATGCTGCTTAAGTGGACATGTGAGATGCCTGGCTGTATGGCTTAAGAGACTCCGACATTGTCCTTGTGACTGGGAGATGGTAACTGAGGGTGTCTGACATTGTATTTCAGATTGGGAGATGGTCACTGAGGTAGTCCGATATCGTACTTGTGATTCAGACACGGACACTTTGAGAGTCTGACATTGTACTTGTGATTGGGAGATGGTGGCTGAGAGAGTCTGACATTGTACTTAATATACTAGGATCCAGTCTAGTAAGGAGTTTATGGTCTTGCTATAATGTGCGAGGCTATTAATTAGTTGTGTGAAACAGTATACATGTATGCTGGATGTAGGGAGTTAGAGGTTATATCCAACCAATTGATATTTACATCACCTAGTAGTATTTTTTTCTTGTGTAATTGTTATGGCTATCTCATGTAGGATATCTTCCAGTGTAGCTGTATTGCACTAAAAGGGATGTAAAAGACAGTAATACATATTTGTTTATATCTGTTTATTTTCAGGAAAGAAGTAAGACTCTGTTGAAAAGAATTTTGGAATTGGTTTGTTGAAGTGGGAAATGTAGTAGTTGTTGGTAAATATTAAAGCAATATCACCACCTTTTCTCTTTATACGATCATTATGGATGATATTATGGGTGGGAAGGGGTGTAATTTCAGAGCTGTTTATGCTGAGGTAACTCATTACATCCGAGTGGCACCTCCAAGTGCATTGCAGTTAACTCCTACTGACACATCTAGACATCAAATATTAATCATATTTGCATCAATAATTTCAAACCATGTTATGTACAAAATTTTAAAATATCAGAAAAAACATATACCAACTGGACAACCACAATTGAAGACATGGCTTTAATAAAAATTATAAGAATAGCAGAAACTTCCATGTAAAAATCAGATAAAAAAGGACAAGCGCTTTCGCATACAGCTTCTTCAGATACTATAAGAAACTAAAAAACCATGAACATTTTTAAACTAACACTTGACCTATCAGAAACAAGAGAAAATTGCGCCCAAAAACAATGACATAATTTCCTCATACAATCAATGCAACATGTTGTAACACCCTTTCTTTTAGGGTTGTTACAACATGATTTTTTAAAAATGTGAGAGGTGGTGACTGTGCCAACTATTTCGAGCAGATGGAGCTAAAATGGATTCTTAGGATGCAAGCTTATAAGCATCCAGGGTTGAATAGTCAGGCTAATATCAAACCCATTTTGAGTGGGCAGAGGCTAAAGGCACATAGGAAGTTGCATTGATTGTATGAGGAAATGATGTCATTGTTTTTTGGCGCAATTTTCTCTTGTTTTTGATAGGTCAAGTGTCAGTTTAAAATGTTCATGGTTTTTTAGTTTCTTATAGGATCTGAAAAGCTGTATGTGAAAGTGCTTGTCCTTTATCTGATTTTTACATGTAATTTGTTTGCTGCTATTATCATTTTTATTAAAGCTGTGTCTTCAGTTGTGGTTGTCCGGTTGGTATATGTTTTTTCTGAAGTTTGGTTTTCACCCGGACATTCAGTACGTAATGGTTATTTTCTTGTTTGCAAGATTTTAAAATATTTCAGCTTAAAGCTTACACAATGGCAAACTCTACTGCATTAATACTTGATATCTGTCTAGTGCAGGCAAATAGATATTTAATTGTTGTTTTTATGATATTAATTTATATAGATATAATGTTCACATTTTTCTAAATATCTCAACAGAGTGTCATAGACAGAACTCCTTAGCCTCATATGAATGCTCTCAGCTGGATGAATAAAATTGTTGCTGACAGTATGTATGTAACTTGAGTGGTTGCTGAGATATTGTAAGTTGTTTTCAAAATATTACAAATGTAATAGTTATTTTGTTTACTGTGACTTGTAAAATTCAGTTTAAAACCTAGAACCTAAAGAATACTATCATTATAAAAATAGTTTATGCTTAAGAGTTTGCTATTTATACTTCTTTCAATACCACTATGGTTCCAGAGATATGAACATTTGTTTGAAATGTGAGGACATAATTTGATTATGTCAAAATGCTGATGCTCCACCCACTTGAAGTTACTGTGCAAACTTTCTGAGCTCCAACAACAACAGGATTCTATTATTAAATGCTCAACTTCTTTGTCCTTTTTCTCCCTACTTATTGTCCCTACCATGAATAAACAACACAGCATTTAAAATACTTTAAATTGACTGTTTCTCTCCACTAGAACAGTACCTTACTGTACTGTGGTGGTTTCACTTTCAAAAAAACTTTCATCCTGCCCCAAAAAAGTCTCCAATTCATTGATGTCATCAAGGCCACTGAATACAGGTAGTTTTCTGGCCATTTCCCTCCCCAAACTAACATCACCATGACCGTCCTAAAAACCCACCTATGCTATGATATCGCAGCTCCCTGGTCCTTCCCCTAACAATACAGAAAGTAAAGGCTAGAACAAGGAAACAGTAAATGAATCAAGCCTCCTGCTGTGCGCTGTTAATGACAGCAGGAAACCGCTCTAATTATCCTTAGAACTTTGACAGCTGGGGAAGTTAAGTGTGAAGGGGCATGGGAGATGAGTCAAAGCAGTACAATTAAGGCTTCACAAAAAACTGCAGCTTAGCCATTCTAAAAAGAAGCAGCAGCAAAAAGCACTTTGAAAGTCTGTTCTGTGGCATTTGCACTGTTTGTGTTTTAAGTAGTCATTGAACGGCATGAAATGTTGCTTAAAACTGACTGAAAGACAGCAGTGTATGCATGTAAAATCAATGCAGTGACAGGAGCTTTAGGAAGAAAGAGGCTTGCGTGATGTACCTTTTTACAGATGAGCACTGCACTGTGGGATACCTACAGGCAGACTAAACAATAATAATTACTTCAAGATGCCAGACCCCATGTGGTCAGACTCAGAAATTACGTATAAAAACATTTAAAAAAACTGTAAATTGTCCCAGAGTAGTGTTAAAATGTAGGAAACACCAAACCATGATGAAATAAACATGTTTTTTGAGTCTGTGGGTGTGGTTCTCCTTTAAAGCCAAGTTTCAGTTACTGCAAGATTATTAGTGTTGGGTAATCCAGGCTTGTAGTTCAGCAATTTTATTTCTTATGCTTTTAATATTTATAGTGGCAGAAGTTAGATTACTGGGGTGGGGACGGACTGTTGTGGGATTAGAGTAGTCTATGGAAGGGAATTGTCTTGATGTTGATTGTGACAGGTGAGACCAGGATTAGGATGAATGTCTCCTCCTAGGAGGATTTTAGTATATTGGACTATGATTGATTCTTGTTTTTGGAGAGTATTTTTCCACTTAATTTTATTTTGATTTGAGGTGAAATGGAGTTAATCAGTCTGTATCTAAGGTAAAAGTGAAGGGCATCATTAAATAGGTTTATGCAATGTGTGGAAGGTTTAGGGAGGAAGGATGGATAGGTGGTTGGCACAGAAATGGAGAGATGTAATATAAAATATGAATTTTGAGTCATGGTAGAATGAGAGAGATCTGTAGGAGGAAATGGATAGAGAATAAGCTGAGGAATAGCATGATTATGTAAAG
The DNA here is from genome assembly GCF_019279795.1 of Protopterus annectens. Lineage (NCBI taxonomy): Eukaryota > Metazoa > Chordata > Ceratodontiformes > Protopteridae > Protopterus > Protopterus annectens. The sequence continues at coordinate 582,708,909 of NC_056747.1, read as the reverse complement.
GGATCTGTATTTTATTGTTGGCAGGAAGTAGGAATGAAGAAGGAAGTGAGACGTTGAATGGCTGTAGGACATTTAGTACTGGTGGAGTCAGAAAGCTAGAAGAAGAAATGTAGGAAGAGAGGTTGTCTTGGTATCTTCTATTTCAGAAATGTAAGAAATAGAGGGGTTTGAAAGGAGTCTGAGGATGAACTTAAGACAAGGAGTAGTGAGAGAGGTACTATTGGGGAGGGGTCTGGGTATGAATGGATATAGTGTAAAGCTGCATGGGAAGGAGAAAGGTTGTTGGGAATGATGCAAATGTTAAATGGAAGTTAGGAAATATGCAGCTAGAGACTGGAGTGTTTTTTATGATGATAATAAAGTCGGAGAGGGTTAGGGAATGGCTGTCAGTTGAAATGTGTATGTGGGAAGAATAAGGGTAGAGTAAGAGGAGATGGGTTGGAATTGGGGATAGGGCAGAGGATCAAAGCAGACCTCCTACTCTCAGGTCAATTAATAAAGACAAAAATCAATTTATAGTTAGCACTTAACAAGAAGGCACAAAGTAGAGCAGGTTTTCTTTCATTTACTTAATGCAGAAACCAGGAAGCTATGGTGACTAAATAACTGGCCTATACAGTGTAATCTATTGGTCAAAAGAAAGAGCAGTAGTCAACTTAGTGGTCCTTAGAGTGCAGGGACTACTCCTTTGGGGGAATATCACAACCAGTTTTCAGCACAAGGCAGGCATGTTTTGTCTAGTTAAAGTTAATACATGAGTGTTTTCATGTTAAACTTGCATAAATTGCACATTGATAATATTCTCAGTGAAAACTTTTGCAGAGGTGGGCCTTGTGGCAGAGCTTCTGCAGTTTTGGGGTCAGGGATGGAGGAATAAAGATGTAAGTATGAAACTGAGACTACTAGGTTGTGAATCAAACCCAATAGGTTGTGGTATCACTAATCTGGACCCTTATAACCTGCATGTGTGCCAGCTGTGAGAAGAAAATGTGCATTACCAGACTAGTTCTATATGCACCAGAACTGCACCCTCAGGCAAAGCTATGCGTGGGGCCTATGCATGTTCACCATCACGTCATGGCTCATCCACATCAGGAGTAACTGAGATACTTCTATAACAGCACTTACAAATATGAACTTTGATGCAATTCATAGCTAAGTGCAACAATGCTTAATTTGCATAATAACTTAGACCAATCTTTCACCAGTCTTTTTATAGTTCACCATTTTGACAGCCACTGCTCTTCTTATTTATGAAATGGTCAAAGGAAAGCAAAAGTTAAATAAAAATCTTTATAAAAGGCACATTTAGTTAAAAATTATTGAAAAACGGCAGTTATCTGTAGATTTCAGTATGACATTTTCAGAATTGGCACAGGAGAGCACAAAGGCACAGCAGATAGCATTGTTGCCTTATAGCAAGAGGTCCTCCAGTTAGACTATTGGCTTGGGGTGCCTTCTGTTTGGAATTTGCATATCCTCCCTGTGTTTGTGTGGACTTTCTGTGGGTGCTCTGGTTTCCTCCAACATTCCAAAGACATGCAGTAGGTGGACTGGACACTCTAAACTGGTCGTTGGTGTGAGTGTGCATGCATGTGAGTGGTATGAAAAAACAACCCTGGCAGGACTAACCACACGGCAGTGTAAACCTTGATTTTAGATGATTGTCACTGTTGAAGTGGCACCCCGACCCCATGTGCAAAAGATGGAAAAGGGGTTGTGGATGGATGGACCTTCAGGATTAGTTTCTGACTTACCAGTAAGGCAGGAAATCTTGCAGTAGTACTGAATCTTTACCCTGCAATTATTTGGGTTGTCTAAAGTGTCATATTTAGTGGTGTGTTTGTTACCTTTATATGTGTAAAGTTTGTTAATGCAGACAGTCGTCTCTGCCAATGGAAATGCTCATGATCAAAGTGCAGGCTACCTTACTGAAACTGAAAGATTAAATACACAAGAAGTTACTTAACAGTTTCCCACACCCTTCCTACAAAGTGTCATTTGTATTCAGTTGACTTTGTATAGTCTTACACATAATATAGGCAATAATGTATGACACAAAAAATAGTACAAGGGAAGAAAAAATCCTAAGTAATACATCACTTTGTTTTTGTTATTATTCAGTTCCTGAATGTAATGCGTGCCTCAGAACTGATTGCATTCACATAAGGTAAGAATGTATAATTATTTAGAAATCTGTATTTTCAGGTTAGAAAGGTTGCAGCATCGTGGAACGAGGCACAGAGGAGACAACTTCACTTCTAAAGAAAACCACATCCTCACGGATGCACTTAGACTGCATGGAAAACATCTTTTTTGAAAAGGGTGCCAAAATTGGGCTAAAGCATGGAATAAAGTAGTGTCTGGCATAAATGCTATAGAGTCAAGGAATCACAACTTTGTTCAGTATACGAAAATAACAAATGACTTGGTGGCATTGGGACACGTGTCAGGACAAAGGGTACTCTGAATGTGATTGCTTGCAGAAGCACTGGTTGTGGTGGTGGTGGGCCTTCCACTGTCCAGCCTTTAACACTGTATGAGGAGTAACTGCTGTCTATAAGACGCAATGATTTTGATGCAGAGGAAGATGATGCAGTAATCATTCTAGATGGTGTTCACACCAGTATTTTCAGACACCTCTAGAATGAATATACAGGCAGTGAGAAAAGTTAGTGTTAGGCTGGCATTGCTAATTTCAGGCTAGGTGTACTTACCGTGGTATCTGTGTACATATAACTCTTGCATGTACACATAAACATCAGCTGTACCACAAACTGTACAGACACAGCATGGGAAGAATGGACATCATGCCTTTAATACAAACTGATATACCTGTAATAGGTACCCCTAAGCACATTACATATTTCTTTGTAAGGTCAAAAGCAGAAACAATCACATGCTGTGCTGCAGCACAGCAGACTGATATAAACAGAATAATGGCTGTCAACAATGATGCCATAACTCTCATTCTGATGAGACAGCCTCAGGATAATGGCCACCAGCTGCAATGGTAATGGTAGGGCTCCCAGCCTACACAGCATAACGAGGGAATCACATTACAGCAAGAGGGGGCACCATTTAGCTCAGAACCTGTTTCTTGTGCACAGCTTGATTTCCTTGATAGAGACACTATTCCTTTTGGAATGAGCAGTACCCACTGTTATGTCCACACACAGGGGAGCCGGGCAGACATTTGTCACAGTTAACTCTAGAGGCAAGCAAGGCCTTGTCTGCCTAGCAGAGTGCTGTGACATAGCTCAGGCCCAGGCTACTGCCACTGAGAGCCAGGTAGACATGGCTAGAGTGCTACAGAGAACATATGAGGAAATTCACCAGTACATAGGAATGGCGAAGGCAGGAACAAGGCCATGATGATTCTCATATGTAGTATGGTTACACACATGGCATCCATGTCAGATTCTATCCACATACAAGTAAGCAATCACACTGGGGACACAGCTGGACATGAACAAAGTCAGTGTCTGCATGCATGGTGGGGCAAGTAGGCTAGATACCAAGTGTATTCTCAGAAATAGTTGCAGGCATTTATGGGGACTCCTCAAAGAAGAAGGCAGTCAGACCTCATCACACATCCACAGTAAGTGTACCACCTCTCAGTCAAGGTCTAGGTCCCGCAGTACTGTTAGGTTAATAATAAGAGGTTCCTCTGCATCTAGTAGATTCCATCACTGGAGAAGCTCAGCATCAAACTCACAAGCTAGCACTTACAGTCTCTGGGGCAATCAACATCACTACTGTTGGGTTCCCCGAGCATAAATGCTGGAACCATAGGGGGAGGGAGCAACCCCCCCCCCCTGCTTTTACAGCTGCGGAGGGAGGAGGACCCAACAGAGGACTCATGATTTTGAAAACAAAAGTGCACGGAAAAAAAACTATGCTTTTTAAACACAGCTGCCAGAGCCAGAGTCAACCACGGTAAGAAGATGTTTTTATGTGCTCCGTTTAGCTGCTTATTATGGTGGGCTGCTTGTTATGGTGGGCTGCCATTTAGCTGCTTGTTATGGTGGGCTGCCGTTTAGCTGCTTGTTATGGTGGGCTGCCGTTTAGCTGCTTGCTATGGTGCCCTGCCGTTTAGCTGCTTGCTATGGTGCCCTGCCATTTAGCTGCTTGCTATTGTGCCCTGCCGTTTAGCTGCTTGCTATGGTGCCCTGCCGTTTAGTTGCTTGCTATGGTGCCCTGCCATTTAGCTGCTTGCTATGGTGCCCTGCCGTTTAGCTGCTTGCTATGGTGCCCTGCCATTTAGCTGCTTGCTATGGTGCCCTGCCGTTTAGCTGCTTGCTATGGTGCCCTGCCGTTTAGCTGCTTGCTATGGTGCCCTGCCGTTTAGCTGCTTGTTATGGTGCCCTGCCTTTAGCTGCGTGTTATGGTGCCCTGCCGTTTAGCTGCCACTGACTGTGACACGTACTGATGTGTGAACATTTTGGAGTCTTTGATTTAAGGTTTTGCAGCTGAATTGTTTTTATTCTTTTTCTCATTTTATTGCAGTCCATTATATTTTAAACTTATTTCATTTAAAATGTTATTTACTTTAATGTTTTAAATGTTCTTGTTTAGGGGCAGTTAGAACAGTTATGTTTTCTGTTCTCTGACTGCAAATGGATTAAATCTAGTTGATTTTGGGAGGAGTTGAGAAGTACTACTTTAAGGTAAGTAGAATAGAAAAACGTTTACATTTTTGGGAGTTTGACTAGAGAAGTATTACTTTTATTTAAGTAGAATAGAAAAATGTTTTAATTTGAGAGTTTGACTGTTGCTGTTGTGTGACTATTTTCCCCACCCAAGCACTCTCTTTGATTATGATGTGCTTTTAAATTCAGTAGTTGTTGAGTGCCCTCTTGTACTGCATATTTCACTTTGGAAGCTCCTGTCACTCTCATCTCATTTACTCACACTAGTGAGCACTAGAACATTAACCTGTGAAGCCCACACCCTCTGACTTTTAAAGCTTCATAGGTTCATAGGTGTGTACTAGGCTAATGGCCCTGGAGCCTTTACAACCCTAGCCCATAGGATTACCCTGACATCATGCCACCCAACCTTAGTTCCCAGTGCCTCTGTCGAGAAGAGCCACTGGAGTGATCCCTGGGGTGAATTTCCTATTTCCCATCCACTCATCAAGATTTCTCTTGAAGAGGGCCAGTGAGATGTTCTGCTTGACATGTATGACAGGTCTATTCCATAGCATGGGCAGACTCTGGGTTATGAACCTGTCCCTCCAGCATGTTCTGATGATTGTGGTAATGAGGAGGCCTCTGGAGCATGTGGTGCAGAGGTATTGGGATTTCTTTAGGTGTAGCATTTCTAACAGAGCTGGGTCAGACATAGCTTTGTAAGTCGAGCAGAGATTGCCTCTAAGTAGGCGATATGAGACAGAGAATAGTTGGAGTTTATCCATATAGGACTAGTGTTTAAGGCCTAGGATCATCTTTGTGAGGTACTCTTGTGACCTCTCCATCTGTTGCAGATGTCTAGTGAGGTACATGCCAAATGGGGCATTGTACTCGATGACTGCCCTTTGGAGGGAAGAGTAGAGGGAGACAATTACCTCTTTTTTTCCATGGATGAAAAACCCTTAGTAATGAGATGTGCCACATAAAAGAACTTTATGACCACAGTGGCAATGTGGTGGTCAAAAAAGAGGTAGCTGTCAACCTGTGTTCCCAGATCTCTTATAACGCCTTTTGTGCTCAATAGACTACCATCGATGTGGTAATTTAAGGGAACCAGGTTTTTCCCAAGGGGGATGATGACACATCTTTTGGCATTGAGCTTAAGGCCATGATTCTGACATCAGTTGTTGGTCCTTCTGTAGGATGTCAACCTCACTTGAAGAGTTAATAATAGCTCCCAACTTGCAATCATCTGTGAACTTTGTCAGCCAGAGTCTCTTCATGTTGGCTTGGACTTCAGAGAAGTAGATACCAAATAGGAGAGGAACCAGGACCGAACCCTGTGGGTCTCCACTTGAGACTGGTCTGCATTCTGACTTGGAGTCAGCTACTTTCACACAGTGGGTTCTATCTGTGAGACAGTTTGCAACCCATCTAGTGATGTAGGGGTTGATGCCTAGCTTAGTGAGTTTTTCTATGATTCCTGAGAGGGGAATGGTATCAAAGGCCTTGGCTAGATCAAGGTAGGCTATATGAACCACCTTGCCTTCATCCACAGCTCTGGTGACTGATTCAAAAAAGTCAACCAAGTTGAGCAGGCATGATCTACCCTTCACAAAACCAAACTATATAGGATCCAGACTTTGGAGATTCCCTATATCCTTGTTTATTAGGTCCAAGATGATGTGTTCCATAGCTTTGCATATCAGACTCGTCAGGCTAATGGGGTGATAGTTCCCAGGGTCTGTAGTTGCTCCTCCTTTGTGGAGAGGGATGACTGTAGCAGTGCGCCATTTGCTAGGGACAAAGCCTGAGGTGAGGCTGTGATTGAATAGGACACACAGGTGAGGTGCCAGTTCACTTTGTAGTTAATGTAGAACACAGCCAGGGATATTGTCAGGTCCCATAGAAGCTGTATTCTTAGCCTTGGACAGTGCTGTTTTAACCTGTGCAGCAGTAATACTGGGTGCCTGGCAATCTACTGGTATTGTGATTGGTTCTTTGAGGGGGGAGAGAGGGGTAAAGTTGGCACTGAATCTGTCGGCCAGTATATTGGCAATATCTGTTGGCTTGGTATAGGAGGTACCATTGTGCAGTAGCTCAATGCAAATCTGGGTATTGCCGTGGAGAGCCTTTACATAACTGTAGAAGGCCTTGTGGTTGTCTTTACTATTTGCTGCAATTCTGTTTTCATACCTAGCTTTAGAGGATTTGATGAGGGATCTCAACTTTTTGTTGAGGCTGATAAGGGGGTTTTTCCAGTCTTGGGACTTTACCTTATTCCACATCAGTTTCCTCCTTCTGTTACAGTTTGTTTATGGCAGGGGACTACCATATTGGCTTCCTTTTTTTGCAGGAGAGCGTCTTGGTTCTATTGAGTATGGTGAGATCCATGCATTTGTGTACGTGTTCGTAAAGTGCATTGGTGTATGATTTGGCAGTCATGCAACTATTCTCCATTTGCATGGGTGCCGTGAAGTTAACCACCTCTGTTTTTAGGAGCCCAAAGTTAGCTGTGGAGAAGTTTTTCATGGTGGTTACTTTTGCTGGGGGGGGGGGGGGTGGATTTCCAAGGTAATTAGCTTGTGGTCGGATCTAACCAGGGAGGAGTTAACTACTGGTGTAGAGCAACGGTCGCCCATGTTAGTGGTGACCAGGTCAAGGATGTTGCTACCTCTAGTGGGGGTAAGAATGAGCTGGTCCAGGGCATTGGAATTAATGAATTCCAGGAAACGTTGGCCAAGTGTATTTGGTACATGAGTAGTTTTCCCAGTTAATGGAGGGGTAGTTGAAGTCACCCAGTATGAGAGTGTTATGTTGGACCCTAATATCCTCCAGGGTGCTTAGAAACATGGAGTGTGAGTCTTGGGACATGGTTGGGGACCTATAGCAGACTACGACCTGAATAGCTGTCTTACCCAATGTTAGCTACACCTGAAGTATCTCAGATGCATTATGTTGGGCTACCAGTCTAGTGGTATGTGCATCCTTTATGAATATGGAAACACCACCACTTTTGGAGGTTCGGTCCAAGTTCTGGGGCTGAAAGGTGTGGAATGAGTTATAGCCTGGTAGTGCAGGGGTGCTTTCTGCTGCCTTGAACCAGGTCTCTGTTGCAGCATAAATGTTGATGTTTTCCATTTTAAGGAGTGCTTTGAGCAAGTGCATTTTGAGATTTAGACTTCTAGCGTTGAGCAGCATGATCCTCACATTGCATTTGTTTGTAGCTGTTACGGTGCTGATTTGATCTTTGGAACACTGCCTAAAAAAAGGCACTGTAGGACTGGCAACAGCCTTGACTAGTATCCAGAATCCCAGAGGTGATGGATGCATCTCTGGCAGAGAATCGAGGTCCGTCAATCATGTCATCCCAGGCAGACCGATACTGGATCCCCTTAGAATGACACAGGAAACTTAGCCAATTGTTGAAATCAATATTTTTTGCTTGTACTGTGGTATTATTCTGGGTGATGGTAGGATGCTGCTCAGGGCTAGGGTCATACCTGCCTGGGCTACGTAATTCAAGAGCTTCATGTAGTACAGGAATGTACATCTCGGGTCATTCACATTCTCATGTACAGTGACAGAGTCATATTTTACCTGTTGTTGAGAGACCCAAGTGCATGTGTTGTGTGGTGGATCCTGGCACCTGACAGGCAGCTGACTGTTACTTTCTCCTTATTCATCCTAGTGAGTGGGACATCAGTGTGCCTCACTATCACGTCACCTATAACTAGTGTGTTGGGCATGCTTTTTTGCCTTAGGTTCTTTGGTTGAGTGGCACACTGTTTAGGGGAGTTATGTGTCTTGTGATTAGTGTTGTGTTGTGGTGGTCGAGTGCATTTCTGCCTTGGAGGTCTCTGCTGTTTGGGTAGATTTTTATTGAGAGCCTCTGCAAAGGCGGGTGTGTGGTTTGTGTTTTTATGTGAGGGCAGTACTGGTGTGTGTTCTGGAGGGCCATGTGTTCCATGTGGGGTGGTGCAAGCGTTGACCTCCTCTTGACCAGCTATTCCGGTCTTGGCTGGAGAGTGAGTGGCTTCCAATTTGGATATATAAGTACATCTCTTGCAAGTCTGAGTGTTGGGAGGTAAGAGGAGAGGGTTGTCAGTGTACATGAAGCAGTTGCTACATTGCCTCAGGATGCCCAAGTTCACCAGGTTAATAGGAGAAAGCACAGAGAACTGACCTTTAGACATGCCTGGAGGGATGGGCATTAATAATAAGTACTGAAGCTGATTCCTTGTAGAACATTTAGTGTTGGTAGCACTTCTGTGTGCTACAATAATTGCTACAAGAAGTCTGGTAAAGTGCTAAACTAATAAGCTAGTAAACATGTAGGAGAGGACAGAACAAGCAGATATAAGGGAAAAATGGAAGAGCAGACGTTGGCACCGCTCAAAAGCTTACAAACAGTCCTGGATACAGCAGATCTTTATCTGGACTAGACTAGTTACAGGAAAGGCAGGAAATAAGCACAAATGCAGGCTTTTAAACCAGAAAGTTGAAAGAGATGGAAAAACTGCCCAAACAGCCAATAAGCTACAATTTCTGGGCCAGAAACCACTCCTCTTGTGGTAGATAGGCTACCTAGTGCTTACCACTCCCACTGATAAGCTAGAAGGCTTCCCTCCAACACAGAAAGTCTTGGGGGGGGGGGTCTCAGAAGCTTACATACAGTCCTGGATACAGCAAATCTGTATCTAGACTAGACTATACTTACAGGAAAGGAGGGAAAAGTGCAAACGCAGGCTTTTACACCAGAAAGTTGAATGAGATGGAAAAACTGCCCAAACAGACTATAAACTACAATTTCTGGTCCAGGGTTGGGAGGCTCAGAAGCTTACATACAAATTTGTTGCATCCAGGACTGTATCTGGACTAGACTAGTTACAGGAAAGGTGCAAAACAAGTGCAAACACTTCATTTGCTCTTCACTTTTATATCATTCTACCTACTTCATGCATACTGAAATCCTTATCCTATTAACCAATTTTTCATCCTTTTTTAGAATCTGCAACATCTGAAGCAGAAATACTCATAAATGGAGAGCCTATAAACAATTTCTCAGAAATCAACTTGGATAAGTGCTTCTGTTTTGTTGTGATAAGAAAAAGAGCACAGGGTCATTATTTTCTAGTCTTCCTAGGGATTGCCAGTCTCTTGAAAGTCTGGAAACTGCTTCTTCAAAGCTAGTTTAGGATTAGTGCTTTTGTTTTGCTCCTAGTAAGACAAGGACATTGATTCTTGACCATATCTGATTGGGCATTGTGAATGTGACTTACATGATTGATCTAGTTGCTATTTTGGTGGAAGCCTCTTTAGGTTTTACTTTACACCATTGTACAGCTTACTTCTCCTGAGCTGAGCTACTGTACATGCTATCCAGGGCATTTACTGAAGGAAGGCTACAACAAGCCTAAAGAGCCCTGCAACAGCTGGGATGAGACTACTGATCACCAAAGAGACTATTTCCTGCTTCCCAGGATCCAACTTGGGATTCATGCTGTTGCTGAGTTTTTGGTGAAAGAAGGAGCAAAGGAGTATTGATCTATGGTATGATCACAGTTCTCACTAGGGCTAATATACAATTATCTGCCATGGGATAGGTACGACCAATCAGAAAATCTAATTCAATCCCCAAAATAGCATTGCCCTTTTTAGATCACTAAGTGCCCTCTCACCCTTCACCGCTGCCCCCCCCCCCCAGTCTTTAACAGCTTCCGGTGCCTATGTCACTGAGTGTGACACTTTCTAAATTTAGGCTAATACAAAGCTTGGCCACCATGAAGTCAATTCACAAACATAGGGTATATGAGTTCACATGACATGTGCTTCACAGGACAAATGCTGAACTTATTCCTTGAATGTGAAAGAAAGGAGAGAGAGACAGCAGCAGAAGTACATTTCCTCTATCGAAATAAAGTAAATTTGACTTCAGTAAAACTACAATAATACCTTTGTCTTTATAGTTCATGCAAAGTCTGACATTATAAGGAGCACTGTCAAATGGCGATGGCTAACATCCTATGACCGTATGGGTATAATATATGGAGAAATGTTTGATGGACAATGTAAGCTTACCATGCATCACTTGGCTTAGCCCACAAGTAACACAACATGCATCAAGTATTATATTTGTAACTTTGCACTGTCATATAGTGAATGTTCTGGCCCACAAATGCGGACTAGATGCTACCTCCTCACCTGCACAAGCCTGATGGAGGGGTTGCAGTGCTACTGCTGTCAGCTGGCCACCATCAGTATTATCAGTGGTGATGTCAATGACAGAGAGAGCTACATTGCCAGTATCAATGACTGGCTGTGGCATTTGCACACCAGACTGACACAAGATTATGTTATGTAGAGTATAGCAGGCCATAAACATTTTGCATGCTGTAGTTGACTAATACTGAAGGAGTCCCATTGACTCATCAAAGCATGGAAGCAGACTTTCATTAAAACTACCATTTACTCAATGACTATCTGTGTATTTGGAGAGGGCAGTCTTAAAGTGCTACTCTACAGCTCCCTAAGGGTTGTGGACTGGTGTCATCAGACAAGGTTTGAGTAGGTAGCCTACAAGACAGGCAGGGACATACAATACAAGGGGTAATTACTTAATACTTCCTATGCCACTATATAGATGCAGAAATAACTCTGGTTAACAACTTTAAAATAGCTTGTACTTGCCAGCTAGGTGACAAAGATGAATTCTACCATGCATGTTTGTCTCTAAAAGCTCTCCCTGGCAAACATGAGAAGGACTATGCATAGCTTGATATACACAATATAGAAAGGCCATACATTTCCCCAGTTCCCATTTGTGGGCCTACACAAGCTCAACAAAGCCCTTATTATACCCATATCCCCTTGATACTTGTCCAATAACTCCCGATCAGCAAAGTTAAGGCAAGTTATTCTTTGCTTATACCTTATTCTCTTAGGATAGGAAATGACAATTCACACACCAGGTTTTGGCCCCACTGAAATGAGGAACTCAAAGCGAGGTGCAGCTTGGGTTGCAAAAAAAAAAAAAATGAGTATCTTTATGATTTGCAAAGTAGATTGAAAAGATGTGGATTAGCTTTTTGTAACCCATCTGTACATGGCATAGATGAGTGTCAAAAAGCAGCTATGAATTGCAAAAGAAAGGAAAAGATTCTCTTTTACAAAGAAAAGCTGCAGTTTTTTCACACATTCCTCATTGCATCTCATTACTCCCTTATTTCCATAACACTTTCTTTTTTAATCATGTTCTATCTGATTCGCTTTGGTGCAGTTTGTGTCTCTGAATTGCCCCTGACCTGCATGACCTGTGCTCATACCTGCTGCACTTAAGCATAATGAGTACGAATACCACCCTTTGTTTTCTGCAGACTCCATGCCGGTTTGTGCTGAATTTTGAATTCACTTATTTAAAGCATCAAATATTTGTTTCCTGTACCTTGTCTACTAACTCATTGCCTTCCACTTTATTTTTCAGTGGAGGACAATAAGAAAGAATAAGGTTCTTATTTAATTTTATACCTGTTAATGTCCACTGTTTTCCAAATCTGTGAGTACATAACTGGTTCTGACTCACTTCTATAATGGACTGTGTATTAACTGTTTATTTACCATTTTATTTATGACTTATAAGGATGTTACAGAAGTAACTGTAGCTTTTTTACAGAGTCTTAAAAAAATAAAAAAGCAGTAAAGGGAAGCAATATTCTTAGCTGAATAAGCACAATTGCATCAACTGATTAAAGACAATATAAGTTGTGTGTTTGCTTCTGCTTATGTGCAAGTGCAACACATTAATTCAAGACAACTTGCAAATGAAAAAGCATTTGTATGCTTTTTGAATGACTTAAGGCCAGTATCATTGCTTCTGAAGTGTGTAACACAACAGCTCTTTGGTTTCAGCATTTAGCATGTCACGTTAAATGATTTCCATCAGTGTAGTGAGCAATCAGGCTTGTCATACTAACTGATGTGGACCTGCTTCAGGATTCCAGTTCATTTCTTTGCTTCCCTTATTTTCCTCCAACAATTTCTTACCATCACTGTTCCATTGATCAGCTCTGTTGTGGATGTACTTTATTATTAAACATCCCAGCCTGCATATTTAAATTCAAACTGTATCAAACAGGGTGGTCTTCTAAAGAAATTCACTGCAAGTATAGCTGCTACTGCTATTCAGAACACGACTCATTTTGAAAGGAAGGTCACAAGTGCATCACTGAAGTATCTCCTGACACCAGTACAGAATCTTCACTGATGGTAATGTGCTTTAGCCTACTTAAAAATCTTTAATCACTGTCTGTTGTTAAATCCCAACAAAACTAAACTGCTCTTCTTTACCCCTCCAGTAGATCCACCCCATTTTCTTTCTCCATAACATCCAACAATGGTACCTCTATCTCTCCAGATGACCATACTAAGCTTTTAGGAGTAATAGTGGACAGTAATCTCAAATTTGATCTGCACATCAATAAAACTATAAAAACTATTAAGAAGAAGCTTGGCTCATTATATAGAAAAAAACGTTTTCTAGCTCCATTAGCTAGGACTGCAATCGCCCACTCACACCTACTCGCCACCCTTCTATATGCCTCCCTCATACTCTCCAATTTGAGCAAAACCAAACTTAGTAAGTTCTCTCACTCTTACAACCATACTGCCAGATTTGCCATAGGCTTAACATATAGGACACATCACTGTCAAAACCTCAGTCTTTTTGGGTGGCTAGAACTGCCTAGCCTACTTCTGTTCAATCAGCTTATAGTAGCATACAAAATTCTGTACCACCCTGAAAATCCTCCGGCACTCAGAAATATCATAAAGCCATACAGTAATTCAAGGCAACTACGATCATCCAATAAACTGTTGGTCCAAACCCACAAAGCCATTAACTCAGCCTCTGTTTGCCAACTGTGTTGGTAGAACTTGGAGTTCACTTCCATCTAACCTTACCCTCAAACCTTCCTTAAGTCTCTTCAAAAAAGGCCTCAAACAGTATTTTAAAGAGCACTAGCTTTGTCCCTGTACTAACCCTGATTAATCACTACTTATTCAATGCCTTATTTAAATTAGTATTGTATGCATCTCTTGCTCATAATTGCTTGCTGCAACCTGTTATTTTTGTATACTATTACACACTGTGTATATTGTGAGTACCTAGTAGAGGGCTTTGTAAATAAGTTTGACTCATATCTGTTATGTTCTGTCTGTGTTATCTGGAACTTTTCTACCCGGGCCACCACTGAAAATGGACATGTAACCATTCGGACTATCCCTGTCAACAAATGTAAAATAAAATAAAAATAAAGAAATAATTATGTTATTCAGATGTACTGTATTTATTTGCAAAGACTCAACCTCTCATCTATCCCACTTCAGGGAAATAATGCTTGCATTCTAAATAATAGTTTAATTATTGGTGTGTGTCTGAGCAAGCAATAATGCCCAACAGGGTATGTTACTTTGTAAATAATGCCTACCCAGGGGTGGGTACTTCCTTATTATAGTGGCCCCAGCAATAGCATCCTTAAGAAAGTACCATACTTAACTTGACACATTGATAAATAAGAGGATGTAAGTTAATAACCATTTTCTGAAGAAAAATAAGTATATAGCAGTAATTATTGTTGTTATTTATTAAGTGCAGTTCACTGCCTTTTCTCCCGAAGTCACCAGCTTTAGGAGGGTTGAAGGCGGACAGAGATACAATTACAGTCAAAATCAGGGACAGTTGAAAGGTATGGTCTGGCAGCACAAAGTAACCAAAAGGTGTACTTAGTCTACTCTATGGTGTAAATGACAGTTAAAACTTAATCTATTAGCGCACACTCTACATCTGTCCTGCACCAGTTTGAAATGATGTACTGTTGGTCTTTAAAGCTTTAGCAGTGTTTCCTTTTTTATTCAGTTTGCCTCATGCATATCAAACCATAATGCTGCCTCCATTTTAAAAGTGAACAATGACTGCCAAAATGTTTAGCATCACTAAAATGCATTTTAGAAAAGTAACACATATTCATTTGTTTATTTTGTAGTGGATATGGAAATGTAATCAATAAGTGTTCTGTTTTTCATTTCACTCATTCAGAAATGCCATCTGGTTTTGCAATGGGGACAAAACTGATGAGTTACACAAAAGTATATGACATTTTTCGCTAACAATCTGAATATATGGTGGATCCGTCTTCCACATTTTTGCCAAGGCTGCTATAATAAGGAAGTACCCAGGGGTGTTATGAGGCCCCGACACCAGCAAATGATAGGGGGATAGTTTGTTTCTTTTTTTTTTGTCCATCAGAGTAACAAAGGATACTGAAACCTTTAAGGAATTATATATTTTTAATGTAGAAACACTGAGGTCTCTGGAATTGGTTTAGGTGCTTAATGAAGTAATAAAGAATGGCGAAGGAAGTGTTCTATGATGGGACAAATAAGCGAGGGATAAAGTAGGACTAACTTCTCTGGACCATGAAGAGACACTACAAAAATACACTGTGTAAGGTAGAAGAGTTTCCAAACCAAGACAGAGATCTGGTGCTCAAAGGAGAACTTATCAGTATAGGTACGCAATCCTCCAATGACTGGATCAAATTTAAGAGGGATGTTATTTATATTGCATATAGTGGTGATGGATTTACCAAACAAAGCTATATTGTATTTCTTAGTACTGAGGATAAGCCCACGATGAACACTCCAGTCATTTGTTTGTTCCAGTCCTTGCTGGAGCATTTGAGTGTCAAAATGGGATACGATAGCCACTCTGTTTGAAATCACCATCAGCCTTGGTTTGCCACAGTCCTTTGATATTAGGTTTCATATCAGAGAAGTATACACTAATGAGAAGATAACCCAGGAAATGTCCCTATGGGACACCACTGGCAAAACTTTTCTTTTTAGAACAAATATGTCCAACTTTAGCAGTGTGGGTTCTTTCATATATCCAATTAGCTGTCCTGTAAACTATATATGAATTGCTAATGAGGTGTGAATTTTTGTCAATAAACCCAGCATGGGGGAATCAAAGACCTTTACAACATCCAGGCAGGCAGAGTGAGACCATATGCCCTTTATCTATGGCCTTGGTAATTCCTTCAAATAACTCAAGTATCTGAGCAGACACGATTTGCCTTTTACAATGCTGAGCTGGTGTTTATCCAGGGATATAAGTTTTCCTATATCATTGTTTATTAGTTTAGCTATAGTACATTCTTAAGCCTTACAAATACTACTAGGATAACTAATTTACCTGTAATTTCTAAGGTAAGTAATGAAACCATGCATATACAAGGGCACCACAACAGCTCTTGTTTACACCTTGGGGATGTGATCATTAGAGAGACTGTAGTTGAGGAGCTGATGGAAGGACTTTGCTAGTTGGGACCTATTTCTTCTCAGCAGACATCCAGGGATACTGTCAAAACCCATGGAACTGACATTTTGAATTTTGGAAGGTACTGAAAAGACTTGGTTGAAAGTGATTTTGGGAGAGGAGATGTGAGGGGGGAAATGAGGAGCAAAGGGAAAGGAGGATGGGGTGAATGTAGAAGAGAATTTGTCCACAAAAATATTAGCAATATCCTTGGGATGAGTGAAAAAAGTACCAATAGAACTATGTTCAACACAGAATTGTTGGTTACTTCTAAGATTATTAGTATATCCATAGAAGACCTTATGGTTGTCTTCTGAACTGGTAACAAAGCTAAGCTCCTAGTCATCCTTACATTTCCTAACAGCTGAACTGGAAGACTTTTAAGATGACCATTAGATTTTTCTTTTTGTTATACAGTTTATTGAAGTGGGAGATCCACCATATGGATTTTGTTTTAAATTTGACACTTTTCTTGCTTCAGATGGGTACAAATGTTTCAGTACATCTAGATAAAAGGGATTAATATACATAGGGATGGGCAGCAGCCTCCTGTACAAATTTTGCTGGGCAGCAATACCATTTGTGATTATCATTAAAACAGATAAATAGTAAGGAACTGAAACTGGAGTAGTCGTTTGGGGCCATGGTGCAGGTTTTCAGGAATAAGGTCGTACAAAGGTTGTCAGATTTTAATAGGGAGGGATAACGAGCAGCATCGTCCTTTTGGGAGAAATATAAGTGAGGACAAGAGCTTGAGGATTAACACCTCTGTTGGACAAGGGGGCATTTTTTGTTTTAAGTGCATAATAATGCTCATAAGCCCTGCATTGTTACTCATGAGAAGATCCACATAGAATGCATCATAGGAAAGCCAACCAGAAACATAAACAAAACAACATTTTCTGAAAGAATCCTGTAGCATTATATATTTTCTGATTTGTGACAATATAAAAGTGAGACCAGTTATTGATATATTGACAGTATGAACAAAACACCCAGGGTTACTTGCTATGCCTTTTATTTGCCTTCTGGACTGGCATTCCTGTTTTACTAAAAATCTTAAATTTAAAGTTCTTTATAAACTTTTTTAAATGCCTCATTACCAAACTTACTAACTTACCACAGCCAACCAAAATACATTATTTATTTTGATAATGCTTTTAATATATAGAATAAGAAGAAAGGTCATGGCCAGAACTTTACTTTTGTTAACTGCAGAGGCCTCACGTCAAGTTACATTGCCACCTCCCAAAATGTTGTCCTGTTCGATTCTCAGCTAGAGCATCTTCTGTGTGGAGGCATGCGTGAATGAGCGTGCCTTCGTTGAAGGTTGTGCATCAGGGCTGGTAACTCGGCATGTAAAAATCCACAACCAAACATTAGCATTCCTTGGCTGGGATTTGTAAACACAGCATGCAAAAAATACCTTGATGAACAGCAACATACAAAGTGGAGCTGATTCAGAGCCTTGCAAAGGGGCAATCAAGCTACCCAGGAAAATAGTATGGTTGATATCATATGCTACTGACTGTATGCTATATGCATATTAGTGACATTGTGGAAATGAGAGCAATTGTAAATGAGGATAAAAAAAGTGACAGCATGCTTCAGATATGTACAAAAATAGTGTGACAAACTATGTTGAGCAGCAAATGTGTACACCATCATTTGTCAGTGAACAGAGAGATGGAGTGTTTTAAAGTGCCAAGAGAAGCATTTGCATCAGTTGAGCAGCATTGTTGGGGGAATTCTTGCAGTCACTGTCCATGGCAGTGTAGGTAATTGATGCCCAAGTTGCAGATGGATCCAACAGTGCTGAACAAACCTCCACTTCCACAACAAGAACATAGTGAAATACACTCCCATGGACAAAGACATTAAATGGGAACTTACAGAAATGTGCCATCCTCACATGAAATCCCATGGGATGTGTGGAATACCAGTCTCTGTGCACATTAAGGTATGTGCAACACTGACCATCCTTGCTATGGGAACCTTCTAGCAGCCATCTCATGGCATGGTAGGTGTTTCACAAACATGTACCTAGGGATTACTGTATCACTTATTTGATGTCATGCTGCAGCATGTGGAGGAATATGAGTGGTTCCCACACAGAGGACAGAAACACAACTATGCATGTCTTCTTTTAACCATCCCATATTCTGGGCATTCTAAATGCCACTGACTGCATCCACATTGCCATCAAGGCCCTGCCTGGTCCATGTGGCTGTTGGTATGTCAGTTGGAATGGTTTCCATGACACCATCTGGCCAGTGTACAATTAACAATGTGTCTGTGCACCATCCAGGCAGATCTCATGATTCCCACATCTGGCTCATGTCCAGCTTATAACAGTGATATGTGTATGTGTGTGATTTCCATAGCGACATCTTACTGAAAATGATGGATATGCCCTGCAGCCGAGGCTCAGGAGACTGACCTATAACCCGCAGATCAGGTTGACATGTCATGCAAGTCCTTGCTGTCACAGACCTGAAACATTGTTGAGCATGTGCTTAGATTCCTGAAGACCCATTTCCATTGCTTAGATTCCTCTGGTGGTGCACTGATGCATGCTCGGGAGATGAACAGCAAGATATTTGCTGTCTGCTCTGTGCTGTACAAGCATGGTGGTGTACACTAAAGCTGCAGCATGGGATCACTATTGGAGGGCCAAAGATACTGGATCCTGTAGCACAGGAGGTAAATGTTGAGGAATCATTGGAGGAACTGGTTGCAGGAGAGCACCATTCAAGGCTGAGGTGGGTGCAATAGGCTTTAGCACTGTCAAAAAGGCAGAGTCTGGAAAACAGCTATAGACCAGAATAAAGACAAAAGAGATTAACAATTTATACATGTAATAGTTCACCCAAGCTATACATTACAGTGCATTACTTGGCCACACTGTGCATCAAACACTACCTACCTAACCTGTATACCACAAAAGTGTGGGTAGGGCACAGTTGTCATCATTTGAACAGGTACAGTGGTGCACAATGACACGGAGCAGCATTGGCTACATTAGATGAAGAGGGGACTAGATGTGGAAGATTTAATGTGTTACATGGCTTGGTGACTGGGGAAGCTAGGTACGCTGTATAGCAAGCTGGTGGAGCTGTCTGAGGATGACAGGGCGACAGGTGTTCTGCACAGCTGCTTAGTAGTGGTACAGATGGACACAGTTGCAGTAAATTGAAAATTGTTGTGCAGGCGTGGATCTGAAATGAAGTAGTACACAAAAAAGCTCAAGCCTTCACAAACAGGTGCGGGATTTATTTTTCAAACTGCAAGTAAGCGCTTTTGTTCCAAAAAGCATTTACAGGGAACTTCATCAGACCCTTTTTTGTGTACTTCTTGGTTTTGTGGATTTACAGTTTGGTGGATTTGAAATGGTTGTGGCTCCATAAGAGAATGATGCATGGACTACCTTGGCCATTGGAGCATATCCTCCATGCAAAGGCACTGCCAGTGACACCCATTAGCAGGGATGATGAGGAACTGTGGGACCATGACTGTGTCAGTGTGATGTAGAAGAACACCAAAGAGGCTACTTCATGAAAACAGCCCCACCATTCCACTGCAAATTTTCTACCTGTGGTTGTTTATAATAAGGATGACGTTTTGTTTTCAGTCTACTGGCAAGTGGACTGGTATGTCTAGACATACATTAAGAATAGATTCTAAATCAACCATTGATTCTAATAAGCTATTTAGTATTTTTAAAGCCTCTCATTATAAGAGACAAATAGTTTGTGTTTTACAACATAATTTGTTATTCAATGGTATTGCATCCATTATAAAAAAAAAAAAGAAATGGAATATTTTATTGATGGATCCTTCATTGCATACCATTTTGTGCAAGGTTTTCATTTTACAAAAGGAAGTGTATTGCTGATTATTTAAAAACTACTGTTTTATACATCCAAATGAACACATCTGTAGAGACGTACACTCCAGGGATCCCCTGTGTTGATTGTAGAATTTGCCCTTTATT
This sequence comes from Protopterus annectens, assembly GCF_019279795.1. Taxonomy (NCBI): domain Eukaryota; kingdom Metazoa; phylum Chordata; order Ceratodontiformes; family Protopteridae; genus Protopterus; species Protopterus annectens. Next base: position 582,688,907 of record NC_056747.1, on the reverse strand, counting down.
TTATTAGAAATGTACTAAATTAATCACCTAAAGGTGGATATTAAATGTAAATTTAATTGTACTACTACTGCTGTAATTTATGTTATAGAGTGCCCTTGCTATTTATTTTTTACAGGCAAAACTGCATGAGCTTTTCAACTAGAATTAAAGAACACTTAACATTTGCAAAACTAAAAAATATTAAAGTCCTTTAACAGTGCATTATAATGAATGTTATGAACATTATATGTTCAATTTGAAAATTGAAATTTTAGAACAGGTATATTTTAATGTTGGTAATGATTTATTTATTTAAAGATGATTGCAATATAAGGAAAACATTTTATATTTAAATTTAACACACTATTACCTGACCTTTTTAAACTAATTGTTTTATCTGTTAATTGACGCTGTTATATAAGCATTGCATGTTTGTCTTTTCGGCTTTTCCCGGTTAGGGGTCGCCACAGCGGAACTCCGGTCCGCTAATGATTGGCAGCAAATTTTTATGGTGCCGAGTTGCCAGCCCAACCTTCAGCAAAGGCACGCTCATTCACGCATGTCTTTTGAAGGCCACTCGACCATGGTGAGGACATGCAGACTCCACACAGAAGGCACTCCAGCTGAGAATCGAACAGGAGAACCTCTTGCTGTGAGGCAACAATGCTACGCTACTGCTGTACCACCATGGCTATACTATATAAGCATTGCATGTGGTTGTGTTTTTTTTTTTTTTTTTTTTTTTAACCTTCCTTGGAAGGCTTTTTACCCTAGGAGCTAGAATAAAATGCTTTCATGTATGGAAATTTGTTGTTTTCTTTCATTATTTCTTATAGGTTGTTTTTAACATTGTTAATAAAAATGTAGAAACTAGTGCTTGTTTTAATATAATTTGGTAAGTGTATTCCAGACATAAGCTACTCTCTCAGAAAACCAATTAGCACATCGCTTATTCCTACATAAACTACTGCACAGGTTGTCTGATGATTCTCTATTACTCTTTGATAACCCCAAACATTTTCAGAGATAGCTGTCTCTAAATTCTTATATATATATATATATAAGGTCTCATCTGTATGACACATTGTGCAAGTTCAAGTATTTTAATTTTTCATAATAACTTAAACTTTCACATTCATGGATGGCCTTGGTATATTACGAATATATGAATGTTATATAGATGCTCCCTTATTCTATCTTTCAGCATCCTGTCGGTCTTTACAATATTGAATGACAACATTGCAAGCAATGTGCCAAGTAAATCACATAATGTATGGTACAACTTGCATCAACTCTAAATACATATTTTCGTCCAGTGTCCGGATGTTCAAAGGAACCATGGTTATCTATGTAATAAAGGCAATAATTACATTTAAGTCATGGATGTGTAACATTATTGACATTACTACGTTCGTATATGATCCACTAATATTGCTCTCTCCAAACATATTATGAAATTTGAGGAGCAGCATTTGTTTAGGTTTTTAGTAATTGATATAATCAGACCCAGTGTGCATGAGGGGGGACATAAGGGATGTCAGCTAAGTGATGGGCTAACCAAGACTGTATCTTGGGCAACTTTTTACCTATACTCCTTATGCTGATATTAAAAAAGACCAATCCTGATGTATTATGGGGTAAGTTACATTAGTGGCAATTGTATTATTGTGTAGTGTAGGGTGGATGCTGATTATGTACTGTGGTCTGGAGTTTGGGTGGATATTGAAAAGCCAATTCAGAATTTGACAGAAGAATTGATATGCAAACAGCCATTTGTATTTCAATTTTGGTTGGAAGCTATATTTGTTATGGTTGGTATATAATGTGAGGTGGGGATATTTTCTTTTGTATAGATGTATGCTGGAATGCATAAAAAGGGTAGAGGCTATGGTAAAGGTATTATAGGTGAAATATGAAATTATTGCATGGAACATATATGCGAGTATGTATTTACTGGAGAGACTGCATTGTACGAATATTAAGAGAGCAAGTAGTATCAGAGTCAATTGTGAAAGCAAACATAGAAGATACAGAACTTTTCAATGTCAGTGAGAGTGGTCTGTGATGGTAGACCTCCAACTAAACCGATTTTCTCTCATAATAGTATGGAGTTTTGTCTCAGCGTGAATTATCATGTCAATAATACTGCAGTGGACCTGTTCTGCAGCTCTTTTGTGGTCACAAATAACATTCATATCCATTGTGAAGTCCTGCCATGCAGACATGCTTCCAGAAGGGCTATCAGCCTTGTCTGTACTGGGAATATTCCTACTGTGTGCACAGACTTACCTGCAGTAACACCTCTGTTTCTGCTTGGGAGAACTTTTCCAGCCACTGTCACTGTTTTTGTACCAGTGTAGTATTAGTACACAGGAACATACACCTGTAGTCTGTGCTTGGGCACCAATATTTTACACATCAGTTGTAAAAGTGCATTGACTATACTGCTGCTGTGGCTGCAACAAGATGCATGCTTACTATACTATGTTTAAACATGTCATGTCCCCAAAGCCACCCAGTTGGGGCAGGTTAGAGACAGAACGTGCTGAAACATTCATCTATATGGAAGTGTGTTCCTATTTACATTGCCAAGGCACGTGCCACAGAACCCATTCACAGCCTGACCCATTCAGTAAGTGTGCCTCACCAGATTCCCTTCACATGCTCAAAGTTTCAAAACTTCAAATTGCAAATGGTCGAGACCATAAGATTGAAGGTTTGAAACTTCAAACATTTTGAATGGAAATCACCATACAGCACAGAATGGGATATTTACCACTTTCCTCAGAGTTAGTATATTTATTTAGCAGAAGGTGTGGAGGTGCAGGGGGCATGCCCCCTGTAAAAACATAAAAATGTTTATTTTTTTTATTTTTTTTTGCAATCTTAAAGTTTCAAAATTTAGATCTTATGTTCTCGACCATTTGCAGTTTTATGTTTTGAAACCTCAACCTTGTAAAGTAGATCCACCTCACCCACACACCCCCTTCTCTGTGTGTATCTGCAGAAATCCTGTAGCAGAGGTGAGCTGTCCAGCTCATCCCTCTCTGTGTTGCCACCCAACATTGGCTACCCCAGCAATCTTTGCCAGAGAAAGACAGACAGAGACACATGCACAAGCACATGCATGCATGTGTGTACAGGTACATGCACACGCATGCATGCATATGTGTACAGGTACATGCACACACACACATACACATTCAGCTATGGCACATATAACTGTGGACAATTTGAAGGATCACTAATTCACCTATGGCATACCTTTAGGGCATGGAAGGAAACCAGAGCCCCTAGGGAAAACTCATGCAGACACAGACTAGAATGCAAGCCAGTCACAGAAGAGACCTTAGATGAGAAAAGAAGTAGAGAACCAAGAGCTGTGAGATGGCATCACTAACTGATGTTATTTATACATTTAAAATAACAGATCATGGTGGTGCTGCGGTAGCGTTGTCGCCTCACAGTAAGATGCTGTCCGGTTCGATTCTCAGCTAGAGCGTCTTCTGCGTGGAGATATGCGTGAATGAGCGTACCTTCGTTGAAGGTTGTGTGTCAGGGCTGGTAACTCGGCACGTAAAAATCAACTACCAATCATTAGCGGACTGGAGTTCCGCTGTGGTGACCCCTAACCTGGAAAAGCCGAAAGACACAAACAATTTATCTTGGAATGCTGGCAATTACTGACCTCTCTAAAATATCGCATTTAGTCAGTTATTCAGTTAATTAGTTATTGAAATCAGATGAGTAAACTGGTCTTCAGAGAATTTATGTGTGTGCTGTGCTGTATGAAATACACTTTATAGAGATAATGGAGAAGTTGTTATAACAACTGGGGAAATATCCTTAAGGTGTGACTATAAATAAGAAAGCATTCCATACTTGGGAGTGAAAATGAGATAAATTACAAATTCTATTCTGTCATGTGTTTATATGGCTTTCTCAAACTGTTTCAGTATTTCCTGAGGAATTGTAGTTACGAAATGGGAGTGACCAGCAGTCGCATTGCTTAGTGACAATAGAGTGGAGATGTTAAAAGAAAGCATGCAGAGAAAGAAGCTGCTTTCTGTAGAGATGTGTTTCAGCCAGTACTACACAATTCTACCAGAACTAATTTCTCTAGTACATTAATGGGCAAGTAGGACTCTTCCGTCAGAAACAACCACATACACATCTTTTGAGTGCATCTGCTATGGACTGGTTCAAGTCATGTGATCTCTGTACATGGAAATTGATATAAGACGCAGTTTTTCCAAGAGCAAGTGGAACATTGTTCAAAATGATGCAACTATGTTAGTGAAGGCAAAGTGCAACCACAAAAGGATTGTTTTGCTAGGCAGCTTGTTACTTAGTATATGACTACAATAATCACCCTGTCTTCTTAATATTTAACTCTAAAAAATGCAGTACTTCTACTCATTAAAATGATGTTCATGCTGGCATTTCAGTTCACAGTGAACAAAAATCAAATCTACAATGAAAACACTGCTTTAGTAAGTATGAAGCATGTACTCAAAGCACTGAATCATTTGTACATAATGCTGGAATGCACATACATTTTCTGAGAACATGCTGGTTAAAAACCCAATTAATGTTTGAAACAATGCATGTGACAAGACTAAAAATGTTTCTCTTCCCTGATGAATTTATTTGATGCCAGATATACAGGTTGACACGCAGAGATGCCTTCAGTAGCATCCTATAACACACAAAGCTGTGTTTTTGAAGGGGTAGCATCTAGTCTCTCAGTTACTTTAAGAGCAATTTATTGTATCAAGCAGCCAGCTTTCATGAGATTTATATGTTGAAATTAAAATTACAAAAGTTTCAAGGTTCCTAAACAGTTTTAATAAGTTCAGTTCATTAAAAGTGATTCTGGATGAAACTACATGTTTAATGCAATTTTCAATGAATTTAGAAATGACATGCTCTTTCGGAGAGAAAATTTCCTCAAGATCCAAGTGTGAGCCCAAATACTGGAAATCTTGACACTTTTCAAAAATTAGGTGACAGCTCCTCAAAAAGACAAAAAGACAACCAGCCAAACAAAGAAAAACACCAAATTCCAAAAGAAGCTATTACATCTTTTAAGAATTTTCACAGGGTGGATTTGTCTCCCTGCTCCCTAATATGGAGGGCAGCACCACAACACCCTTGCTACTCACATATATTAACTTCAAGATCACTGTATCTCAGTGATAGGTTAGTACTTTGAGGTACCACAATTCTGGAGTTAATATATATTCCCTTTAATCACATTTTCTTAGTATTCCCAGGACTTGGTTACAGTAGTTGGACTTGTAGTGGACACCCTCCCCATACAAAAGACTACTTTCTGTATTTCTAGACTTTATTTATCTGTTTAGTAATTTATTCATTCATTCATTCATATGTGTTAACCAAGGCTAGTGGTCTAATCAACGACTTATTTCAGCCACAGCTCGAGAGTAACATATGACTTTAAGATTAAACAAATGCTAATATATCAATTCATATTGTAAATGTTGGAAGTATTAAATTACAAAGAGTATAACTGGATACATGCAATTACATTTTAACATAATTGCATCTTAAAGCAGGGGCAATATTCTAACCACTGAGCCTTTGGTTGACAAACCTGCAAATCAGGCAGTTTTTTTATTTTACTTTTATATTCTGTAACTCAGAGCACTGCCTAGTTTAAATGACTTGCTCAGAGATGTACACTAGGCAAATGGAGACTATCGGAATCAAACATCTAGATTAATGGTCGAAAGATATTAGCAGCTCATAGCCTTAATCCACTCTACTAGACTTCCATGCAGTTGAGCATTATCTCACAAATGGTCAACACAAAAATGACTGGCATCATATCTTTAATTAATAAAAGATCATTTTTTCTACCTCTGTTTTTCTCTTGCACAGATGACCATTAGCCTCACCTGGTACCTGTCCTCAATAACTGTGTCTACAAAGCCTGACTTCATCTTCCCTTGGACCTAATTTGATACATGTTCAAGGCTACTAAAGGTCTTCAAGCATCCCAGTGCAGCATTACACTGCTGCTGTGGGAATTTTTTACTGTACAGTCTACCTGTACACAAAGACGTCAAAAATGTTAACCATGGTAATCTACAGACTGCTGAAGCATTCCAAGGTATATTATTAGGAGACTGTGAAAGTGCCTCATTTCACTAGGGCAAGAATGCACCCTCACTTGACAGAACCCACCCCTCCCATCTGGAATGAACAAGGTAACAAATACTCCTCCTTCCCATCCATCTGCCTGGCTCCACCAGGTGCCCATATTGCCAGTGAAACTTGGATCATCAAGGTCTCAGTCAGGGTTAATCCCCTCTATGCCATGAAGTGGGTTAAAATGTAGTGTTTTATAATGTTATTACTCTTGGGCCTTTTGAAAAAATGTCATTTGATTATAGTGATGTCACAGCATTTTATTTCCTGGGGTAGTAACTATTAACTGTTTACAAAATTACAGTGTAAATGCTGCTTTCCCTGTCATCAGTGCAATCAGAAGCAGACTTAAAAAGTAAGTCTTCGTATTTCACTTTTCTTGGGTTTTGTGAGTATTTATTTTCTCTGTATGACCATGCTTTCTCAGTTCTTGGTTGTAAGCTGTGGGAATGCCACCATTCTTATCTTAAAGATCATTCCTCTTACCCTAGTTTCCAATCAGAAAAAAGCACATCACAAGATTTTGGGGAAAATGCAACTATCGTTCTGGTCATATAACGACCTCTTCCTACGCTTCTTCCCTCTCCATAACTAGCTGTGACTCTACTTTTCATTCTGATTCTTTCAGTGTGCCAACTGTGATATCCTCTCTGTATAAAATGCATATACTATGTTTTTATTTCACTCATTCTGTATATAGTGTAATGTATCTATTGCCTTTATACCTTCAAGTCATCTCTGATATTCACATTGTATATAATATATACATATATTACATTGTGTCTTTCATTCTGTATATAATGTCAAGTATCTATTGTTTTACTCTAGGCTGAGACTGAAATAGGTCAGATGTGATCAGTGCTCCTCCCCAGTTAAATTCAAAATAAATAAATATTTTCAATGACTTAGTGCTGGAAAGTATAACAGGTAAGAGGCTAGCAACTGTAAAAATGAAAAACTTTGTTTGCTAAACTACATTCCTGATGGGAAATGTTATATCTTACTGAACATAGACTGCACATTGGGAGCTTTATGATATTTTAAAAAATGTAAGGAACAATAAGTGTTGAAAGATAGTGCCTTGTCACCATGAGTAAATGAATCTTAGAGATACTGAAACTTGAAAAGGAGGCAAATTATCTTAAATTAATTGCCAGAGATTCCTAAACAGGCACAGACTGACAGATTCAATGATCTGACTAAACTGTGCAATATGCTAGAAACAGACATGAAGACCACAACGACCCTTTAGGGATCCTGTATTCAAAATAACAGAAATGTATACGTATGTATTTAGCATGCTGATTTAAAACAGGCAAACATCCTGAAACCCCATGATATAATAATTAAACAGTGAAATGGCAATAAGAACACATCACCTACTCTCACATGGTTAAAAAATGACAGCTAGAAAAACAAATAGGAGTACACAATTTTTATAAACAATTGTTAGAATATAACTGCACTTGCTCTGATCACAAAAAATGTTTACAAGTTAAAGTCAACTACTAAGGATATGAAAAATGTATGCAAAAAACTGCAAATATTGAAAATAGACATGCAGACAGATAAATTACATACTTGAATATAAAAAAAGTATAAAAAAATATAAAAACAGAAACTGCTAAAATGTTACTTAAGTGTTTTTAGCATGCTGTCCTAGTACTGCTCCTTGTATGAAAGGCACACTATCACATACCCAACATATTAATGGACCTCTAAAGCATGTAGCCTATAAGACCTACTGTATTAGTTTCTCTTCCATGACTTGTTACTGGAATATATTTTTAGGGATGATGGTTGATTGTGTACATGCAGATATGTAGTTCTCAAATTATTCTAACACAAGAGCAGATGCTTCCTAGTTTATATACTGTTTTAACAAGCCTTGTTTTAAATAAGTATCAGAAACCTTCATGTGAAATACAAGAAATAAAAAAGTGCAAAAATAATTTATTCCTAAATGAAAATGTATATTTTCTTACCTTACACTAAGTAGTAATGCACTGTGCTATCTGGGGCACTGAAGATGTCTCTTGACTACATGAAAGAAGCATAGGCAGGCAGCACAGCTGTGAAAGGCAGAAACATAAACAAAACAGTCTCTATGGTAACAAGACGTCTCTTCTGGCAACGGGGGTGTGGCCTGTTTCAAGAAAGAAGATCTGAACTAACAAAAGGAACATAGGTGGTTATACAATAGGGTTTATTGCTCATGTAATTGTTTCTGGACTCCTCGGATGTTCTAATAATCACATTTCAACAAAATGGAGAAAAAATAAAAGAATGGTAGCTAACTCATTCATCAAAATGCTAAAATATTTCCAGGAACTTCATTCCTGAAAACTCCAACTGACTATAAACATTGTTGTATATTTAGGTTTTGAGTGATGTTAAGCTCGCAAGAATGATCTAATTTTACTGTATTCAGAGAGTGAGTGATAGTAAGCTCTCAAGAATGATCTAATTTTACTTTATTCTGAGAGAAAAGCATCCATGATATCTGTAACACTCTTAGACATACTGTAGGAGACTAACATTTTACAAAATTATTATATAATACATTATAAAGCAGTTTAGAAATGGAAAAAAAATGTGTCTACATTTTTTTTATGAAACAAGTGATTCTATACTTTCATTATATCATTAGTTTGTCAAACCATGGTAAAGGCTTATGCCACTTAACAGTTTGGCTTTGCTGTCATATGTAAGTGATATTACATTAAGTGCCTTTATTGGTTATTATACCATGACCCCCCCAAAACTTGCACGCTGATTGGCCAGCGTGCCCGTTGTAAATTGAGTTATACTAATGGAAAAAGGTCCGGTCGCCCGGACTTTTTTCCATTAGTATAACTCGGTTTTTTAAAACACTGTCTCGCTATGTTAAATGGGTTTAACATAGCGAGACAGCTTTAAAATAAGCAATGGAGATCTCCGTTGCTTATTTTAAAGCTGTCTCGCTATGTTAAACCCATTTAACATAGCGAACAGTGTTTAAAGCAACGGAGAAAGCAAGATCTCCGTTGCTTTTTTTAGTGTTTCGCTATGTTAAATGAGTTTAACATAGCGAGACAGTTTTAAAATAAGCAAAGGACATCTCCGTTGCTTATTTTAAAACTGTCTCGCTATGTTAAACTCATTTAACATAGCGAACTAAAAGCAACGGAGATCTTGCTTTCTCGTTGCTTTTGCCAACTCTGATGTACTGCGCAGGCGCGGTACATCAGAACTGCCGGATGCCAGACATCTGCGGAAGGGCAGCAAACAGGCATTATACTATGCCATTATTTAAGAAAAGTAATAGTTTCTTTTCTTAAATAATGTCATGGTATAATAGCAATAACCCACGCCTGGGTGTGGGTAATGCTAAATTTACCCACGGTTGGCTTTGTTTGGTCCCTCGGGCAAAACCACGCCAACCGTGGGTAAATTTAGCATTACCCACACCCAGGCGTGGGTTATTGCTATATTGGCATACAGTTTAAGCTACTGCATTAAGACTCTATAGTGAGGGATAGTTCCCTCCAAATTGTATATACCCCCATCTTTCCAAAATGCCCAGTCCAGTTTGCCAATCTTAGTTAACACTGGCATGACATGGTGGACTTGGCAGCAAGAGGTAAGAAAAGATGAAGCAACGTGTGGCTTACCTTCCTTTTTCCTGGTAGGGTTAAAATTACTGGGTTCCCTTAATTCACCACTGACATCTTCAGCTTGAGGGGTTCTGGACCTCCCTCCCCAAAACAAGCTCATGATATGTGCAGGTGCATTGGGAGGAAGGAAGTATATTTATTTGTTTAGTCCACTATAGTGGCATTATACACACAGTAGGGAAAAGCCTCTGAATGATATTGTTTTCCTTATCCGAGTGAGAGCAGCCATGAGAATTTGCACACTATAGACAGTATTAGCCATGCATTGATAAGAGTTTGGAAGGAACAGCAATAGGTACCTTGACATCGAGAAGGCCAAAATTCCTAACATGTCAGGTGTACCTCCCAAAACAGAAATAGTTTAATGTAACAGTCAAACTGAAGCACAAGAGAAATTCAAGGTTATTGTGTTCTTGGCTATACATCCATATGGCCATATTCTGAACTATCATCATTTCATTACATTATCATTTACTTTATTTCTACCATACAGTGACTGAGAATCGTGCATTTTGTCTAAGAAAATTTCATAGGTGAAAAACATACACTGACAGTACATTGCATAGAATGCAGCAATGTAAGTAAATAGGAATGGAATAGAGCCATAAGTAGGTCATATGGCACCTTATGGAGATCCCAAGACTGGCACCTCCTGAAGTCAAAGTAGAAGAGAAAAAAAAAGCTCTTATGACTGTAGCAAGCTGGTTACTAGCTAATAACAGGCAGCTTGGTACAAGTAGTATTTTAAACTCACCTTGTATTAAGTATTTCAGCTGAACCATAAACGCAGTATCATTCATTTAGCAGTGTAGCTACTGAATTCCCACACCATCAGTACCTGACGATTATGCATTATGACAGCTTGCTCCCAGGGCAGCTGCCCTATGGCCTCATCCTAGTTACTCCTCTGGAATACAGGGTTCATACCTTCACTTACACAGCTAATGAACAGTGCTGACAATGGTTTTAATGAGACTGGGTGATGGTGGGTATAAGGGAATTTGTTCTTTTCCTCACTGTTGTGTGATGTCATCATCAGCCCCCTTTTTCTCATTTTCTACATGGGGTTGCGGTATTGTGTTAATTGTCGCTGTTTCTCTCTATTCAGTGCCACAATCCTGCCTTCTTCAACACTCATGTCTGACTGTCACAAATCTCTTTGCTGGACATCCACATTTCCTCTTACTTTCTTCCTGACTGTCCCAAATCATCTTCACCAGATTGTCTTCTGCTTTTCTGCACATGTCTGAACCACTGCAATCTGTTCTCTATGATCTTTTCTACAACTGGAGCTACTTTGGCTTCTGCTCTTATGTCCTAATTTCTTTGTCTGTCCCACAGTGTGCATCCTACCACCCTTCTCAAGCACTTCATTTCCATCACCTCTAGTTTCTTTAACTGCTCTGCCTTAACTGCCCAGGTTTCTGTACCATACAGTAGTACTGGTCGCACCATTGTCTTGTACACCTTACTTTTCAGCTTCTTTGGCATTCTTCTGTCATAGACTACATCTGAGACTCTGTCAGTTGGCTGCAGCCCCTCTGATTCTAGCTTTGACCTGTCCATTCAGACTTACCTTCTCCTCAACCCCCCCCCCCAGATACTCGAGACGCTATTTACCAGTTCCACTATCTTCCCTTCTATCTCAATTCTCAACTTCTAATTTCCCCAGTTTGCTGTCATTACCATTGTCTTATCTGTGCCTAGTTTCTTCCATGTGCCTTCAGTTTTGCATTCCATTCTCCTATCCTTTGCTGAAGTTCTTGCTCAGAGTCTGCCTGTAATGCCACATTGTCTGCATACAGTTATTTTGTTGATCTGTGATGTGTTATTGTGTGATGTCATTGTTGATATAATTATAACACTGGTGGTATGGATATTAATGGGAGCTTGACTCCTGGCACAATCACTTGTTTTTGTGCTTTTCTTAACATGAAATTTTCATTGGAGCACTTTTGTTTAGGTTTTCTTTGCTTTTGTTTGTGTCCAATGTGTGAAATCTGTGATTAACATAACATTGATGATTGTATACAGATCCCAATTACTACAGGAGAGAAATATACAAATAGCAAATAATATTAGTTTTATTTTAAATGCTCACTTATATAAATTATTTTATATAAGAATACAAAAATAAAAATTCGACTCTGTGACTCTGCAGTTCCTTGGCAAACAGTCAGTCATTGATCAGCAATTACATTACTAGTGTAACATTTTGTATTTTCATAAGTCCTAACATGGGCAAGCATTCTTAAAATCATTACTTTTTCCATGCAGAGATTCTTTGCACATAAGAATCTAGTCACCCTAAAGGTAATTCACCTAAGAAAGATGATATATTGAGAAGTTAATATCCAGGAGCACCTTATACTATACAGTGAGACGGCCTTCATTCAGATCTGTTCCATATCCTGATAAACCTTTTACCTTAAGACCCAACCTTATGACATATTTTGTGTCAACCACATTCAAGACTGGTACTGCCCAATAGTTCCTGACATCATCTTCATGATTCTTATACTTCTCTGAGAGTAGCCATACTCCAAAACTGCCCAAAAACAGGGACTCTGCCAGCCCGGTGGTGAGGAAGCAAAGCATCCATCTGTGCCACAGACAATGGGGCTCACTCCACTGGTAGGATCACCAGGGAATATAGGATGATGTGGCTGGCTGTCAGTCCTATCACTGAGGCAGGGCTGGTAAGGGACCATGGGCTGTGATATGACATCCTATGTATGGTGGACAGATGTGTGCACCAGGCATGCTGACATCCTTGCATTTCACTCCTGCTAATTAGTAGGGATTCTGACTGGCGGCTGCAACATGACTGAAAATTTATCTTACAGTCCATTGTTTTTTTATTGGGGCCTTGCTTTCCTAGCTGTTATGATTTGTGCTGCTATGCCAATTTCCCAAGTAGTCAGGTGGCCAGCTTGGTGAAAGGATATGCCAAGGATTGCTGAAAAGGAGCTATATGGGTATCCACGGAGAGCAGAAGAGGATGTGGGAATACGCCAGAGGGTCATCAGTGAATCAACTGGGGAATGGGGGAAATGAAAGACTCTGGACAGCCTAAGGTTCTGCATAGCATTATACTTCATGCTGTTGGACTCTTCAGAAACTACAATTCCCAGCAGCCTGATATCCTAGCCCTTGAAAAGTTCCCACAACCTGAGATTCTTCATAGCTTGATGATCTTATACTCAGTGATTCATACTCTGGGGATATGCATATCCTATAACCACTTCTGCTTTATACTTTATACCCTGAAACTCCAGACTGAAAAACACTCATATGTTCATAAGTTCATAGGTGTGTACTAAGCTAATGGCCCTGGAGCCTTTACAAGCCTAGCCCATAGGATTACCCTGGCATCGTGCCACCTGACCTTTGTTCCCAGTGCCATTGTCTCGTAGAGCCATTGGAGTGAACCTTGGGGTAAATTTTCTAGATTTTTTATGCACTGAAGAAGGCTATTTGTTTTTCAGCTGAAACGGGTTTGCTTTATATTCACTTTGTTTTGTGTGTTTCGGCACAACATTAGTAAAGATTTTTCATATTTGCCACAGTCTGCTGGTCTGCATTTTGGGATTTTGTAAATTTTCTATTTCCCATCCACTCATCAATATTTCTCTTGAAGAGGGTCAGTGAGGTGCTCTGTTTGACATTTATGGGAAGTCTATTCTATTCCATACCATGGGCAGTCTCTGGGTTATGAACCTGTCCCTCCAGCACGTTCTGTCGATTGTGGTAATGAGGTTGAGGTCTCTGGAGCATGTGGTGCAGAGGGATTGGGATTTCTTTAGATGTAGCATTTCTAACAGAGCTGGGTCAGACATGGCTTTGTAAGTCAAGCAGAGATCGCCTCTAAGTAGGCGATATGAGACAGAGAATAGTTGGAGTTTTTTTGAGTCTGTGAGATACGTTTGCAGCCTCTCCAGTTGTTGCAGGTGTCTTAGTGAGGTACATGCCAAATGGGACATTGTACTCTATGATTGGCCTAATGAGGGAAGAGTAGAGGGAGACAATGACCTCTTTCTTCCTGGATACAAAACCCTTAGTAATAAGATATGCCACATCGGACTTTCTGACCACAGTGGTAATGTGGTGGTCAAAAGAGTGGTTGCTGTCAACCTGTGTTCCCAGATCTCCTCCTGTGTTCAGTGGACTACCATCGATGTGGTAATTCATGGGAACTGGGTTTTTCCCAAAGGGGATGACAATTTTTGGCATTGAGCTTAAGGACATATTTCTGACCCCAGTCGTTGGTCTCAGTGAGGCCTTTCTGTAGGATCCTCCTCAGCCTGTGATTCTCAACATTTTGGAAAACCTACACCAAGATACACTGCACACCAACAGACTCCTCATTTTGCAATTCTCCATACTATCACAATCAAACTGTTTGATAATTACTATATTCTGAGACTTCCCAACTCATGGATGGGTTTGTTAGGGGGAGTTCTTATGTTTTGAATATTCTGGAAAGGTTTTGAAGCGGTGGCAGCGGTACTTGAATGGCTAACAGTACTGACTACTTATATTAGCCTTGCTAAGGTTTTTAACACTAAATTGCACATGGAGATAATTAACGAATTAAAAGCTTTAAATGCTGTTCCATATGTAATTCGATGAGTAAAACAGTGGTTAAGTAAAGGGATGCAACAAGTCAGGGTGGGTTACATGTCTGTACCAGCAGAAGTTATCAGTGATATCCAGTATGGCTCTTTACTAGGGCTTCTACTTTTTAGACTGTTTTTCTCAGTTATAAAAGTTGGAAATCAACTATAACTAACCTAATATGCTAATTACTGCAAGGCGAGTGACATAGTTACTTCAATAAAAGATGCCGAAGTTCTTCCACAAATGTCTCCGTAAAATATACTATTGGTGTGTTATTAATGACCACGTGGTAGTTGTCTATCATTTCATAATCTTGAGGGGAATTAAATGTTAGCTTGGTCAGTTGACCTGGAACCTTCAAGGGCAATGATGCGCAGCAGAGTGCGTACTGGCAGTGAGTGTAGCTTGTTGCAAATGTATGTTAGTTAAATTTGTAGCTTTTTGCCAGAAAGATATTGAGTGGGCTTGAGCTCGAATTTGAAGTTTTGGAAGGCTGACATTTGTATAATGGTACTAGGGAGATCATTCCAGGTTTTTAATATGTAAATAAAATACTGGGAATCATCATAACTGCTTTGTAATTTTTGAAGGTTTAGCTGTGAGGCTAAACTTCTGCTGTACAGAAAATTCATGATGATCTGTGTCCTTAGAATGAAAAGATTTAGTTGGACAGTACCACTGTATTACAGAGGTGAGAGATGGGGACCATTCAGGATAGTAAAAGATATGATCAACTTTTTGTTAGCAATAGATCAGGAAGCTGGAGAATTCCAGACAGTTCAATATTTAAGGGCCAAGAAGTGATGTGTTCTCTTGGGCATCACATCTGCACATTTAGCAATTTTGTTATATAATGCTTACCATACAGTCACTGATCTTATGTATATTTGTCTGTTCATTTATTATTCCACCAGTCTATCAGCCTCTAACTGAATTCTGTAACTCATGTATTCCTTTCTCTTGGTTAGATCCCTATTAAATTTTTTGATTTATTTTTTGTCCTTAATTTGTTTTTCAAACACCAGCAGTTCTTTTGACAGCTTATTGAGGCATATAGAAAATTGTGACTGTCCCTCATAAATTTTGGCTTCGCCACTCAGGTCACCAACCTCTTTGATGTTAGTTTCAATGGTTTGTTCATAGATGCCTATTGTTGGGCTTGAATACCATTCATTGGTCAAGGTTTCATCAGTCTTACTTACTATAGGTTGGGTTTTAATTCTCAGACCCCTGGGGGTTATTTCCTTATTCAGGTAGGCTTTAAAAAGCCTCAAATGCCATATGTTTGTTCTCAAACTTTTCATGCTTTTACTAAGTTTGTGAAAAGCAATGTTGCAGCCGTCAACTGGATCTGTTTGTTGTAGAATACCATTCTGGATTGATATACCAAAAACACCAATGTCATTTTTGTCGGCACAAAGCCCCTTAAGTATTGTTTCCAGATCCATGACAATAAGCTGTTAAAATTGTGGATCTAGTCAGATCCCAAAGTGTGTGTGTTACTGTACATAGGAAAAGTCAAAATATTATATGGTGGGTATATTCTACAGGCTGCAAGAGAACTAACCTGATAACCCCCTGAGGTGAATATGTATCCAGTCTAACCGACATATCAGAGAGGCAATCCAGGCCCTTACCAAAAATCATACCAATAAACCTAAATGTAAATAAGTAGTGACCAATAAACTCTGGCCACAAACTGGCACGAATGGGAAAAGTAGAATCCACTTCAGATATTCGTATCAGACAGAATCCTAATGAGGTTGTTGAGTATATACAGGCATAAATACTCAGAATGTTCCTTAAAAGTGCTAATAATTAAACATCATGCAGTGAGAATGTTTGTATGAAAATGTACTATATTGGAGTTTAGCCCCCATGATAACACTCATGGTACAAAACCCCCCAAAAACAGTCTGCTTCTGTCCCTTGCTCACTAAAGGCCTTGTGCCACTCTGCATCGAAAAAGAACTGTTTCATTGTTCTTACATTTAGAATGTTGGGTATAATGTTCCATCAAGACAGTCAGTTTTTTTCTGACTTTGATCCTTCATCAATTCCCAAATATTTATACACTCCCTCTTGCTCAAGTTCTTTTATGTCACGTTTGTGTTCCAAACTGATGTTTTCTTGGTGCTACAGTTTTACTGCTTTAAAGGTTGCTTTTGTACATTTATCAAGACCAAATGACATTCTTATATCATCTGAAAAAGTGTTGACTACTTGCAACTGTGCTTTCAGGTCCTCATCTGGTAAGCTATGCAATTTTAAATCATCGACAAAGAGAAGATGTGAGGTCTTTATACTTTGTTGTTTTCTAGGAGCCAAATTATAGCCATGGCCTAATCTATTAAGTAGACAGCTTAATGGGTTAAGGCCAAGACAATAGCAGCAGTGACAGGGAGTCACCCTGGAATATCCCTATTTGGATTTTTATCCCTCAAAAAATAATTTGTCCTTTATCATGGCTAAATTGCAAACTGGTTTGCCACTGTTTCATGGTTGCTGTAATGTAGTTAATCCATGTAGAGTGTATCTTGTACATTTTTAAGAACTCTTTCAGCCATGAATGTGGAATACTATCAAATGCTTTTTTGTAATCAGTCCATGCCATACTTAGATTCTTCTCCTTTTTACAGTTCTCCAGTATGCCTTTATTTAGCAACAGGTGAGCCTTTGTTCCATATGACTTTCTTTTATTACCCTTTCATTCAATTGCTATAACTGAATTTTTTCTAAATGACTATAAATTCTGTTGGCAACAATTCCGGTATATAGTTTATACATAATTGGAAGGCAAGTTATTGGCCTATAATTTTTAGGATAACTTGTAGATTCACTCTTAAGTAGGAGCATTGTTTTTCCTTTTGTTAACTAGGTTGGTGTCTGTTTGGGGTGCATATGTAAATAGTTCTTACTTGTGGCTAAATCTTCATGCAAAAATGTTAATCCTTTTAGTCAGAAGTTAGGTACTGCATCTGGGCCTGGAGTTTTCCAATTGGAGACTTTTCTTAACTTTATCTCAATCTCTCTGGTCGTTACCTCATGACATTTCATATCCTGTACCTTTGAACGTCTTATTCTTTCTTTTATTTTTACTCCCCATTTAGCAGCTTTGTTATGTTCCACAGGATCTTCATAGATATTTCTCCAAAATGCATCTATTTCTTATTTTTTGGGTGGCCTTTCAATTCCTTTTGCCTTGTTTTCCAATTCTCTATATAACTTTTTGGGGTCATCAATAAATTGCTTATTTTGTACTTTTCCTTTTATATTTAGCTATGTATCTTCTAAGTTTTTCTGCCTGTGCTGAGATTTTTTGTTTATTATTTGCAATATGTAAGACGGGTCCTGATCCATTATAATACTGCTCATTACTTTATCATGTCTATCTTTCTAAGTATCTTTGTTGATCTGTTCCATCTTTTAACAGTGACACTTTATCTACATTTCAATACTTCCATGATTGTATTTGATTTCTTCCCTTCCTTTCCCTTACTACCCTGTGTTGTTTTGCGGTAGAATTTTATCTGTTGTTAATTTAGCTGCACGGTAATGTATCCTGTTTACTTCTGTTATATCGCATAGATCTCTATCGACAGTCCTGTTCATTTGTTTTATCAAACTTCTGACTTGTTAGGTTTTATTGACCTTTTGCGATCTATTTCTTTCATTGATCTTAATATGTCTATCTTTCTCTATTAAATCAAGCAGCTCTTCTCTTAGCTTATTTGCTTCTAAACTAAGGGCACTTTCTTTGTTCTTCATTTCCTGTGGGCATTCTAAAGAGAGTTCTATAGCATCTTCCTGTGGTACATTCTCTTCAATTTCATCCTGTGTCATCCTTTTCTCTGTCATATGGGAACTCACTGGCCTATCACTGCTCAACATTGACAGTGTCAGAGTTGCCAGAGTTTCCTGTTCCTTCCTTTGCTGTCCAGCTTCAAATGAACCTCTATACTTGTTTCTGTGGAAAGCTGTAAAATATATTCATATGGCAGCTGTCCAGTTGCTTCCCACTCTGTTGCTCTATCCTGCTGTAGTGCTTTCTGAGTTAGATTTTCTTCACTGAATCCTTCACTTTGCAGGTACTACATAATCTCAGTTTTTGTTTCTTTAATTTCTCTGTTACTAATCTTCTTTTGTACTTTTCCTATTTGTCTTCTTATTTTTTGTATTGTAAAGTTTTCCATGTTCAGATTCCTTTGCCTGTATTTCTTTTCAAATATCTTTGGTGCTACTCTCTTTGTATTGATTAATTTTGCTTTCTCCTTTGCCTAAATATTACACCATATTAAATCTGTCTTCCTTTCCCAAATCCATATTTCTTCTTCAGATGTCTCCTGATCTTCCTGTTTCTCCTTACTCTGGGGACTTATTCCGTCATACTGTGATGTAACCTGTATTAGACCTTTTACACCAAATCCTTCACTTTGCAGGCATTCCATAACTTCACTTCTATTTTTTGAACTTCTACTTTACTAATCTTTTCTGCATTTCCTCTTTGTGATATTTTTTATTGTGAAATTTTCCATATCTGGATGCCTTTGCATGTATTTCTCTTCTTTGGCGCTGCCTTTTTTATTGACTAAGTTGGCTTTCCACTTTTCATAAATATTGTACCATATCAAATCTTTCTTTCCCATGTCCATGTTTCTTTTTTATACTTTTCAAAAATCTCTAGGTTTCATCGTTTATATTTTTGCACTTTCTCAGATGTTTTTTCCAAACAGATCAAAGTTTCTTGGTCTATATAATGTTTTTCACAAATCTATTGTATTAATGTTACATAAACACATAGGTTCATACAAGGCTAAGTGACCTTGCGGGCCATTTTAAGCCATTTGAGAATCAAACCCTGTACCTTGTGTGTATGTAAGGTAAACACCTTAACCATTATGCCAACCTCCCACAAAGATGATCTCCTTTGAGCCAGAATTGAACCAGCATCCTAAGGATGACTTGGGAAATCACTACAGTCCTCCGTCCTACCAGCTGAACTATCGAAGGGATAATAATCAGCTCTTGCAAGTTTCGAACCCATGACTCAGCACACCATAGCCACAGTAATTTACCACTATGCCATTTGAAAGTTTTTCTTTTGGAAGTATTTTTCTTTCCTCAAAATTTTCTCAATCTTTATGTACATCTTGTCTGGAATTTTTTATTTTTTTTGCATAATGGTAATACATAATTTCTTTCTTATCCTTAATAGTCCACTATATCATCTTTATGGCTCTTCTTTGGCCTATCAGTTTTTGTGATTTTTGTGGACTGCTACTTCCTTCTACAATGGGGGGGGGCATCCTCCCCCTGGGCCTGGCCTAGCCCCATTGTAGGAATGTTTCCATATTTTGAGGATTCTACACTGTCATTTTTTCCAGTCCTGACACCAGTGTGCCTACCAGGAATGGGCACTTTTGTATTCTGGGTCTTGCTCACCCAGCTATCTTTTTTTATTTTGCACCTACTTCTGTCCATGATGTATGCTATATAAAATACAGTCTATATATCATTATCATCTTGGTGAGATTTTGTGAAAAACAAGTCCACCTTGTGAAGGTACTCACCAAAACTTGAGTACCTTTTGCTGTGTTCATGTCTTCCATACCAAATATTTTCATAAATGTCTTCAGAAGTGTACTCTATTTTGTTATATTTTCCCTTCTATGTCCCTCAGATACATCCTTGCTGTTGCAAATCAAGTTCCAGTCCCCACCTATAAGTAATATTCCCTGTTGAAAGCTGACTATTTATCTCAAAATGTTCTTAAGCTCCATAATAGCAATTTTAGGTGGAATATAAATACATGCCAGTGTGCTCCTTCTCCCTTCCCAGTAAGCTCTTACTACTACAAATCTATCATTATCTTGTTTCCTCTTCTATAATTATTGGAGCTCTTCTAGAAATAAGTATTAAGTACTCATCCTTTTCTTTGTCCCTAATACTCTACTGAATATCCATCCTGAAATTCTTTATCAAATTCACATGCTCTCTTCTTTCCAAATGTGTCTCCTGTAGCATTGCTATTTGTACTCTGCATTTCTTAATATATTTCAATACTCTTAATTTTTTGTGTATACCTGTGAGGCCATTCATGTTGCAGAATAATATGGATAGTGTAGCCAATATGATAAGTTATTATTCCCAACTATTATATATCACAGCGTTTTTAATGTCTTTTTTCACCTTTTGTATCACATGCACTCACTCACTTATGTTTGTCAGGTTGATCTTTTATATAGTTGTTCCTTGCCATCTTCATTTGAACCTATGTCACATTTTGCAAGAGTTTTTGTTTTAATGAAAACTCTCAATCAAAAAAAAAAAACACAAACACATTCCCAGAACACCCCCATAACATATTAATTTAAAACAAACGCACAAATGTACGTACTACAATTAATGAAGTTTAATCCTCTCGAAAGGAACAGTTGTTCCAAATAGACAGATGCATGCACAGGCAATACCTGACTTAAAATTAAGGTTATCCATGCTAAAGTGCATATTACAGCCTGTGCTTCGTCTTACACTAATTCCTGCCTGCTCTTGTCTTATCTTTATTCCCCTACCAGATGTGAAAAACAGCTTGTATGCTTTTAGAAAAGATTAACTTTTGGCCTTAAAAATGTGATCTGGCTTTTATTCCCTGCCACTGCAGTCAGCTTGTCTCCATGGAATTATACATACAAAATGCACAACTGTCCAACCTTCTCAGAGTCTTGATAAAAAGACACCAGGTAAGTTCAGCTCAGTGCAAGTTATAAGAGACAAACTTGAATGGAAACCAATCCAAAAAAGCCAATAAATCCAGTCAATTGGGGCTCTGTGATTCAGAACCTGTAACAAATTACATTTTTTCACCACTATGATTCTGTGCTAGAGGTTTAAGTTCCAGATAGGCTAAAAATTCAGGAGTTTAACTTTTACAGTGGGGACAGAGAAACTTGTGTTTATTGTAGCAACCAGGAGGTAACTTGATGTGCAATTTAAATGTGCAAGGAAAATTGAAATAGTAATGTCTTTCGGCTTTTCCTGGGTAGGGGCTGCCACAGTGGACCTCTAGTCCACTGATGATTGGCAGTGGATTTTTAAGGTGCTGAGTTGCCAGCCCGATGCCCAACCTTCAAAGAAGGCACACCCATTCATGCATGCACCTACCTACATGTCTTTAACGTCAGTCAACCATGGGGAGGACATGCAGACTCCACACAGAAGGTGCTCCAGCCGAGAATCGAATGGGAGAGCCTCTTGCTGTGAGGCGACAATGCTAACCACTGCACCACCATGGCATCCCAAGGAAAATTGAAATAACTTGTTTCCTACATTTTTGATGAAAAATATCACAGTCGAGGCTTTCCACACTTCGAGTTATTCATGACCAACCCACATAGGCCATGTATACTACGATTCCCTGCTCTGTTTGTGCAGGAACTAATAACGTCTTTAAAGCTAGTACATTTAGCAGTGTAAATCAGAATTAGTGGTGTAATACAAAATGAAGTACCAGTTTTCAAAATCTTGAGTATAACCTGGGACATATTAGTCAATTGTCCACATTTCTGAAAACTACAAGAGCCTATTTGTATTGATTCTGGAAATGCTATATAATTGTTTGTGTGCATGGCAAGTTAATATTTTACAGCATTTCAGCATCCAAATATTAATATCATCATCATTATTATCAGCATTATTTCTGTATCTCTGGCCCACTCGATGGCTGAAAACTGTCCCTTGGAAAATCCCACTCACATAGATATCAAATAAATCCAGTGAAGGATTAGTACTTCAATTAAAAGCTTAGTTGTACCTGAAAAAGGCCCATACAGTCAATGTGCCTTCTAAATTAAAAATAAACTCATTAGATAATTAAAATAAAGTCTGTTTTCTGCTGGTGAACTACCAATTAGACCATTTGGTACATTTTTTTTTATAAAATAATTTGGTTACCCTAACATTTAAGGATAATGTCACAAAAATGAAGTGCTATGTGATGTAAGAACAGTCTGTTTTTAGAATAGTAAATATGTTAGGCTTATCTTCACTAATGAATAATCATTATTTAATCAAACTAAATAAAATGCTCTGTATATCTTAAATCTACATTTTTTATTAAAAGCCCCTCCATTCTATTTTATATAGTAATAGCACGATAAAGAAGAAGAAACAGACTTGTGCCAAATTTAACTCACATTTTAGTAGGTTTTATTTTGCATTTCAAGGATCCCATAGAGTGTCGGCTCTCTAAGCTGTAAGGCAGCAAAAACTTAACAGGGTTGACTCAGAGACCCTACAAGAAAGGGTTCTGATATCTCACAGCATGTTCTTTGACAATGAGAAAGTACAAATAGAATATCATATAAGGATACAAGTTTTGTAACCAAAAAGAATTTTATATTTTCCTTAGAGTGGGGTACATCCTAACACAGTACACTTAAGATGAAACAACAGTAATACATTGCTTATGCTTCATTATCTGAGAGATGTCATTCCTATGCAAACTCACTGTTGTTGAGCTAATGTAACTGAGATGGAAGGATGTTAGAGCTAGTTTTGTGCAACATAATAAATGTATTTATGCCAAATGTTTGTCTTCACAATGCGTACTAGCCAGATTAACCCTTTAATAGCTAAGATACTGTGGAAGGTGTAAGAGAACAATAGAATATACAGGGAGGTGGAATCTGTAGCTGTCACGGATACCCGGAAAAGTTCTCCAGTTGTGGCACTCAACAGCAATAGTAATAATGACCTTTAACAATACAGTGGGGTCTGCATTTTGTGTGCAACAGGATTATAAGACTAAGAGCAATAAAATGACTAACTTCTCACTCCCTTTCCTGTCCTGTATCAATAGTGAGCATGCAAGGTAACTCTTGCCAGACCTTGGAGAATTCCTGCTAAGACTAGATTCTTCATTTTCCTCTTATGTGGCTGCAACCATTCTGCTTTTGTGCAGAGTTTCTTGGATACTGGTCAATCCCTATGCTAACTGACACATTTTTTAAGGTAGCAATAACATTTTCCCTTATTCCTAACTATCTGTGTCTTAATACCATGCATTGGACAGGCTCATGAGCAGAATGTAAGGGAAGATATATTTGGGACTGAAGTACAAAGCATATAAAAATTAAAACATGAGACAGATCAATCTATTAACCTTTTACTGTAATACAGGCAGTTCAGCAACAGTGTTCATCAAAAACTGTGACTCTGAAATCCCAGTACAACTAGCATAACTCCAAAATAAATGAAAACCAGATACAACATTATGTTTTGATTAACTGTTTTCTGTCAGACTATTTTACAGTACTTGACAGATTTGATTTCTGACTTATATTTAGCGAATTCCTAAAGTCTTATAGAAATATCCCAAGGAATTAAGCATAACTCTTACAAAGTGGTATTTTGTGATTCACAGACATTAGCCATGATGAGGAAAGACTTCATTATCAGTTCATTGCATGTCTTTGAATCTCATTATGCAACATGCAAATCATTGTTGATCTGCACATTGCAGTAGTAAACTGCTGCTTGGGTAGGCACTGGTGTTTCTCTTCTCAGTCATTCACACACACACACACACACACACACACACACACACACACACACACACACACACACACACACACACACACACACGCATCACAGTCCCTGTACCTATTTGTCCCTGACTTGTTTTCCTTCCCATGGTTCCTCCACCTCCATATCCCCATAATACTTCAAGTGCCATTACTGCTTGTGTCCAGTATGCCCAGTGGCTATTGTCGTCCTACCCTCTGATCACCATAATAATTTAAGTGCTGTTATGGCATTCTTGTTGTTGCCTTGGTGGTTAGTGTTTACTCCTCACCCCCCTCCCTCAATTCTTGTACTGATGTCAGTGCTGATATTGCACTGGAAGGTAGAGAAGTCGCTGGTGTCTAGTGCCCCCCCCCCCCTCCCACCAATCTCCAAACTTATATTGGTGCCATTATGGCAGTGGAAGATAGAGTATCCCTGGTGTCTAGTGTCCTCCCAAATCCCCATACCTTTGTCATGTTAGGTAGTAGAACATGATCTTTTGGACATGTTCACTACTGCAATGTCTTGGGGCCAGCTATTTGATCTACACAGCTGAGTATTGTCTTGAATTCCTGGAGGCAATTCTGGGGAAGAGAGCACATGACTTATTAGGATATGATTTTCCCCAGGACTGCCTCATTAGCATCTAACATGGAAGCAGAGACAGCACATTGTAGTGCTGTATGTCTTTGTGCTACAGCACCATATAGCACCATGTTAGGACTGTTCATTAATCCCAGAAGTTTACTGTGACATGTACAGAAAGGAGCACATGTTGCAATAACTTTATGAATTGCCCTGTTAAGTTACACCAATGTAAGAGTGCTTTGAAAACAGGCCCTTACAATGACTAAACCAAGGAATCTTGAGAATAAGAATTTAAATTTCCTTATTTTTGTTTTTATAAACTTGATTGACTAACTGTGCATGCTCATTTTCATTGGTGGCCCAGAGAAGGTCAAGCTTCACTATTACAGAGTAAATTGACAAGCAAAGTATACATATATATATATATATATATATATATATATTTATGTATGAATAGATACTTTTGCATTTGTATTTCTGCTCATTTGAACTACTTTGTAAACATTTATACTAAACTGAGAGCATATTTTCGTTAGATGCCTAGTGTGTTTTATACTTCAACAATAACACTTGGAAGCAAAAGAAGAAAGTGAATATAATTAGGTGTGTTTACCTAATCAGTAAATTAAAGCTAGGAAGAGTTTGTATTCTGAATTCCAAACAGTATGAGTACTCCATCTTTATGAGATCTACTCCTACACTTTCATCAAGAAATATGACATCTAAATCAAAGGTCTATATTATAATCTTAAAGGTTTAAAACTTCGAATCACTAAAGATCAAACTTTAGTGATCATAGTCTTAAACCATCGAAACCAAAAAAAAAAATACTAAATTAAAAAAAATAAATAAATAGTGTGTAGGCAGGGAGGCAAACCCCCCTGCACCCACCACACTCCCCCTACTAAATATACCAACTCCGAAAACGCACTACATTGAAGTAAACCGAAAACTCCCCTACGGAGATTTGCTGTTTTAAACATTCGATGTAGTGCGCTTTCGCTATTCTCGTGTCAACAATATCGTATTCAATATTGTCAGACTTTGAGATTATTAGATCCCTAAATCAAGGTCATGCAATATGACTTTTTTACTTTTGTCAGGAACCTCTTCAACTTAGTAAAAAATGACACCTATAGTTCCTTTATTACAAGATGATCTTCCACACCTCTCTCCTGAACACTGCACAAATATAGAAGACAAAATATTATAAACATGTAAGCAGCAATACCAAAGCAATGCAGAAAGCAGATCTCAATAACAAAACAGTCCATAAGTAAGAGTGAAACTCATGAGTGTACCAAAATAATGCAGACAGATATGAGTACCTTCATTAGAAGAATAAGGAGTTCGGGGGGGGGGGGGTTAAGAATTAGGCCTCTTGGCCTAATGTTGAATTTGGATTAAGTACAACCACTCCCAACTGGATGAAATGGTCTTGCATAAAATTTGGATTTGGAAATGTTTGCCTTTGATGCCAGAAAGATCAGAAGGTTGTGGGTTCTCTCTGCATACCAGGTGCTTGGATTAACATCCATTATTAACACTGTGGTATAGCATGTGGGGTTATTGCACTCCTGTTATGTCATTCTTTGGATGAGATGTTGGACTATGATCTCATCTGTTTGTTGTTCAAATACATCTAACACATACTACAGCACTTTTTTTGTAAAGAATAGTGGAACGTACAGTACGTACAATGACAGTACAAATATCAAACTAAAAACATTAACAGAAAATTAAACCATAAGTTGTCCAACTCAAAAACTATCTAAAGAAACAAATATCCTATTATAAGAAATCTTTGCACATATTCAGCTTCTGTTTTGATTTTCCAAACTTCATTGTACAATACCTCAGCACACCTCTCATTCATGGATCATAAACAGACCAACATAATTTAATCAATGTATTTATCTTTAAACAAAATAAAATAGCAACCATAACATATCATGCTTAAAGTTATTGACACTTAAGATAATATAATCCAATTTCCTGGCATACAATTTCCCAAAAAATATTTCATTATTGCATATTAAAATACTTATTCTAATGGCTCGACTGTATCCCAGCCTCAGAAAAGATGCTGTCCTTCCAAAAACGTATATATTTCTTATTTTTATTCACCATCACAATCTTCAAATAAACTATGTTAAGCAGAATGACTTTGTAGCTGTTTTAAACCAATTCCTTCTGATTTGGCAGTCCTATCTCCATCATTCCCACCAGCATTTCTAATGAAATTCACCCTCGACTCTTATTCTGGGCACCTATAGTGTGTTACTTTCCCACATTTCTTTCATCCTTGGGTAATGCATACCTTTCAGCTGTCCAGATTTTCATAGAATGTCTGGATTTTTCCCTCATATTTTTTGTCTGTTCGTCATAAAATGTGTGGTTTCCTGGCAAATCATTGAGGATTGAAGTCTCCAAATAATGACATACATTTGAGTTTCAGACTTCATAACTTCAGGAAATGGCATGCTAACATAAATTATGCTATTCTAGAAGCTTTTTAAGTTTATGATAGCAATATTTAAAATCTGTCCCTATTATTAGCTCTTTGTCTCCTCGTTATTTTCGGCTTTGTCCAGATTTCTTGAGCTAAGACGTTTGAGAGGTATGGGGTAATGTAACATTTTGAATGCATTGAATGATTGCTGTCTTAATTTCTAACTGGCAAGCACATCACACTTTTTTATTTTGTAGATGGTACCTTTACACATACTACTGCAGTTCACCATCAGTTCAAGCCATCATTTAGTGAAGCATACTTGCATTTTTATTCTATTCCTCTCCATTGCTGCCATCAGTTACGTGAGGTAGAGCTCTGGCTTTCTGACCCTTTTTTTGGTTAACCAGGCTGCATCAATGGTACTTGGGATATTATTTTATGTTTTGTTGCTTTTTCTCTACAGTACAGGCAGGACAAGAAGGGTCTTGCCTGGTTTATTTACTGAATGCAGGAACACTCACAAGACTGCAGTTTCTCCAACACTAATTACAGAAACTACCCTATGATGCACAGAGGAATGGGTACTAGGATGAAGATCCAAATGTGACACAGTATGTCTGCCTTCATGCCTAAAACCATGTCAGCTGATTCTCTGAATCAGTCCATGAGGCTGGAAATCTTCATCCTACAGCAGGGAAACAGAGGTGAAATAAAGGGAGAAGGTTCTTGCATACCTTGAGTGTGCCTTGGCATATAAACAAAGATAAACACAGAAATTGGATAAACTATTTACCACTTTCATGAAGGACAGAAAACAACTTCTTGTGAGCATGTATACCATATCAAAATAGTTTCCTTATTGTACTGCCTTATGGTACAAGTGCAACAAAACGCCAAGAATTTCCACTGTGTATTCTGTTAGACCTGCTCCAGTTTGAATGTTTGTCTGCTAAGCTGGACATATATCCACACATTTATCAAATATGACATTACATGTCCAGTCTAGAAATAGGGGGCAGGGCTCTGACAGAGCACTGTCAGCTTCCACTACCCTGAAAGAAGTCTTGCAAAATTGGTTGTTATTCTAACCATTTACTGAATACCACTTCAATAGTCCCTGAAGAAAGGTAGTGCAAATGGATGAAGTGCAGTAGATTTAGGTTCATAGGTAGGTACTAGGCGATCTGCCCGAAGGCATTTATAAGCCTAGCCAGAATGTGTTGGCTTTCGCCGTCCCCTTAGATTAGTTCCCTGTGCCTCTGTCCAGCAGAGCCATTGAAGTGATCCCTGGGGTAAACTTTCTGTTTCCCATCCACTCGTCAAGGTTCCTCTTGAAGACGGTTAGCGAGGAGCTCCCTCTAATGTAGATTGGAATCTTGTTCCAGAGCATGGGAAGTCTCTGGGACAGGAATCTATCCCTCATGCATGTCCTATTTATTGTTGTGGTGAGGTTTAGATCCCTGGAGCATGTGGCACGAGGGGATATGGTTTTCTTTAGGTGGAGCATGCCCATCAATTCTGGGTTGTACATGGCCTTGTCAGTCAGGCAGAGTAGGTGGTATGCAACCGAGTACAACTGGAGTTTCTTCAGTCGAGCTGCATAGGGCATCTGTTTGAGGCCAGTGATCCTCTTGGTGAGGAACGTCTGTGGTCTTTCCAGTTGTTGCAGGTGTCTTGTAAGGTACATCCCAAAAGGGGCATTGTACTCTGTGATGGGTCTGATGAGTAATGCGTAGAGGATTTCCAGTGAAGACACTATTGTAGCCATATGGATAATATCCTACACTTCTGCTGACTAGGATTTGCACTTGTCTTTTTTTATCTGTATCCAAACGACTTGTGCATAGCTATGGTAGGCTTACAATCTTAGTTATTATTCATTCCACTAAGATTTTATCATAAGTTGCACACATTTCTAGTTTAAGAACCAAATAAGGGCAACAGTCTTTTGTATAGGACTCTGTAAATGTTTCAGCATTCACTAATTCTACTTGTTTGTCAACTCCACTCCCTACCCCTGCCTAATTAGATTTTTTTTTTCTTGCTGATAGTTTTTAAATTGTGTATATATATATGTGTATATATATATATATGTGTATATATATATATATATATATATATTTTCATTTTAGTTTTCCCAGGTTTTGGTCATAACAAGGTAACACTGCAATTGCTGTACAGCTCTGGTTAAAAAATAAGATGCAGGCAATGAACTGTTAATCTAAACAAAGAAAGCCGGAGTTTTAATCATTTAATTGGAGCAGCACAGAGTACATGGTATGGATGTACTAGAATGAAAGCAGTTCATGGGTGGTTTCAGAGAGCATCTTTGGACCATGCAGCACTGTCATTAGAGACATCCTTCAGGGCTCTCATAACGAGTTCAGGTTATCGTTTTGGACTTCAGAAGTGGGTAAAAATAATGCTGCTCCATGAGTGAAACAAAAAGCCTGTTTCAAGTTTACTAGAAGAGAAGCTTGATTGTTTAGATGTATTGTCACAGAGAAAGCACCATCAAATGTACATAAAAGCAGAGAGAAAGCTGTTACTGCTGAGACCCCCGTGATCAGATATGTCTGCATGCATATGTCCGTGTTTGTGTTCATATGTCTTGTGATGGCCTTGCAAAAAACATCTTAGCAATTTATTTCGTATGTACAATGTATGGAATTTATAAGTTTCACAGTCCTTAATGTTACAGTTTTAATACAGATTGCTGTTGCTCCTGAGACTCTTGTGACAGTTTTTTAATGCATGTGTATCTCTTATGATGTCCTTTGGTTTCTCCCTTGCCTGTCTTTTCATTTGCATCACATATGTGGAACCTTGCCCTGTGGATTCACGCATTGGCCAGGTTTCATTCACTAAAACTCTGGAGACAAGTTTATTTCCCATCTCCAGATTCACTAAGCTGCAGCCGCAAGGAGCTGAGCTACTCAAGCAGCTTACAGTCTCAGTAGCTCAACAGGTAGCGCAGTCATCTGTGGTGCAGGAATATCAGAAGGCTGTGAGTTCTGCTCTTACACAAGGTAGTTGGAACACACCGGCAAGGCTGTGAATCATATCAGAATGTCTAATTGTAATTAACAGATATCCACACTGTGATTGCAGTGCAAGTCACCATGTTATATAGGCCTGCTATCAGGATATGCAGAAACAATGATAGTGGAAGCATGCCTCATGGTCACCTTTCATAACCAATCCATGTGATCCTATAAACTGACCAGCAGTAGCCTTCAATGAAAAGCAATGGTATAGGACTGCATGGAGAAAGAAACTCGATAGGATCTGCATTTTGAGGTACATAAATCATATTTTCACAGTTGAAAAAACATGTTTCATAGGGACAGCAGCCTTTTGTAGAAGGCACATGGCTTTAACAATGGTGCTTTTTAGTAATGTGCGAGTTTACTTTGCAATATTAAGAAAAATCAGAACATAGTCTGGCTATGAACTGTAATTATTATGATAGCATGCTTCAAGCAGTTATTTCATCAAAATGTGGCTCTAACCTTGCAAACTTTCAAAGACATTAAGGCAGAGTTTCAGTATACTCCTTAAAGTTTCATTGCTGTATTTTGTATGATGTTATGAATGGAGTACTGTTTGTCTCACTGTATTACTGTCTACTTGGCAAATCTTGATGTATAACATGCAGAATTTGTGAAAGAATTTGCCTTTCATTGTTGGTGAAAAAAATTCTTTAGCAGAAAAAAAATGTAACATTGTAACAGAACTGACAAATGACAAATTATTATTTCATGACTGTTATAAAAATACATGTGTTTTCATATGTTTATGTGCACATATGGGTATGGCTGCATACATTATCTGTATTACAGAAGTTCAGGTTACTTAAAGCTGTGTTGGACTTTCTGCAACATTTGAAAGCTTGTGAGGTTTACTTTCAAGGAGAGGTGAAGCTATGGAATGGTAAAGGGGGCAGCCGCCTTGGTATAAGGTGATAAGGGCCACAACAGGCAGATGCATATTGGGAAGTAGTGTAGCACCAGGATTCCTAAATTAATGGTGACACTGCATTTGTGGTCAGAGCTGACATGCAGGTCTTTGTGTGCTATTTAGTGATGAGGCCACTTGTTACATTTGTAACAAATAGTTTTCTACAGCTTTTCAAAGAAGAAAGGAGAACAGTTTCATATATCTATGGAAAGGTCCCGTTTTGGTCCTCAATCTGAGTTTTGGTTTGCAACTTAGAGCTGAAGATGGTGCCATGTTGAAGAATTGCACAGAACAGCAGAATATCTAGCTACAGTTTGGCTTTCAAGGATTATAAAGTTGTAGAATCCCTAAAGTGGATTTTTTTGACTCAACTCGTCAAGTTATCCTTGTGTCTCCATAAATGTTCTTCATCCAAGCTGGTTAATTGTGACATAAAGCAGGGGGGGGGGGGTTATTTTAGGTCAGGAACTACTCGGACATAGCAAACTTAATTAAGCTAGTAGCTGAAATAATCGGAGTATGGATCATTGATATTTTTTGGTTCAATACTGTGAGTTAGGCTTTGATAAACTGTTTAGAAGGAATATCCTAGATGGTGTGACTTTAGCTGGAGGATTTGATAAGATATTGTTAGTACATACTTAATTTGGAAGGAATGGGGATGACTGCAGATGGTATGATGTGGGTAGAGGAATGCATTCTCTGAAAGAATAAACTGAAATTGGTGGCCTTTATACTTCATAAATACAACTGCTAGCAGAAGCTAACCAAAGATCTACCTAGCTTACATAATGGTTGTAGGTAGCAACCAAAAGACGGGCCCATACTGCATCCATATTTTTGCCTGTCATTTTTCCTGTCAACTCTGACTTTGCTTTTAATGGTCTCTAAGAGCCAGGTCAGATTCTTGGCTCAGCTCCGGCTTGGCTCTTCTTAAAATATTTCTGGCTTGCACACCTATTTAGGTAGTGAGGCTTTGTGGGTCCACTCATTCATGATGTCATGGAAAGAGTTTTTAGCCCCAGGAAAAATGTCAGGATCCATTCTTAGCAATAAAATAAAATGTACAAATGACACACTTATTGTATCAAAAAATTATATAACCAGGTATGGCACGTGGTAAAACAGTTATGTCCAACTCCATGAGGTTATGTCCAACTCCATGAGTTTGTTACTTGCACTTTAATCAGAATGTGCAGTGATACACTTTAAATTCCACCTGAAAGGACAACAAAAGTTCTGTTATCAAAAAAGAAGGGCCAAAGGAAGAAATGTTCAAGGACACAACTGAATTAATTAAATGAGACTGCAAACTGATAAGATGACTTCAGTTGCACAGCTATAGCCTTTCACATGGTCTGTGTGTAGAAAAATCCAAAATGAAGTTTTCCTGTATATTTAGAATCACAGTTGGTTGAACATCATTTCTGAATGTGGTGTTTAATTAGTTTTATTTTTTTTCTTTGAACAGTAGACAGTCTTGTTGTTAGCTAATTATCAGAAATGAATGTTTTCAAGACAAAAATGAGTCAAGATAAAACTACCTCTTCAGCTTTGTACAAAGACTGAGGGAATTGATGATCTTGGAATGCTCTTATGCTGGTAGTAAAGCAATCTCATTATTACATAGGTAGGTACTAGGCTATCTGCCAGAGGGCATTTATAAGCCTAGCCAGAGTGTGTCAGCTTTCGCTGCCCCATTGATTAATTAACTGAGCCTTTGTCAAGAAGAGCCAATGAAGTGATCCCATGGGTGTATTTTCTGTTACCCATCCACTCGTCACGGTTTCTCTTGAAGAGTGTTATGTTTTAAGATAAAATTGTGTCTGAAGACATAATTACTTTCTAGTGTTGTAGCACAGTGATTGATGATCTTGGAATGCTCACATGCCCAAGGTTCTGTACTAACTGACATCTTAATGCTATAGATGCTTCTCCAGAGCTCTTTATTTCCCTTCTGTATTCATTTACATTTATCTTAGTGGAGTGCTTCCTGAAGATGTCTACTCACTTCCATTTTCCTTGTGTAAAATTTACATTTAGCTTAGTGAAATACTACATAAAGGGTTTTCTTGACTTTTGAGATAGGTTGATGCACAGAGAGGAATATGAGTTTCTGAAGGCAGATTATTGGATAAATTAGAAAACCTGTCATCGTAAAAGTAACCAGCAAAATCTAATCCACATGTTTAATGATGTCAAGTCTTCCCTAAGTCACTTGCCCATATTACAGATGTGTATATTCTCTCTCTCTCACCCCTTAAAGATCAATTGCAAAGGTTTTTTTACCATTTCTTTTTGTTATAATTATACCTTCATCTTTTAAAGTGGCCTTTCTTATTCTAAAATGAGTAGTTTTACTTAGTTACTTCAGTGGACCTATATTTATTAAATTTAATAAAATGGTGTTTCTGTTTTCTGTATGCTCAGCAATTGTCCAATGACTTCCTTTTCCATGCCAAGTTGATGTAAAACCTGTTCTTATATTAACTTTAAGTGAATTAAAGACATTCAAAAACTGGCTCTGAATTTTTCCTTTGTCCTTCCATTACTTCTGGATTTGTCCAGAATTCTTAATCAAAGAAGATGAAAGGTAAAACATTTCATTCTACTATAGTTTCTCTTTCTTTTCTTTAACTGGCATTCTGGAAAAATCCAGAATGTAAGGGATTAACACATTAGTAGTTTTCTCCCTAAAAGTGATCAATCAGTCCATTGGTAGACAACAGTTTATTAGTTTTACATATTTTTTTATTACCCTGTATGCTATTCACTATATACCTTACTAAGAATCTTACCTGTTCCATCTTATTTTTGTTTCCTTCCACTGGACTACAGCACTTGAATATGCATTTATTTATGTTGTTATTTATTGTTTATTACCTGACTGAGAGTCTGGCTGTGCTGCACTCTGGTTACTTTGTAATAAAATCTGCTGCACACTACAGACAACATACCTGTCCTCTACAGAACTGTTTCTCTCCCCTCTAATACATCATCAGAAGGTGGGGCTAGATGACATGGAATCCGGAAGTAAATGGACAGTTGCTCAGCATCTGTTGAACAGAAACACCAGTCCACTGAAGTAGCTAAAGTAAAAACTACACATTTTAGAATTAGAAAGCCCACTTTACAAGTTGAGGACATAATTATCAAAAACAAAATGTTAACAAAAATTGCACTTGATCTTTAACGCATATTTTCATCCTTTAACCATTAAAATCAGTCTCAAGCTATGCAAACATGCCATTATTATTTCATTTGGAGTTATTTCCTTATGGACAAAATCATTCATCCTCTCTCTGCACAAATAGGGAAATACAACTGATCTTTCCATGTATAGATCCATAGTTATACTTTCCACCTTATCAAAAATCGGTACTTGCGTATTATCGCAACCACTTTTTCGAGGTAATACCGCTCGCTTCCTGCTGTGTTGATTTAACTGTAAGTATGTACAGGATCACATTGACAACATTAACTTTATTAAAAAGCCTTGTTTAGGTAGGAAAGGCGGTATGACATGTGAGGAATAACTGCTTGTTTCAAGCTATGCCGTTTCCCCAACATCATGTCACTGGAGATACATTTTCCCACAGCACTTTTGTGTAACACGCATTCCATCTCTCAAGCCGCAAGCCGCTTAATGTAACAGACTCACACAGTGACAGTTGTCCACTTGTCTACTACTACTTGACAGCTACAAAAAAAGAGAAGAGACCAAAAAAGGGGGTGGGAAGCAAAGCTGTCAAACTTTGTTGTGCAGCATAGTTTCTTAATAAAGGTGATGGCAGGGAATGCGGTGACGAGCCTTAATATCCTTTTATTCCTTCTTACTGGTACCATTATCAGCGCTGACGAGTACATTCCGACGGCTCGTCAGTGCATTAGCAATCAAGAAGCGGCAAGCGCAAAAAAACAGCATAAGTACACCAAAACCATGATCTGCACCATTTTCCACGATACCCCTGCCTAAAACAACCTTTCAGCGTGAAGGAAAACACACTTCTTGACATAATGGCAGCATGACCGTCTACATCTGTGCACGGAAAAGCGAGCAGTATTACCTTGAATAAGTGGTTGCGATAATACGCAAGTCCCAAAAATCTTAGAAAATATATCGGTTATCAAATACTCAACCAAATTTTTACAAATAACCTCCCCTCTTCCACTCAGCATGGATTTAGATTAAACCACAGTACCACTAATGGACTTCTCTAATAGCATTATTTGTAGCTACAATACAGGAAACATTGTGGCTACCCTTTACCTGGACCTATCTAATGCCTTTGATATTCTCTCATAATAAATTGCTCTGTGAACTAACCTTCATCAGTCTGTCCTACTCCAGTTTCTCCTGGTCTCCAGCTACCTGTCCAACATATCCCAAGCTGTTAAATGGAAATCTAGCATCTCTACCTTTTTACCAGTCTCTGCTGGTGTTCCCCAAGGCTCCGCAATAGGACCACTTTTGTTTGACATATCAAGAATTTGAACACTGTCTCAAAACATGCCAAAGTAGTTCAATATGCTGATAATACAGCCCTTATGTACTCTGTCAAAAATCCCTTCTTCTCCAACAGCTCACACACGACTCCTTATCCATAGAAAACTGGCTAGCAAAATCAGACCTAATACTAACTCCAAAAAAGACCAAACATCTTTTCACTCCTAAGTCTCATACCAAATGCAATGCTAACTATAATATCACCTCAGCAAATAACACAAATATCAATGTAGTCTTCAGTATTAAATTACTAGAGATTATTGAAGATGACACTATATTCAACTTCCACATCCAACAAGAAAGAAAAAACACAAGAAGTTAGTCTGTTATATAGAGCCAAACAATACTGAACTGAAAGCAGCCAGATAACATTAACATCCACCTTCTTGCTGCTTACACTTATGTATATCTCACTTCTCTTCACCAACCTCCAGTCCACCCTGACAACTAAACTAGAGCAATACTGCAATAAAATAGACACATTTATTTATTGCATTTGTTGACCGGGAAGGTCCATTGGGCCAAAGCGTGCCCATTTTCAGTGGACGCCCGGGGAGAAAAGCTCCACAGAGATCAAACATAACAATATAATGCTTACAGTGTGATAGAAAACAAGATAACAGACATATCAGATAAACTGCTAAAGCATACAATACATTCAAAGTAATAAAAACACATGGATCAAATATGACAGATTAAACTGCCTTAGCTTCAGGCCACAGTGCAGTATGGTCAGTTTGATAAGAATCCATACAACTGTTGTTCCAGATTAGACTGACAGTCCCATATAGTAATTGGCACTGAGATATAGAGTCAGTAGTGCTGTCAAATGTCAAGCGGCATAGAGAGGGTTTAACTGTTCAGGAGAAGATAAAGCTGAAGGTGGTGGGGGGGGGGAAGGAGGGAAAGGTGGGAGGAGAGGAAGGAAAGGTGGGAGAAGAGGAAGGGAAGGAGACAGAAGTCAGGTTATGAGTTGTGAAGTGTTAGCACAAGGGCATTGCCAGTGGGAGGAGAAGTGATGTTTCAAAGATTTTTTAAAGATACATGTATTACTAGTTGATTTAAGGGAGGGAGAGAGTTCCACAGTTTAGCAGTGGAAAAGGAGTGGAACTATTGTCCAGCAGAGAAGTTGGGTTTATCTATCTGTAGGAGCATCTGATTTTCTGATCAGAGGGGCCTGTTAGGGTGGTATGGAGTAAATAGGTTAGAAAGTGCTGGGCAACTGGAAGGGTTGTGTATTAGTTTATGGGCATTGGTTAGTTGAAGATACGTGAGATGGTGAGGTTCTAGCCAGTTCAGAAGTCTAAGAGAGGAACAGTGGTGAGATAAGGGCTTACCATTGGTAACACATCTTGCTATTTTGTTATAGCGTGAGTGTAATTTGGATTTAAGACTGGCCTGAATATTGGTAAAAAGAGGAGCTCCATAGAGAAGAGAGGGGGAGCAGAAAAGAGGAGGCAAGGGCTGCTTTGGAAGAATAATTGAGGAATGCTTTGTGTCGATATTGCATGCCCAATTTCTGGTGTACTTTTTTAATGTTGTTGTGGATGTGCATGTCGAAAGTTAGGTGTTCATCTATAGTAACACCTAGAAGTTTGTTATGTTCATAGGTTGGTACTAGGCTATCGGCCCTAGGGCCTATGCAAACCTAGCCATAACAATTCCCTGGATATTTCTTCCCACAATATTTACTTCTCTGGACCCCTGTCTAGCAGGGCGACTGACATGATCCCCGGGGTGAGTTTCCTAACTCCCATCCAATCATCAAGGTTCCTTTTGAAGACTGCCAATGAGGTGCTCTGCTTGACATGTATGGGCAGTCTATTCCAGAGTATGTGGAGTCTCTGGGTCAGGAACCTATCCCTCCAGCATGTTTTGTTAATTGTGATGACAAGGTTTAGATTCCTGGAGCGTGTGGCTATGAGGGATTGGGATTTCTTTAAGTGGAGCATGTCCAACAGCTCAGGGTTTGACAGTATGTTAAGCAGAGATCGCCTCTGAGTAGATGATATGCCACAGAGTGTAGCTGGAGGTTTTTTTTAGACGGTCAGCATATGGCATCTGCTTTAGGCCTGTGATTCTTTTAGTGAGGTATTTCTATTTCTGTGGCTTTTCCAGTTGTTGCAGATGTCTTGTGAGGTACATACCAAATGGGGCATTATACTCTATAATGGGTCTAACGAGGGATCAGTACTGTGCAACAATGGCCTCCAAACGGGGCATTATACTCTATAATGGGTCTAATGAGGGATGAGTAGAGTGGGACAATAACATCCTTTTTTCTGGATGAAAAGCCCTTAGTGATGAGGTGTGCCCCATAGAAGGATTTCCTGACTGTTGTGGCGATGTGGTTATTGAAAGTGATACTACTGTCCACCTGTGTCCCTAAGTCTCTCATCACACTTTCAATGTTTAGTGTCCTGCCACCTATGTGGTAATTCATGGGTACATGTTTTTTTTCCAAAGGGGATAACTGTACATTTCTTGGCATTAAGCTTGAGCCCATGGCTCTGGCACCAGGCATCTGTTTCTGTAAGGCCCTTTTTTAGAATATCCACATCATTTGGGGATTTAATAATGGCTCCCAGTTTGCAGTCATCTGCAAACTTTGTTAGCCAGAGTCCCTTAGTGTTGGCCTGTACTTCAGAGAAGTAGATGCCAAACAAGAGTGATCCCAGGACTGAACCCTGAGGTACTCCACTTGTCTGGAGCTGGATTTGGAGTCAGCTA
The DNA here is from genome assembly GCF_019279795.1 of Protopterus annectens. NCBI lineage: Eukaryota > Metazoa > Chordata > Ceratodontiformes > Protopteridae > Protopterus > Protopterus annectens. Next base: position 582,650,674 of record NC_056747.1, on the reverse strand, counting down.
CTTTTACAGTCTGGGTTCTGTCTGTAAGCCAGTTGGCAACCCATCGAGTGATGTAGGGATTTATGCCCAGGTTAGTAAGTTTATCTATGATCCCAGAGTGGGGGATGGTGTTGAAGGCCTTGGCAAGGTCCAGATAGGCTGTGTGGACTGCCTTGCCCTCATCCACAGCTCTGGAGACTGATTCGAAGAAGACAATCAGATTCAGGAGACAAGATCAGCCCTTCATAAACCCAAACTGGGTGGGGTCCAGTGTTTGAAGGTTGCCAATGTCTTTGTTTATAAGTTCCATGATAATGCATTCCATGCCCTTGCAGATCATGCTTGTCAGACTGATGGGATGGTAGTTCCTGGGATCCAAGGCAGATCCTCCTTGTGGAGTGGGATAACTGTAGCTGTGCGCCACTCAGTGGGCACGAAGCCTGAGGTAAGGCTATGATTAAACATTACACTTAGGTGAGGTGCCAGTTCATTTTGTAGTTCATGTAGTACACAGCCTGGGATGTCATCTGGTCCCATGGATGCTGTATTCTTAGCTTTGGAGAGTGTGGTTTCTACCTGTGTGGCTGTGATTACCGGAATTTGGCAATCTTTTGGTATTGAGATGGACCCTTTAGGGGGTGAGAGGGGGGGTGAAGTTGGCACTAATTCGATCTGCCAGGATATTGGCAATATCCTTGGGATCAGTATATTTAATGCCATTCTTTTGTAGCTCAGAGAAGATCTGAGCATTGCCATTTAGATTCTTGACATAACTATAGAATGCCTTGTGGCTGTCTTTGGAATTTTTGCAATTTTATTTTCGTAACTAGCTTTTGAGGATTTTATGAGGGATCTCAGCTTCTTACTGAGGCTGGTGAGGGAGATTTTTGCATCCTGGGATTTTCCGCTTTTCTGCAACAGTTTCTTTCTTCTGTTGTATTGTTTGTTTATAGCAGGGGACCACCAGATTGGATTCCTTTTTTTTTGGAACTGAGCATCTTGGTTCTATTTGGTATGGCACGATTCATGCACGAGTGGATGTGCTCATACAGTGCTTTAGTGTGGGATTCTGCAGTCGAACTTTCAGATCCCATCTGCATGGGTGTCGTGAAGTTTGTCACTTCTGACTTGAGTAGTATGAAGTTGGCTTTGGAGTAGTTTCTTAAGGAGGTTTCCTTACTGGGGGTGGGGGTGGGATGTGGATGTCTAGGGTGATTTGCTTATGGTCAGACCTGACCAATGAGGGGGTGACCACTGGTGTGGAGCATCTATGTTCCATGTTGGTAATGACCAGGTCTAGGATATTGGAGTCCCTGGTGGGACGATGGATTAGTTGATCCAGGGCATTGGAATTTATGAATTCCAAGAACTGTTGGGAAAAGGAGTTGGTACCCGAGTAGTTTTCCCAGTTAATGGCAGGATAGTTGAAATCACCCGGTATTAGGGTGTTTGGTTGTATCTTAATATTTTCCAGTATGTATAGAAAGGTGTAGTGAGAATCTTGGGGCATGGTGGGGGATCTGTAGCAAGCTACAATTTGGATTGCAGTCTTACCTAGTGTTAGTTGCACCTGGAGAATTTCAGATGCATTGTGTTGGGCAACTAGCCTGGAGGTGTGACTATCCTTGGTGAATATGGACACTCCTCCTCCTTTAGTGTTTTGGTCTTGGTTTTGTGCTGAAAAGTGTGGTAAGAGTTGTAGCCTGGTATTGCAGGGGTGCTCTCTGGAGCCTTGAACCAGGTCTCATTTACTGCACAGATATCGATGTTCTCCATTTTTAGGAGTGCCTCGAGAGAGTGCATTTTGAGGTTTAGACGTCTAGCATTGAGTAGCACTACCTTCAGATTTTGCATGCTTGTATCTGTTACGGTGGTGGTTTTATCCTTTGAACCTTGCCTAAAAAAGGCACTATAGGGTTAGCAAGAGCTTTTGCCAGTAACCTGAATCCCAGGGGTGACAGGTGCAGACCATCTCTGGCAAAGCATTGCGGTTTGTCGATCATGTCTTCCCAGGCAAACAAATACTGGATCTCCTTTGAATGACACCAGAAGCTTAGCCAATTGTTGAAGTCAGTCATTTTGTCCTTGTACTGTGGTATCATTCTGGGCGAAGGCAGGATGCTCCTCAGGGCTAGGGTCATACCTGCCTGGGCCACATAATCCAAGAGCTCTTCCATGTCTCTTCATTTAGTCCAGGGAGGTACGTCTCAAGTCATTCACTCCAGCATGGACAATGACAGAGTCATATTTGTACTTGTTGTGGAGTGACTTGAGTGCATATGTTATGTGGCGGATCCTGGCACCCGACAGGCAGCTGACTGTATTTTTCTCCTTGTTCAGCCTGGTGAGTGGGACATCAGTGTGCCTGACTATAGAGTCACCTATGACTAAAGTGTTGGGTACATTGTCTTGCCTTAGGGGCTGTTGTTGGGTGGCACACTGGTGTTGTGAGCTATGTGTCACTTTGGTTGTGACTGGTGTTTGTTTGTGTTTCAGCTTCGGAGGTCCTTACTGCTTGGGCAGGTTAATGTTAAGGGCCTCTGCATATGTGGGTTTAGTGTTGCTATGTGTGGGTTTTGAAGGACTATGAGTTGCTAGAGGTGTAGTGCAGGTGTTAACCTTCTCATCTTGGCAGTCTAGCACAATCTTGGCTGGAGAGAGCTTTGCTTCCAGTTTGGTTATGTAAGTGCATCTCTCGCAGGTTGTAGTGTTGGGTGGTAGGAGGAGAGGATTGTCTGTGTAAATGAGGCAGTTGCCGCACTGCCCCAGTATGCTCAGATTCACCAGGTGGACAGGAGAAGTCACCGAAAGCTGACCCTTGGACATTCTTGTTTAGGTGATTTTTTTTGTAAAGTTTAAGAGCTGTTTCCCTTTCCTTTGCAAGGTACTTTGCAATTATAGGCTGTTTAGTGCCTACAATTAATTTCTCCTTATTGACAAGGAGAGTTGAGTGCTTGTATCAGTTTCAGGCTTCCTAGTGTTTTCCAGCAGGTTCTAGAGCAAGTGCTAGTCACAGGGGTTCAGATTTTAGTGGTGCTACTGTTACTGCCTCTATGGAGGTGTTGTCATGGGAGAGGATAGTGAAAGTGTCTTTGCTTATGGTTGAGGATTTCTTGGGGGTAAATAGCACGAGTTTAGTTTTTTTAGGATTTAATGCTAAATGGTTGTTAGCCATCCATATTTCAGTGGTGTTGAGGGATGCTTGGGTGAGTTGTTGGAGTTTGTGTGGGGAGTTGGCAGTACAGATGATAGTAGAGTCATCTGCATATTGGATGACTGTTCCTTGAGTGAGAGAAGAATGGAAGTTGTCAATGAAAATGCTGAAAAGTAGTGGGCCTAAGATGGACCCTTGGGGAACACCTGTGGAGGTGTCAAGGAAAGGAGAGAAGGAGTTTAACCATATTGTAGCTTGTTGCCTGTCTGATAAGTAGTTGGAAAACCTGTAAAGTAGAAGGAGAGATACCTGTGTTGGATAGTTTTCTAAGAAGGAGTGGATGAGAGATAGTATCAAAGGCTTTGGATAGGTCAAGAAATAAAGAGGAGGCAAGTTTTCTGGTGTCATTAGCCCAATTGATAGTGTCACAGAAGGAGGCAAGAGCTGTAGTGGTACTGTGCCCTGGTCTAAAGCCATGTTGGGTTGTAGATAGTATGTTGTCAAGTAGGTAGCTAAGGAGCTGGCTGTGGATCCATTTCTCAAGGATTTTGAAGATGGGAGAAAGGATGGCAATGGGCCGTATGTTGGAGACATCTATGTTGTTTCCACCTTTATGGAGTGGGAGAATAAATGCTTTTTTCCAGATGGAAGGAACATACAACTGTTGTATGGACCTGTTAAGAAGTATGCTGATAGGGTATGCCATGGAATCAGGTTTTTGTAGGAATTTTGGGGGCAGGCTGTCAGGGACATTTGTGTAAGGTTTTAATTTCAGAAACATTTTCTTTACTATGGCTGTGGGAATAGGGGCTAGAGAGAAGTGGGGAGAATAGTCAGGGGAGCTATTAGTGGCTGGTGACTTGGGTTGGTTAGATGTAGTTGGAGGGAAGGTGACAGTGAGATTGGCTATGACATCAATAAAAATATGTGTTGAAAAGTGTGGCAATTTCTACAAGGTTTTTGTCAGGGTCTGGGCAGGGGTTATTCTCTGATCCTGGGTGTAGAAGTCTATTGATAGAGCTCCAGAAATGTTTAGGGATAAGCTTATGTTGATTTTGTAAGGTATGATATTATTATTTCTTATCCCTAATGATTTGGCACTTTACTTGGTTGCCGAGGTTTTTGTAGATTATGAGTTCAGAGGATTTTTTGTGCTTTTGCCAAAGCTTCCAGGCTTTGTCCCTGGTGACCATGTTCACTTTAGTGGCTCTAGTGGGGCATGCTAGGATGTTGTGTGTTTTAACCAGGGGGAATGCATGGGTATTCAGAATATTAAGGAATGAAGAATTGAAATGTTGTACTGTATTGTCTAGAGGGAGTGTTTTAAGGGGTTCCCAATTAATGTTTCGTAGGGTGCCGTTAAATGTTACAGGAGAGAACTGAGAAGTCTCTAGTATATTTGTATTGATGTTTGTGAATTTCTGTTGTGGTTCTGCATATTACAAATGCTGGCAAGTGGTCACTGATGCTATTTGGGAGGGTTCCTGCAGTGGCTATTTTATTGGGGTCAGAGACCATGAGCCAATCCTAAGATTGTACCATGGCTGTTATTTTTGCTAGGTCTGGTAATGTCATCTATGAGCTGGCTGTATTTATACAAGTTGATGTTGGTGGAGGAGGGTGGTGGTGTGATATATCAAACCAATTTATGTTAACATCATCCAGGATTATTGTTTTTGTAGTTATGTTATTGAAACTCCAGGCTAGGATGTCCTCTAATATGGGGATATTATTACCAGGGGGTATACACAGGGCATTGATATATATATATATATTTTTTGTTGTCATTGATTTTTAGGAAGGCTATTAAGATTTCAGCTGTAGCAAAGTTGGGTATTTGTGAGCTGTAGGGGATCATATTAAAGGTGTTAGGTAGATCAGTTTTTTGAGATCTGTTCTTGCGTAGGCAGGCATACCCTGGAGGGAGAAATTCTGCACTTTTGATATATGGCTTTAGCCATGTTTCTGTAGCGGCAGTAATGTTAGGTTTATTGTGTGTTATCCAGGCGTGGAAGTCAGGGATTTTATTTCTAATGCTCTGCAAGTTAATAGTAGTGAGGTTTAGAAACTTATAGAGGTAGTGTGGGTTAGAAGATAGGGAGGGTGGACCAGGGTTGGGAATGGATATCTCCACTTAAGATTACTTTGGAGTATGTGAGCAGGATGATTGCAGGCTCCTTTTTCTTGTTAGTCATCATCATCTTCTTTTGGCTGTTCCCGTTAGGGGTTGCCACAGTGGATCACCTGTTTCCATTTCTTCCTGTCCTCTGCATCTTGCTCTGTCTCACCAACCACCTGCATGTCCTCTCTCATCACATCCCTAAACCTTATCTTAGGCCTTCCTCTTTTCCTGTAACCTTGTAGCTTCATCCTTAGCATCTTTTTCCCAATATACTCAGCATCCCTCCTCAGCACATGTCGAAACCAACATAATCTTGCCTCTCTGGCTTTGTCTCCAAACCTTCCAACCTGGGCTGACCCTCTAATATACTTATTCCTAATTCTGTCCTTTTCTTGTTAGTATTGTGGTTAAGTAAGGGGGTATAGTTTGTCATAGCTTTATCATTAGTGGGCAGAAATGTTTGTTTAAAACAGAGTATGTTGTCTGTAGGAGATAGGTTAGGAGAAATGTCTGAGAATGTTTTGCGTGTTACTTTATGTATGGAGGCTGTAGATGAGGGGTATGTACTGGATTGTGACATATTGTAAGGAGGTAAGATGTAGTAGGAGAGTTAAGGGTGTCAGGTCATATTTAAGTGGCATTTTGGAGAGTTTGGGGGTGGTGAGACTTAAGATAGTAACAGCTAGGAAAGTAGCTACTAGTAATATAAGCTAGCAGGTGTTACTAGTATGGGGTGAGTTTGATATGGTTTGATAAGGGAGAAAAGATGAGGTGTGTGAATGAGGACGTTAAGCAGTAATAAGAGGTGGTGGTAAGTGACATGATTAGGTGATACTTCGTGGGAATTTTGCTGATTGGGTGGTATGCAATGATGGGTGGAGATGAAGTGAGAATAAGTGTAATTGAAGTGGGGTGGTTGGGAATTGGGGTTGGGTAGAAGAACAGAGTGAGGCCAACCCAGAATGGGAAACAGTGCAGCGAGAAACAATCAGTCACTCACAGAGAAAAAAACAGGGATATAGTTTAACTATGGGGAAAAACAGGAAAGTGCAAAAATGAGAGAGTTTTAGTGCAGAGAAAAGAAGTCATGAAGAAAAACGTCTGATGGTCTGGGGACAAGCATTACCACCTGGAGACAGGTAAGTACAGTATAGAGAGAGGAAGTAAGTGAAGGTGAAAGAAACCCAAAGCAAAGAGGCAGCTGTGGGGCAGAGTAGGGGTGGCTGGCTAAAGGAGGACGACATAATATGCAGTGTGTGAGAAGCAGGTAGACATCAGGCAAAGGACACAGAAGATTACGGCAGGGAGTGGTAGGTAGAGGGTATGAGAAGGCTGTGAGAGATTGACTGAGAGAAAGGTGTAGAGGGAAGAATAGTATAATACACCCAGGGAGGTATTGGATAGAGGGAAAACTAGTCGACTTAGGGGAAGGGTGGAGAGAAAAAATTATAATACACCCAGGGAGGTATCAAAGGCAGACTAAGAAGGGCTGCTGGAGTCCCCTACTGTAAGCTGGTAATCATTAGGTGTAGTGTTTAGAATCTTGAGAGAACAGCTATTAGGTTAAGTTAACCAAACAATTATCACATACATCTACTGTTTGGAGAGGCTCTTTGTAGGGAAAGAGCAGCTGGTTCAGCTGTTAGGTCAGCAAGGTCTCTGAAATCCCGAGCTCAACAGTCAGGCGTGAGAGGCTGGGATATAGTGGCAGGGCTGGAAAGGTAAAAATGGGAAATGTCAGTGCACACATGAAAAGGGTGAGAGGAGAAGCACAATTCACCATGAACAACACCACAGAACAGTTCCCACTATTGCAACTACATCTCTAGGGTGTGCTCAATAAACTCAGTATCTTATTTCTTAGACAGTGATATTATTTTGCAATATATCTTACAACAGCACATTTCTACAAGCAATAATAGCAAGGCCCTCAACAAAGGGTGTCAATTTATACTGTCCAATATTAATACTAATACAAATGGTAGTAGTGGACCAAGATGGCAAGGTCTTCTGGAGTGTTTTACAATATATCTTGCTTATAACAAACCAAACTCAACACATCCCTATACTACCCTCAGGTACCTGAACTGGCTTGATCTAGCTAATGTCCTCACCTACTCTCAAATTCAATTTGCACCCAGACTGGTCTTTCACATCAAAAGATGCCTGCCCTAAGCAGGACACTACAACCCCACTCCACCAAGAGAGCTCTCTGCTCGACTGACAAATGACTTCACAAAGCTCACAATAAATCAACAAATGCTCTTTACTCCAACTGCATTGCAAAATTCCAAAACAAAATTCCCCCTCCAATCGAACTCCTTAACAACGCACGTATATTCAAACTAAATTAAAACTATTCCTGCTTGATTCCTAGCTATGTCATTGCTATTCCTCAAGCTAAATTATTCCTAAACTACTGCTCCTATGTGTACACAGATAGTGACTTTCTCTTCTCTCTTATTTTTCAGTCTTCTACACTTATGACAGAATGCATAAAATTACTTTTGACCTAATTAATGTACTACTAAACTACACCTAATGCTGATTGTTGCTGCAAAAGATACTTGACTATTTCATAATTATCTGCTTTATTCATCATCACTTTGTATGTAATACTACTAATGTTACTTAAGCATTCTGTATGTTGTACAAGTACTATACCGTAAATAGTTCTTGTGGAGCCTTGTATGGAATGCTGCTAAATGTTACTTGAGTATTCTGTACATTGTACGAGTACAGTAAATAGTTCTTGCGGAGCTTTGTATGGAATGCTGCTAAATGTTACCTGAGTATTCTGTATGTTGTACAAGTACTGTAAATAGCTATTGTGGAGCTTTGTATGGAATGCTGCTAAATTTATGTTGCATAACTTCTACTACTATTATTTCTCTTGGTGCTTTTCTCTCCAGGCTTCTATTGAAAATGGAGCTTGTTTACCCACCCATGCTTTCCTGGTAAACAAATGGAAATAAATAAATAAATAAAATCATTAAATAAATGTAGTTGTCTCCACTTCCAAAACACCTGCGTAATTTCAGCCGATAGCTAATATTGATCCAATAGCAAAAATCTTTGAAAAAATCATTTCTAACCACATTCTTCAATATCAGTTGAAGTATAACATCCTTTCAGTTAGGCAGCATGGAGTCATACCTAAATATAACACAACTGCTCTCCTCTGTCTTACTAATTAAATATACACTAATATAGAAAATGGTAAACTAACATGGGCCTTTTTTGTTGATCCAAAAGGAGTGTTTGAATGTGCTGACCATTCCATCCCTATTTAAAAACAGAAGTAGTACAAAGTCTGCAGTGAGATTTGCTATCGATTTTCCAACTAGTTCCATCTGACTCTATACGAACCAATATTGCCTCCTGCCATAAATGAGTACCTCAAGGGTCAGTCCTAGGCCATTTCCTATTTTCTTTTTTCATTAATAATATCCTTGGGGACCTTCATCATCAAAACTTCCTTCTCTCTGCAGGCAATGTATGCATTATCAGCTTTGTCCCAAATTCAGCAGATATAAACAAGATTCTGCAAAATGACATTGAACGCATTTAGAGTGTTCTGCTATTAAATAACCTTCCCTTAAACACCAAATAATTTAAAGTCATGTTAATAGTCAATTCTAGCTGAAGCTAAACTGCTACAAATAACTGACCCAAATGGCCATCCCCTTCATAATGACACAGTTCCTTCACGTTATACCTGCTTATAAAATATCACACCTGTTAATTAAAGAACCTCAACAAGCAATTAACTTCAAAACTCCCTTCCCATTATGATGCAGTTTAGAAGTAGCAGTTAATCCTTGAGAAATATTGATAAATTATTCCAACTCCCCATATTCCTGCAATAGCTAATAAGTGCTTCAGAAAGGTTGTCCCTGCAACCTGGAACATCATTCCAACTTTTCAAACAACACCACAAACAAAAATGTAAATGCACATGCTATGGCAAACTAGGCTTTTCTTCCTCTTACACCTGAGCATTTCTTCCTCAAATATGCTTCACATCAACTTGTAAGAGATTTTTAATATGCTTATTACTTTCTTGTATACATGTAGGTAGCAGAGGTGTGATGTGCTATTACCCCAGTTTTGGTGCCTTAGCATACATCTTCCCTACATTCTTTACTGTCAACATTACTCCAATTTGTATTATATAACCAGCCTCTGCATACCCCTTCCTTCCTCCTCCTTCCACTCTTGTGTCTTGGACATTACTATATACTTGCCATCATGTTTCTCCAGCTAATCCCACTGTCTCGTTCATATGTTTTGTTTCTCTCTCAAATACTGTTCTTAGGGTATGTTACCATAATACTGTGGATTCTTTCTTCCTGCCTGTACACAGTCTGCAACTAAACTACTCAGTGATTTTTATTAGCAAACCTCTTGACTTCTCTGCTAGTTAACAAATGTAAAAAATAAACAAATAAATAAAGCAATATAATATGCAATGCTCTTCTATTATGTCAGCACATTTGAAGTCACAATATCTTGTACATTATATACTAATAAAATAATTATGTTGTAGTTTAAATGTCTTCCATCTAACTATAAAAAGATCTACTTCATATTTAATTATTTCCCATAAACACAGATTTAATCCTGCAGTGTTTGCAGGCTGCAGTTAAGATGAACAATATTTTAGCTGACACTAGATGGCAGCCCAAGGTAATTTATACTAAAAACCTAGCTTTGTTGCGGAGTAGGTATCTTGCAAATTGGTGCTTGTGGAAAAGAAACTGATATCTGTGCATTAGGGAAGATGATATACAGAAGGTAGATTCATTATAAAGAATTATTTTTTGTTTAATGATCATTGCAGAGTTTAGGATGAGAAAGACGCTTAACAACATTTTTGATTTTAGCAATATTAATCAGGAATGGTTGTGTGCTTGTTTAGTATGCTTGCAGGATGACCATAACTAACAAAGGTCCTGATAGGTCAGAGTCCAAAACACTGCATTTATACAGACTGCAAGATGTCATAAAAACTTTTCATATATGTATATGATCCATTTGTGTCAGTCTGAGTTCCTTTGCAATGTAACTGTGAATCAGTAAAGCATTTGTCTTAGTTTCCTCTGCAGGAATATAGGACTGAGGGGCAGAATAACTAAATTGGGCACTGAACTGCTAAGAGTCACAGGAAGAGTTATGAAGGCAATAGAATCGACTGACTCGACTGACAGTGTATTTAAGGAGCTGGAAATAGAAGCACATCTTATTAGCCTTATTTACTTATTTAATGATTTGATTTACTGATTTGACTAGAGTTTAATATGTGATGTGTGGGAATCGTTTTCGATCTGAAAATGAAAAAAGAAAAATACCTCATAGCTCCATTGTGAAAATAGGAAGTATGGTTTTGATAACGTTCTGTGAGAAGTATCTTAGGGTTGAACTTAAAAGTGATAGTGTTATGAGAGTGCAGAAAAGAAAGAGAGAACACTGCTGCGGAAAGAGATGGGAACACAGAAAAGAGCAGCTGCTTCATTCCCAAGTAAGAAAGAGTAAGGCACTGGAGATTGCACTGGAAATACTGTTGTAGCTACAAAAACATGTACAAACTTCCATTTTGTTAGCTTCATGGTGTGTATATGAATAACTGATGAAAACATAGATTTGTTTCAGTACATTGACTCAAGCGTGCAGACTATTACACAGGTCATCCTTGATGCATCAAGGCAGACAAGCAGTGTGCTACTTCATAAGTTCTATTACAGTCTAATGTCCTATGAGGAATATTGATTCCTTAATATAAGGTTATCCATACCCTATCCCCTGCCCAGTCATTAAGTTTCTTTTTAAAGGTTTTTAGGTTGTCAGACTGATAAACCCTGATTGGTAAGTTATTGTAAAGCAACAGCATTTTATTAGAAACACAGGAGTATCTTAATTTAGTTTTGCTTAATTATGTCTACAATTTCATGTTATTATGTCCAAACATTTTATTATTTTTGTAAATTTCCATATTAAAATTTGCCATACAGGATTATGAAATGTACTACAGGGAAGTATCAATTTCCTATGTCTATATCTATAGCTATAGAATAAAGATTTAAGTATTTATATTGACTCTTATAGTCAAAATTTTGATTGCAATAACTTAGTAAACTTTCTTTCTAAACCTTCAAATAGTTGCAATTAACTTTTAAGTATATATAGATCATATTATTATATTTAAAATATTCAGTCTGATATATGTTTTGCATACCATAGTAAGACAGCTTTTATCTCTAGTTGAAAGGTTTCTCAAAAGGTAGCCCATCTGTTTCATAGCTTTAATGCTAATGAAGCTAGCATGAGAAGTAAAAGAGAAGCCAGATGAAATCATGATGCCTTAATCTCTATACTGATCTACTTCTGTAAGTGGAACTAATGTTGAATAAACAGAGATGTTCATCATATCGATCACAGCTGCAGTAGCCTTAGCTATATGGTTTATATCCTGCCGAGGATATAACAAACTGGTCAGCTTCCAATGCTTTAGGGCACCTTTCATGCACACAGAACTATAAGGTAGCTCAAGCTGAGCTGACTAAAAGACAAGCTTGGGCAATTAGCCCTTTAGATTTTTACTGCCACCGAAGAGTACGCTCTTCAAAGGCTTTAATGGATCAATGGTCATCTTGTGCTGTTCCATGGCTGGGAGGATAAGTTCCCTTTTGGAGGAAAAAAACTTCCATTTTTTATAATTTTGCTTATTTTTTATACTTTCCTCTTCAGGAAAGTTATTTTAAAGCTAAGAATTTGTGTTTTAAAAGGCTGTCACAGGACTGTACTGTACTTTTAAACAGAAGTACTCTTTTGTCTTGTCAGCTTAAAAGTTGTTGAAAGTAATTGAAAACCGTTTTTTTTTCCTGTGGAGAAAGTGTATTTATTTTACTTTGTGGGGCTGGCAGAGTGCTATAAAGTGCTTTTTACTATGTTTTTCTGAGAAGAAAGTGACTTTTAAAGAATTTTTATTTATTTACTTCTACTGGCATTTTTTGCTTGTTTTCCCTGGGAAAGGGGTATTATTTTTTGGCTTAAGCATGGATCAGACTGTTAGTTCCACAGTTGGTCCTTCTTCCTGCCACAAAAAAAAAAGATAAGCAAACAGCATCTGCCACCACAGCAGGCTAGCAGTTTGCCTCAGCCACAGGTGGTTGACTCTACTGTGGCCATTTGTTGTATTTCAGATCTCTCATCTTTTACCCCGAATCCCTCTGGTGGGACACCTACAACCACTATGATCCAGGGGTTAGCCAGGTCCTCTGCATATATATTGGGGACCCCTTAGTGGGCAAGGGAGAGCCAGTCTTCTCATGTCTGGGAGAGGGAACAGGGAAGCCTTCCCTGTTTTGTCAGAATGTTGTGTCCATCCCTAGGAAAGTTCCTGCTGACAATAACAACACAATTGGCCCCATTTTTCCTGTAAAAAGAAAAACAGAAAAAAAAGCATGCATCTACTCCTCTTCAAATTTCCTTAGACATGTGTAGTTTAATTCAGGCTATTGATCCTTCTTTTAAGGTAGTTTCTGGTAAAAGAAAGAGGGATACTTCCTTTCCTGAAGAGATTCAAGATTCTGAATGTGGATAGGAGGATGAAGGGACAGACACAGGGTTTTCCTCAGTCCCTCTGAAAATAACATGAACTGTTACAGAAGGAATTTCCTGAACCTAAATGCATTCCTCCAGTTTTGTCTGCCTTGGAGGATCTGTTTGTTACTACTGCTCCTAAAACAGCATGTAGGACATATAAAGCTCCTCAGTCTCATGTTTTTGTACACTGTTCCGAAACCTAATCCAGCAGATATAGCTTTAATTAACCCTTCTGCTGCTAAATATTTAATAAATTCCAATGCTACTATTATTGATAAGAATGGGAAGATTATTGATAAATATCGGAAAAACTGCATGCTTCTGCAGCTTTGATTTTCAGAATTTTGAATTGCCAGCCTTATATGTTATGGTTTGTCCTGTCTAATTGTGAAGGTATGAGGAATAATTTGTCTGCATTTTCTTCTTGTAAGGAAACATCTGCTTTAAATAATTTAATTTCTGTAATTGTACAAGTTACTACTCATTATATACAGAGTGTGTATGACTGTCATACCTCCCAACCATACTGAATTACTCGTTTTTTACCGAGTTTTGGGGTCCAAATAATAGAGTGCCATGATTCCCGGGTGGCACCCCTTAATTTCCGATTTCCTTGCGCTTTTATTTTTAAATTTTATTTCCTGGCTTTTTCAGCTGATGTCATCATGTGCGAGATGATGTCATCTCCGTGAAATGGCCTGCCAGCCTGTCAGAATTGAGCTGAAGCTCAACGTACATCTACAAATTCTTAGCGGGAAGCTGCCCTTGATATCTATGCTGCCTCCAGAAGATTCATTATGCTGCCCTGGATAATTCATTATGTTGTTTGCTGCCGTTTTCCTGACGAACTGAATATGCTGCCATTTTCATTTTGCTGAGCTGTGCAAGACTGGAAGCTGGCATGATATATTGCTGCTAGTGCTGATGCTGAATAAGCCGTTTTCTTAAATACAGAAATGAGGTGTTTTCATTATGCTGCATGGAAAGGGGTGTATGTATTTCATTAAGCTGCTGTTTTCATTTTGCTGTGTGAGCCATTGCGTATGGAAGAATGAGCAAGACTGTGCCGAATAAGACGTTTTCATGATGCATAATGCAAAGCTGGACTGTTTTGTGGTCAGTCACGGCGTGCATGAGGGAGACAGTGTTTTGCAAAGTTTGTGGTCAGATACTAAACCTATAAACCTGTGCTTTCTCTCTCTTACTATTGTGTGGGATTTATCCTGGAGCTAACATAGTTTCCACATTGTGGTTGAACGGAAATGTATTTGGTTGAGCACTTTGGGCGATGGTATTTGGCAGTGTTTGTCAACTTTGAGAATGGTAGCTTGGCAGCTCCGCCTTGTGCTCACCGTTTATCTTTATTTTTCCATCTACATGTTTATGTATGTATAAGTAGTGTGTGTTTTGCTGTCCATTCCGATTTTTAAAGTCAAGCCGCGCAGTGTCGTTTTCAGAACAGTTGAGTATTTGTCCCTCGGAAGTGGGTGTTGCATTATCTTGTTTTAACCTATTGGAGCTCAGTAGCCATGTGGATTAGTACACAGTTTTTCTACGTATTTGAAGTCCCATTTTAAAGCAGTCGATTTGATCTCTTAGATGAGTTGGTGTTGCATAGTTACTGCTGTTCAAGTTTAATACCGTATTCCAGTACAATTGCAATGCAGTGACAGTTCAAAACAAAATTCTTGGGGGTCTTCTATGGCACGCAGCACTTATTGCATCTTGTCACTTTCATGGGCTGTTTATTGTGTAGTTTTGTGCTCTGGTTAGGAGTTGCAGTAAAGTTTCACCATTTCAGTGGGCGTGTGCGGCTCTTTTTTTCTTTTCCTATTCTGACAAACCAGCTAGGAAGGTGTCTGGTGCTTTGTACTGTACGAGTTAGTATAATGTTTTCATGGGTCGGTGCTATTGCCGCACAGTAGTAGGGAATAAAGTTTCTGTTTACAAAACTACAGTCAATTTTATTTGTATCTTCGGGATAATTGAAACAGTGAATCTGGGAAGATGAGAGAAGCCTGATCTTTTCCAAGTGGCAGGATTTAACAGACTCCTAGCTTGTTGTGTGGGTTGAAATCCTTAACTTCCACAAAGTCTAGGTTGTGTTGCTAGTTGACTTGTGTGTTTGTATGGTGCATGTACTCTTGAGTGTGGAAAATTCTTCACATGGGCTCTAGCATAATTGAGTTCACACAACCACGAATATTTCGGTTTTGTATTCTTTTGAAAATGTTGACTTGTAAGCTACTATATAGTTATTAATGGTATTTGTCACATTTATAGCAAGGGGAGTTTGAAAGTCTATCTACAACCAAACAGGGATGTCAAAGGGTCCTGTAAACAGTATGCAGCTGCCAGTTAACTTTAGTCCTTATGAAGGTACAGACTGAAATAAATGTTGATGGTTGAAATCTGTAATAGGATGTTATGTCCATCTGATTCTGCATCAGACTGTGCTTGCATTGGATGTGCCATTTTAATAAGAAATGGTGAGCTGGTCCAGGTGGTGCAATACTTAATCTTTCATTGTGTAGGAACAATGCTTCCTAGGTGCCTCACCTGCTTTGTCTAATTTTTCATTTGCTTTATCTAAAAAAAATTTTTGTAGGGTTTGATGCTGACTTGCATTGGGGAATTTTGTAGGTGGCAGTTGGCTCTGGGACAAACATCAGTTATATTTCTGTGCTTTGTGAATGCAGTTTGTGTCAGAAGTATTCCTGCATCTTCATCCTTTCCCTCTTCGTTTCAGGTTATTTTTGGTTCTTTAAAAATCCCCAAAACTTGACTGTTTAGTATTTTTTTTTCATTTGAATTTTCACTTCATATTCGTACTTAAATAAATGTAGGGAATGCAGAATGCATTACTAGCATTAAGTCCCTCACACAGATGTAATTGTATAATAAACAGGGTAATCCTACAGGCTAGGCTTGTAAAGGCTCCAGGGCATTAGCCTAGTACACACCTATGAATACAGAAATGCTGCCATTTTTATTATGCTGCAATTGCATGGAAAGGGTGTGTGTGTGTTTTATTTTTGTCATTGCTTGTGTCCTCCGTATAATCCACAATATAGTTATTTTCCCTTCCCTGCATTGCTTTTTATCACTGTAGTAATTTTCACTGTCAAACAGTGGCAGACGATGCCCCAAGGCAAGTGTTATGGCAAAGGATGAACTTGACTCCTGAGATACATCAGTACTTCCCAATGATATGTCTTGTAGTGTGACTTGCTTTTCCTCCAAGCATAAATCTGAATGTAGACCATATAAACTCTGCTGATGCTTTTATACCCTGTACCTACTATACACACACACATTAATAAAACACCATTTATTTATTGGAGGGAGTGAAAGTGAACAATGTTAAATTTGCCTTCAAGATGACTCTGTTGTAATTTGAATTGTTAACATCTTTTTAGTCATTTTACATAGTTGTAATATTCCTGAAGTGCTGAGATGTAGTTTTGAAAAAAAGTTGACACTATTATTGAAGCTTTATTTGTGATTACTTGTAGGTTTTCTGATTATTATTTTTCTGATTATCAGTGCCAGTCCAGAGCCATTTAGGACTATGAGAAGTAAGAGGTTATTTCTCACTATGCCATGCACACATTCAGAGTGTGTGTGTGTGTGTGTGTGTGTGTGTGTGTGTGTGTGTGTGTGTGTGAGAGAAATGCCCCAGGTCAATATACCTGATGGCTAGAGGAGGTACTCAGGCTCATACCTTGGACAGGTAACAAGAGCCTAAAGTCCCTACCCACCACTCCTTCTGAAAACTTTCCAAATTTATGCCTCATATTTTTATTCTGTTCCTCATAAAATCTGTGGTTTTCTGGATTTCAGAATTCACTAAATGATGGGCATTTGCATTTCAGACTTCATATTCTTCAGAAAATAAATGGTAACACCAAACCTTTTATTCTAGCGATTTTCTAAGGTTATAAAATCAGTATTTGAAATTTGTCCCTATTTTTGGAGCTGTATTCCCCCATTATTGGCTTTGGACAGTTTTTTTGTGCTAAGAGGTTGAGAGCTATGGTGAGAAGTGAGAACTGAATTCACTAAATGATAGCCATTTAAGTTTGTTTTTGATTTGGCATAGTGGCATGTTGCTCTGACTGTAGTGCACAGGGCTGAGTCTGTTTTCATTGTGAGACATCATTGCTTTGTTTAGCAGATGTCTATTAGTGTTTGTTCATTGTACTATAAAATGTAAAAATAAAATCCAAATAATCATTGTAGAAGTAAAGCAGTATGCACATTAGTGTTTATGGTAAATGGGGTGAAATAGCCAGGTAATGGGACATTGGAATGGCTGCAGGGGGACTCTGGTACCATATTTTGGTTGTCTGTTCATCAGTTTGCGTTTGAAATTTGGTATCCCATGATTCCATTGGAGTGGGTGTGGTTACATAATTGCATATGCAAAGTTTGTTAATCAGCGTACAGATTTGTACCTATTTTTCATGGGCCTTGTCCAGATTTTTGATGTTTCCAGGTTGAGAGGTTGATATTTCTTCATGAATTATGGACACTGGTATTGTTTTGAGGAAGTGTGCATGGCTGTATTTTCAGAATCTCCCAGATGATGATAAAAATGAGATTTTAAATTCTTCTTTGGGTAGAGTTTTAGCTTTTGGCCCCACTGCTTCAGAGGTGATCAAAGAGTGTAATGAAAGGGTTAAAGTGATACAGGGAATCTCTAGGATTTTCAGCCCTCCTTTTCCAGATTTTCAGGGGATTCTCTAACTCCTCATTCTGTTTTGGTAAGAAACAAAATAAACCATCTCAACAAAATTCAGGTAAACAGACATTTAAAAAGGGAATGTCAAGGGTGTTCCAAGAAGAATTCTGGAAATTCCAAAAAACAAGACAGTCCAGTAAGTCAGAATGACTAGTTAAGAGACTTTGTTCCTTCCTCCCACCCTGGAAATTCTGAATCTCCACTTATTTCTTTGGCAACAGATAGTTTCAGACAAATAGGTTCTGAAGATCATTCATCGAGATTACAGAGGGTAATGGGAGGAAATTTCTCCTTTACAGGGAGTAATTCCTTATCTTCCAGATCAGACTCTCTTATTTCCCTCTGTCCATCATCACTTGCTGTCCCAGGGAATGATCGAAATAGTTCCTTTTTCCCAGGTATGAAAGGGGTTTTATTCAGGGATGTTTTTAATGAAAAAGAAAGAAATGTTTGGAAACCAGTTCTGGATCTTTCTTTCCTAAACCTGTTTGTGATAGTGCCAAAATTCAAAATGATGTCACTTCAACCTGTTACCCCTTCTTCCTCATTCAAGTTTCCTGGTAACACTAGATTTAAATGATGCTTATCATCACGTCTGTTAATCCAGACTTTAGGCATTTCTTATGGTTTTGTGTATTTGGATCACATTATCCGTTATCTGCCTTAATTTTGGACTATCCTCTGCACCAAGAATGTTCACAAAATATCTAGCTTCAGTTATAGCTCATTGTAGGTACACAGTATCAGCATATTTCCATATTTAGATGATTTGCTTATCTTTTCAGAGTCTTTTTTCAAATTGTCAGTAATCCCTCTCTTGGTGGGAGATCTCTTACACTAGCTGGGATTCCAAGAGGACATTTCTTGACTATTTATCACGAGATTATGTCTCTGGGATGACAACTAGACACTACAGTTCAAAAAGCTTTTCTTCCACATGAAAAAAATAGATCTGTATCTAACTGTATTTCTAGGGCTCTCCATTCAGTCACTGAAAGGGAATACCTCAAAATGTTGGATCTCATTACTTCTAAGATTCTCATGATACCTCTAGCAAGATTCCACACGTGGTATCTGAAGTTTCGTTGATCTCAGCACCAACACCCTTTGTGTTTTCAAATCACAGCCCTGGAGTTTGTCATAAAATAAATCACTAGTTAGCACAGAGGCTTCAGAATTTGGTTGAGCAGCAGTTTCAGGAGGGATAAAAGTGCAAGGTGTGTGAGACACCAAGTACAAACACAAATAGAAATGCTTGCTCTGACCAAGACACTCAACTCCTTAAATCAGCTTTGGTCCCTGGGATCTCTTCAAGTTATTAAAGGCAATACCACAGTCATAAGGTACATCAACAAACAGTGGGGATCCAGGTTGTATTCCCTTTGTAGAGTAGCCATGTTAGCATAGGATATCGCTTTACAGCACAGTCTCACTCTACATACATCCTACATTCTTTCAAAGCAAAATTTTGTAACAAGCTAAGCAGGACAAGGGCAGGCCCTCATGAATGGAAACTAGATCAAGGGTCTTTCAAGTTTTGATCCATCTGTGGGGAATTACTCACGAAGACCTCTTTCCTTCCTATCTGAACAATCAGCTGGCAAGATTCTTCTCCAGGACTCCATGCAAGAAGGTCTGGAAGACAGATGCCTTTTTTTTTCATTGGACAGGAATGTACTTGTATGTTTTTCTGCTCTTTCCATTAATATCAAAGATTCAGCTGAATATAGCGGTGTAATCCCACAAGATCATTATGTTGACTCCATTCTGGCTCAAGCAACCATGGTTCTCCCTTATTTTAGAAATGACCAGTGGCACTTACCACAAGTTTGCTCACAGACTGGATCTTACTCACATAACAGCAGGGGTATTTGATACACCCCAACATCAATCATCTTCAGTTGACTGCCAGGATGATAGAGTCTTAATCCCTTTTAGGTACCTCTTTACTGGGGATGTGCAGCAGGTACTAATTGAGGCAAGAAAATCTTAATATCTTATATTTGCAAATGGAAAATGTTTTCTAGTTGGTGCCAACAATATAACCAGCACCTATTTAGGTCTAGGTATTTTCTGGCTTTACAGTATTTGTGTGAGTTACTATCCTATGGCCTTTCTTATTCCTCTATCAAGGTTCATTAATCAGCCATTTCAGAATATCTGCCTATGGATCCTCCTAGTTCAATGCAGTCTCATGTCAAAATGTTTTTGAAAGGGGTTTTGCATAAGAGGACTCCAAGATAGCTGGTGTCCCCTCCATGGGATCTTAAATTTGTGTTGACAGAAGTTAACGATTGCTCCCATTTGAACCAACTAGCCCAGCTGACTTGAGGTTCCTAACATGGAAAACAGTTTTACTGATTGCTCTGAACTCTGCAAGAAGAGTATCTGAGTTGCAAGATCTTATGGTGTCAATCCTTTCTCATTTCCATAGGGACAGAGTTTATATGAGAACTAAGCCTTCTTTTATGCCTAAAGTATATCCAAGTTTACTTTAAGCCAAACTATACATCTCCCCATTTTCTTTCCTGAACCTAAAAATGAGGGAGAAAGGATACTGCATACATTGGATGTCCACAGACAACTGAGGTATTAACTTGATAGAATTAAATCTTTCAGATCTTCAGAACAATTGTTCATTTCTTTTGAATGCAAGAAGAAAGGACAATATATGTCAAAACAAACTATTTTCAAAATGGTTGCCTAAGGCTATTACCTTTTTTTATATTCGCCACCACAAAACAATTCCAGGTATGGTTAAGGCCCGCTGTACCCGGGCCTTGGCTTCATTTATGGCTTTTTGGAAAGGGTTGGAGTCTTGAAATATTCTAGAAGCAAATGTAGTAAGCTAAGCTAATCTACCTATAAAGCTATGGATATTACAGTTGTGACCAATATGAAGAACATAGTACAGTTGTGAAAGTAAGCTTGCCATAACAATATATGTTCAAATGATCATTGCTGCAGTAGCCACTCCCTTACTCCAGCGCTCTTGTTTTTTGGTATGTTGTGTATGCCAGGGTGTGGTTATTTATTTTTTGTTCTTCCTAGCATTACCCTTTCAGGGCTTACCCTCCCCCTTTCTGTTCATAGGAAAGCACTGAAGTACTTGGTGCCCAAACTTGTCTTTTAGTCAGCTCAACTTGAGCTGCCTGACAGTTTGGGTGCATAGAAGGTGCCATGAAGCTTTGAAAGTTGACCTTGGCGGGATATAGCTCATGCAGCTAAGGCTACTGCAGCAGTTATCATTTGAACATCTACTTTTATGGTAAGTTTACATACACAACTGTACTTATTATTTTATGACTAAAAAGTAGTATTACTTTTGTCAAGACTAAACATTCCTATAGAAGAGTAGTAGTCTCCTGACAACTTCATATAAGTATTTAAGTCATCAGTATCTTTATTATTTTGTATTATGAATCCTATTTTACAATTATCTACAAATTTGTGGTTCCAAAATTCTCTGTCTTTTGGTATGGTTGAAAAACTGCATTAAATAGAACTGGTCCTAGTACAGATCCCTGTGGTACACCTGAAACATACCTGTAAAAAATTAGACAATGTATTTTCAAATTTAACACATTGCTCCATGTTCTTTAACCATTCCTCAAACCACCTAACAGTGTAACAATTCACATTTGGTTTATTTAAACATTTATGGATTATCAAGAAAGATTAATCTGATCTAGCTATATTACTCCAGCACTTCTTTGATCTAGCCATAGAAACTGGATCACATTCCTTAGAGCAGATCTTTCCATAACAAAACCATACTGCTCTGATTCAGTAACTGAAAGACTGGTAGTAGTGTTGCACATTAATTCAAATAAACTTCTTTCAAAACATTTTCCCAAAACTGATGTCAGACTTATGGGTCTAAATTTTTTACATCATCCTCCTTTCCTTTTTTAATAAATTGGACTTATATGGGAAAGATTCCAAAGTTTGGTTGTTATTCTACTTACTAGAAATTTATTAAAGCTGTTGTGTAAGGTTGGCGCAGTTGCCTCCTTCATGTGTACTAATAATATACATGGATCATGTCAGGGCCAACAGAAGATATATTTTTATTTTATACAGTAAATATCAGTAACCATTCCAACAGTAAAATTAGGACAAGGGCCTTTTATTGGAGTGTAAGCTATTGACACTTTAACATTTTAATTACTATTGGTAACAAAGAATTTGTCAAATTTGTTTTCTATAATTCAGGGATCTAAAATTTCTTTCATCAGTTTTAATACTAGGGTATAATACATTGTAAAATGAATTGATGTATTTATAAAAGGTTTTTTATATGATGAGTCGTTAAGATAAAGTTCATAGTTATTTCTAACAAGCCTAATTTTATTTTTTCAACTCTTTACACTGTTAAGGACTGTTTTGTTCCTTTTATGTTGGATAATTCCTGTAAACTTTATATTTCTTTTTTTTTTTGGCTCTTTTCAAGATCCCTGTCCCACCATACTGGATATTTACTACTTCCCTATTTTTCATATTCTGTTGATAATACATATATTAAATACTCTACTAAAATCTTATAACAATTTTCCAAACTTCTAGAAAAGAAAAAAGTTGACCAATTAATATCAGTTATATGTTTGGTCAAAAATGCATAATCTGTATGGCCAAAATTATACTTTTTTAGTTGTCTGATCTTACTGTGTGTAAACAAATTTTGATCTCATGTGGAATTGCGGCCTAAGTGGCATCCCTGGCTTTATATTGTTTAGCATTTCAGGGATATTGGTTACCGCTAAATCAAGTATGTTTTTCTCGCTTGACATTTTTGTTACCAGTTGAGACATACCATGAAATGTAATTATGTTAATAAATTTATTTTCAAAAATGTTTTTGCTGATAAATTCCACCATGAAATTCCTAAATAGTTAAAAATCTTCAAGTAATATATTTTCAATAAAACGATAAAATAAGATAAATACCAGCAATAACAAAGTCCCAAGTCGAAAAAAGTAAAAACTGTAGTCTCCAAAAAAACAAAGTTCACTCAGAAATGGCCAGGCAATCCGGTATGTAGAGTAAAAACTTTCTTTATTCCATAAACAGACATAAGCGCTTTCGCAGAGCTACTGCTTTATCAGATGTAATTTCAAACAGATTTTTTACAGTTTAAATATAAAAAGCTATCACCAATCATCCAATCAGTAAAAACTCACCGTTATTAAAGAAGCAGGAACATTATTTCACTTTTTATTCATGCAAAAGCTGCTTAAAAAGACATTCACCTGTCATACCAATAAAATACAAAAATATATATATATAAAAATTAAAAAATAAAAATATATACACATATAAAACTATAAACATTCTATCAAAATCTAAAACATGGAATTATGTTATCTGAACAACGGTCTTGCTTATAACATAGGCTTGAGTGGGACCTTGTCATTTAAACCATGCCCACTGTCCCCCTCAGGCGAACTATCCATCTTGTTTCTAACTGTTCAGTATAATTTCTGGTATCTCCACCTCTGATGTTTTAATAAACTCTACCTATTGCTCTAAATTTAAAAACATGGAAGTTATCTGTTTCACTAACATGTTTGACAAGTGCATTAGAAGTACTGCCTTTACTGATATGGTAGATATAGGTTCATAGGTGTGTACTAGGCTAATGGCCCTGTGGCCTTTACAAGCCTAGCCAAAGGATTAACCTGGTATAGTGCCGTGCTGGTGTCCAGTAGAGCCACTGGAGTTATTCCCAGAGTGAATATTCTGTTTCCATCCACTCATCAAGATTTCTCTTGAAGAGGGTCAGCAAGGTGCTCTGCTTGACATGTATGGGAAGTTTATTCCATAGCATGGACAGTCTCTGGTTTATGAACCTGTCCCTCCAGCATGTTCTGTTAATTGTGGTAATGAGGTTGAGGTCTCTGGAGCATGTGGTGCAGTGGGATTGGGATGTCTTTAGATGTAGCATTTCTTACAGAGCTGGGTCAGACATGGCTTTGTAAGTCAAGCAAAGATTGCCTCTAAGTAGGCGATATGCGATGGAGAATATTTGGAGTTTTTTGAGTCTGTCCATATAGTACAAGTGATTAAGCCCTAGGGTACTCTTTGTGAGGTACTTTTGCGGCCTCTCCAGTTGTTGCAGGTGTCTAGTGAGGTACATGCCAAATGGGCCGTTGTACTCTGATTGGCCTAATGCTCTTTTATTCTGTTGTGAACTGCCCTATTTTCCCTAGATAGAATTTATTACATTTCTGACAACATGCTAAATAAACTATACATATTGAGGAACAAGTGGCAGATAGCTCCCATGTTTTTTATTTTTGCTATTGCTTGGCCATTTCTGAGTCAACTAATATAATATTTTGTTGTTCAGATACACTTCTAAATATGTGTATATTCCCAGTATACAAAGCCATCCATTATAGGTGTACAGTAACAAAGTACCATTTGAATAATACTATCACTGACATTATCTTTAATGTGTACACTGATGAACTTCAAGCCATTCATTTGTTTTATTAATAAGGGGGGGGGTTATCTTGTATCCAGTGTCACCCCACCACCTTTGAGATTATCCCTCAAGCATTCATATTTTGTAAAATTTTAATATGGTAATTAGAAGTGTAGTCAATGTGGGCATGCAGTTTAGTGTTATCTTGCTTCATCACAAACTATAAGTAAACAATGTCAGCGATTCTATTTTGAGCAAAAGAAATATAGTACAGGCGACAGTAATACATATTATTGAAAACTTGATATGAAGACAGAGTACCAGCCTGAAATAAATAAATGCACCCATGTGTACACATGCACATCTACTTGTGTAGAAGAAATAAAATATCGCTCACCCTCTTATTGCAAAAATTCTGGACAAAGCCAACATAATTGAGGGAGGAGCAGAGACTCAAAATTAGAACTGGATTTAAATATTGTTCATGTAAACTTAGAAAGCTGATAAAATATTTGGTTTTGCATTAGCATGCATTTTCTTTTTTTTTCCAAAAACATTTTTTTCATTGTAAACATATGCAAATGTACATATAACAAATATAATAAAACAATAACAAGACTATTTACAATATTTACATTCATCCATGATAATCATTTTTATCCATAAGAAGTTATCAGTATTTGTTCAAAAGGTTTCCAATTTTTGCCATGCTATTGTTTTATGAGTAATGTTATGAATTCTATAACAAATGGTTTGCAGTTCTTTTTTTACAAACTTTTGCTAAATTAATAAATTCTTTAAACATAAAATCTTGTTTACTTTTCCAGTTCACAGTAATAACTTTTCTGGCAATTGTAAGAATTGGCCAGAGTAACTGAATCTGAGATTTAGGTATTACATTAGGTATAGGAACAATGAATAGGATTAGTAAGTTAGTAATATGACAGTTATCAGACCATAAAGCCTTTGCAAAATATCTAAAGTCTTTCCAGTATTAAACAACATTTCTACATTCAATAAACACGTGAACCCAGTTGGCCTCTAGTAATTCATCACATTTCCAACATTTACTTTCACTGTTTTTGAGTATAAGATTAATTTTATGTGGAGTATAGAAACTCCTATTCATAAATTTCCATGTATACAATCTCCAATATAATGAAGATGAGGTACCATATGTAGAGTTCAATAACAGTTTTTTTGATCCATCAGATATTTGTTCTCCATTAATCTTTACATAGCAATTCCAAAAATCTGAGTCAAACTTTAGTGTGTCTTCTCTTAGTATCTTATAGACAGGTGAGATACTTCATTTTTGATCATCTGTCTTTTCAAGACACCTAATAAAAAGCTGAATTAAACTAGGTATAGATTCAGTCTCTAGGTTGATTGATACTCTCATTTTGTTTTCTATAAACTGCCATAATGAGTCTATAAACAACCAACTGTCTTGACTATTATCAAAACTACATAAAAGAGAGTTTAGTGGTTTAATTCTCTTATTTTCAATAAACTGATGCCAGAATATCAAGTTGTTTTCCTTTAATTTTTGCATCGCATTGATGTTGAAAGAATCTAGGCAATCAGGGGAGTATGCTATAGGGAATATAAGAAATAGGAATTGTTTAATGTTGTAATTACAATCAATTATATTTTTAAAGTTATTAAATATTTGATTAATGCCATAAGAAAAATGATCAAACTTCTTATGAAATGAACAAAATTCATGTAAAAGCCAATGAACTCTACTTATTCTGTATTGTTCCTTAAATTGATTTTCTATAGTTCTGACATCAGTTATATAAATCTCATGTATTATTTTCCAGCCAGATATATAGGTAGGTGAGATCCAATGTAATATAAATTAATTATTACTGATTTGGAATAAAGATCTAAGCTAGAGAATGCTATCCCATTACTGTTACAAGCTCTAATGTGCCATTTGTATGCAATCCTAGGTTTTAAGGGGAACCATAAAAATGTAAGTAGCATGGAATCTATTTTTTTAAATATGTTTTTGGGAGGGGGTAGTATCAATGACTGTATATAAAACAAAATTTTAGATAAAATTATCATTTTAATTAAAGAGAGCATATCCTCCATTGTTAATAACATTTTATTCCATCTTTTGATTAGTTCAGTAATGGTGGTTATTAAATTATTGTAGTTTAGTTTAACAGAATCTTTCCATGTACTCTTTATACTAACACCCAAATATTCTAATACATCATTCTCCCAATTAAACAGGCTATTCTCTCTTAGGTTTTTGTTGATCTTTTTGTTAATTAGTAATGTTTTGGATTTATTATGATTAAATTTAAGCCCTGAAATTCTTTCAAACTTGCTTAAGGTATTTATAACATCATGCAAAGAACCATCAATATCACCCAATGTTAGCAACATATCATCAGCAAATAATTGTATTTTATAACAATAGTCTTTATTAACTTGAAAGCCCTTTATATTTTGCTTGTTTCTGATATATGTAGTAAAAGGTCCCACTGAAAGAGAAAACAGTAATGGTGACAAAGGACAACCTTGTCTAGTTCCCTTGAGGATTTCTAGTGGTGAGGATAGACATAATCCGATTTTCACATAAGCTTGTGCCCCACTATAAATTTTCATTAATAAGTTGACAAAATCTGAGGAGAATTCAAAACCAATTAGAATTCTTTGTAGATAAGACCAACTAATAGAATCAAAAGCCTTTTCTATGTCTAGACTGATAGTTGTTTTTTGTATTTGCATGTTATGTCTATTAATTATAGTAATTTAATAATGTTATCTTGCATTTTTCTGTGAAGAATGAACCCTGTCTGATCATTATGTATTAGATTAGGTAATATTTTCTTTATCCTATTAGCTAATATTGTCTTGAACATTTTATAACCAGTGTTTAGTAACAAAATTGGCCTATATGAATCACAAGATTTAGGTTCCTTACCTTGTTTCAAAATGTGGGAGATAATTGAATATTTCCATGATGGGGGTGTTATATATTTTTGCTTAACCATAGTAAAGGCACTCATCATTTTCTTTATTATATATCTAGGAAAAATCTTATATAGTTGAGAAATTATTCCATCCAGTCCTGGAGCTTTATTATCTTTCACATTTTTGATTTGCTCTTTCACTTCTGTTAGTATTAGTTATTTATTTAATATGTTATCTTTGTTGCATTGACACCTTAGTAGTCATATTTTTTTAATAAAATTATTTATTACATTATCTGTCTCCAAAAGTGGTGTGTTGTTATTTATATCTGTATAATAGTTTTTGAACACTTCTAATATGCCCATTAAGTTAGATGTACTCTTAACTGAATCATCACTTTTATATTTAATCTCATTAATAAGATTTTGATTGTTTATTTTTTTGTATCTTACCACTATTTTATGTATATGTTTAGGATTTACAGCATAAGATTGTAATTTCAAATTTTCCAGGTTTATGGCTACTTTATGATTCAGAACTTCTAAGTATTTTTGATTTAACTTAGTAATTTCATTATGTGCTACTTTGTTTGGTTTTGCATCCATTTTTATCTTGTCTATGTTTTTTTGTAAGTCTAAAAGTTTTTTGTCCCACTCTCTCCTTTTTTAAGGTACCAAAATTTTATTCTACCATATATATATAAACTTTAAAGGTGTCCCATAGTATTGTATCTGTCACTTCACCATTATCATTTGTGTCCATGAACATGTCTATTTCTTTCATTATCCCTTCCCTAAAGTCTTTTAACTTAATTACGTAAGCAGAAATTCTCTGTAGAAATCTTAAATCATCTGTATGCATAGTTAATGTAAAGTTTATAGAATTATGGTCTGAAAGTGGACAAGTCATTATAGCTATGTCACTTATTTTTGAGTATATATTATTTGATAGAAAGACCTTATCACTGTTTGTGTACCAAACTGATATGAATAGTGAGCATAAACTAAGTAATAATGTTCTCTTAGACCATGTGTATATTTAAGGTTCATCTGGTTTTTAAAGTCATTTAACTTCTTGGCTTGAGATGTTAGTTTTATTTTACCGTTTTTAGAAGTATCATTGCCTGATAACAGGCAGTTTAAAATCACCTGTTGCTATAATTTGCCCTTTTGCAGTTAAAGTAATCAGGTCCACATATTTGTCAACATATTTAGTACTTAGTCCTGGTATCCAGTCTGTATTAATCAAAGTATAATACTTCCTATTGATTTCTAAAATAACCATGCTTAGCATCCCATCTTTATCTGAAATTTCATTTATAATTCTTGGCAAAGTACAAGTATTTTTCCATAGAATAAGAGTACCACTTCTCTTAGTCTTAAAACATGAATCAGCCAGAATTGTATAGCCATTAAATGAGTATTTTTGTAGGTTATTTTTTAATAGATGGGTTTCCTGTAAAAAGATGATCTGGGCTTTATGCATTTTGATATATTTAAGCAAACCATTATTGTTCAAACTATTAATATTTAATGTTAAACATTTATAAGCCATTGACTAAAATATTATTTATTTATTTATTTATTTATTTATTTACATTTGTTTACTGGGAAATTCCGACTGGATGCAGGTCCTTGTTCAGTGGATGCCCAGGGAGAAAAGCTCCACATCGTGCACATGATAGAGATACAAAGTTGCAGCAATAGTAAACAACATTACAGGTTGTTGGCTTTAATACAGTAACAAGATATTGATTATCAACAGTATATACAGAAAATGTTGCAAGTTAAGATAGTTTCTTGTTGTTTATAATATTAGTAACAAAGTTGTCAGACAAGATGTTAATTTATGTAAAGACAACTAGCTATTTCTGACTGTGGTTAGTAGTGGCAGTAGTATAATTGGGTTAATAGTCTAGGTGGGGGGGTAAGGGTGGGAGTGCTAGCCTGGATTAGAACAAGGACAAAGCCAGTGCAAATTTAAGTGGAATTTTAGGGCAGTCTTGAAAGGGCTGCTGGAAGGTAGAGTAGTTATAGAGGGTGGAAGTTTGTTCCAAAGTTTAGATATGGTACATGAAAATATGGCTTCTCCTGCTGAGTTTTTGGGTTTGATAACAGTGAGTTGATTTTTGTTGCTTGATCTTAGGGGCCTAGTGGGGTGATAGGGTTGGAGAAGGGTTTGAAGGGAAGGGATGTTAAGGGGGTGGTTAACAGGTTTATGAGCAAGGGTGAGTTAATTAAAGTGAAGAAGTTGTGGGAGTTCTAGCCAGTTTAGTTCTTTAAGGGAGATGCAAAGATGGCTGCAGTAGGAGGTTCCAGTGGCAAATTTAGCAATTTTGTTGCAACAGGCATCCAGCTTGTGTAGGTCTGTCTGTCTAAGATTTGTAAGTATTGAGGATGCATAGAGTAGGGTAGAGATTAGCTGGGAATTGGCTATGGAGATTCTAGCTGCCTTGGTTAGGAATTGGCAGCCTCAATATAATGCATCAAGTTTCTTGTGAACTTTTTTTATTGTGAGAGATATGTGGGTGTCAAATCTAAGTTTGTTGTCTATTTCCACACCAAGTAATTTTGTGTGTTCTGATGGAGACATGATGGTATTGTCTTTGGCAAGAATGTTGAAGTAGGGGGTGTTTTGGGTGGCTTTGGAAGGTTGGAACAGGAGAAGTTTTGTCTTACTTGAGTTGTGTAGTAGATGAGAATTGGATAGCCAGCTTTCTACAGAAGAGAATGATTCCTGTGTGATTTATTGTAGTTCTGGTAGAGTGGTGGCAGAGCAGATGAGAGGAGAGTCATCTGCGTACTGTATAAGAGATGCTTGTTTGGTGGCAGTATGTAGGTTGTTAGTGAAAAGTGAGAATAGCAGAGGGCCAAGGATAGACCATTGGGGAACTCCGAGAGTAACTTGGAGATGAGGTGATGTGATATTGGCCCAGATTACTGATTGCTGGTGTCCGTGTAGATAGCTGTGGAACCAGTTGCAGGCTGGTTGTGAGAAGGAGAGGTTGGGGAGAGTAGAGTGTAGTAGCTCATGAGATACCATGTCAAAGGCCTTTGAGAGATCTAGAAATACAGCAGTAGAGAAGAGGCCATTGTTTTTGTGATGAAGTATAGTGTTGGTGAAGAAGAGCAGAGGTAGTGCTGTGATATGGTCTGAAACCATGTTGGGTTTTGGAGAGGAGATTATTAGTTAGGAGGTAGTTGGAGACCTGGGTGTTACATTTTTCAAGTATCTTGGAGAGAGGGGAGAGGATAGCAATGGGGCGGTAATTGCAGAGGTCGGTGCCTTTGTGGAGGGGAATGATGTGGGATATTTTCCATATCGAGGGAACATAGCCTTCTGTTATGGAATGGTTGATTAGAATTGAAATTGGGTAGGCTAGTGTATCAGATGCAATTTTCAAGTATTCAGAAGGGAGGTTGTCAGCTGCGAGTTTGGTGGGTTTAAGTTTTGACAATAGACTTTTTATGTTGGAGGTAGGTACTGAGGTGAAGAAAAGAGGAGTGGGGGGTTTAGGGTTAGGAGTTGGGGGGGCTATTGTAGGGAAGTCTTGTTTGTTTAGAGATGTTATAATGTCAGTGAAGTGTTTGTTGAAGGATTCAGCAATACTGCTGGAGGAGGGGGAATGGACGGCTGGGGGGTATCAACCTTCCCTGAGGATATTGTTAATAGTGGACCAGAACTGCTTAGGGTTGTGGTTGGTAGAGTTTAGAGTGGATTTATAGTAGAGGGATTTGTCTAATTTTATATGCTTTTTGGCTTTATTGCGC
The DNA here is from genome assembly GCF_019279795.1 of Protopterus annectens. Taxonomy (NCBI): domain Eukaryota; kingdom Metazoa; phylum Chordata; order Ceratodontiformes; family Protopteridae; genus Protopterus; species Protopterus annectens. Next base: position 582,619,939 of record NC_056747.1, on the reverse strand, counting down.
AGTTCAAGGAATGATTGCCCGAGTTGTTTTTTGTTAGTCGCCAGTGCTCCCAGGCCTTATCTCTGGATTTCATTAGTGTTCTGGTGGTCTTTTTTAACCATGGAGCATGCCTGGATCTGACTTTGACATTTCTTACAGGAGCATGGGTGTTTAGGATGGAGAGGAAGGTACTGTTGAAGAAGTGGACAGCCTCATCTAGGCTGATGTATTTTAGTGGTGACCAGTTAATTTTTTGCAGGGAGGAGATGAAGGAGTTGGGGTTGAAGTTTGACTTGTTCTGTATTTGCCTGTGGATAATGGGCTTCAGACTGTTTGTGTGGTGCTGAATTAGGAAAGTGAGGGAGTGTTCACTAAGACTGTCAGGTAAGTAGCCTGCTGGGTAAGATTGAGGGGCTTTGTTGACTAGGATCCAGTCAAGTAAGGTATGATTGTTAGGGTTTTTGTTGTTTCGGGTAGGGGATTGAATGAGTTGAGTGAACCCATGGAGATGAAGGTGAGTGGTTGGGAGACTGTTATTACAGGATAGCCAGTTGATGTTAAAGTCACCTTGAATGATGGTTTCCTGGGGTAGAAAGAGAGAGTAGCCCAGCTCAGGAGATTTTCTAGGGGTATGATAGTTTGCCCTGGTGGGAAATAGCATCCTATGATATTGATTGCTTTGTTTGGGTTTAGTTTGAGATTGGCATAAAGGATTTCTTCATTGCTGTGGTGAGGGGCAGATGAGTTCAGGAGTTGAATATTGAGGTGATGTTTAAATATCAATGCTACACCACCTCCTGTTTTGGACATTCTGTCTATGCAAAGGATGTTATATTCAGATGGAAGTATTTCCTCATTTCTGATGTGAGGTTTGAGCCAGGTTTCAGTTAGGAATAGAATATCTGGGTCTGGGGAATATATGCGTATGCTGGCGTGTAGTTCTTGGATTTTATTGCATATGCTACTGATGTTTAGTGACATTATAAGTAGGTCTGTTGTTTTCTTGTTGGCTAGGAGTTGAGGTGTTGGGGGGGGGGTTTGCTTGGACTAGGGTTTGTGGTTGGGTTGGATTTGGGAGGACCAGGGTTTGGATGGATGTCTCCAGTGAGGGCTAGTTTATAGAGGGTGTTTAGGATATGTTTTATACACATAGTAAATTGCTTATGGTATTTTAGAGATACTTAATTTTTGAGTGTGTTAGGTGTTTGGTAATGGAGTGTGTGCATTGGGAGGATGGTTTTGGTGGCAGGGGTTGTGTAGTTATAGTGTAAATGTTTGAGGGAGGGTGTTGAGAGAGTACAGTGGACATTGTTGAGGCATGTGACTGTGGAGCCTTGGTAGGATGTAATGTGAGCTAGAACTATGCAGGTTAGGATTGTTATTATATTAGGTAGTAGCATGATTGTTTTGGATGTAGGGGGAGAGGTGAGTAGTGGTGTAGCCTAATTGCTGGCAATTAGGGGTGGGTTTAAGGCTAAGAATAAATGTAGAGGTAATGGGGGCAGTTGGGAATAGGGGGCAGGGAGGGGAGAGAAGTGAGCATAGTGAACGGAGTGGGCTAGAAGCCCCCAGGCTAAAGATTGCAGGGTGTCTAAATATACAAATTCTTTGAAGTTATTAGAATCTAGTAGGGAAAAACAAGGTCTAGACCTGATTTCAGCTGTGTCCTTTCTGGGTAGATACCCAATTTGAAGCAGACAAAAAGTGGCAGTTTAAGTACCTTTTTGCCTCTCTTACAAGTGGGCAATTCCAGTGTATCTACTGGGTTACCTTTTTTCACCTAGAGCTTTATCTTGGTTTACTGATAACTAAAAAGAAAAAGTTAACTGGGGAATGTATTTACAGCAGATGGGGTGGGGGTGCAGCTGCCGTCCCTAGCCATGGGTAGAGCCAGTTATTTCTGCTTTAGACCAGGTACTTTCTACAGTAGCAGGCTAAGAGGGAAACGTAGCTAGACAACTACAGTAACCTATCTTCTTTCCAAAGCCCTTGAGTCCTTGTGGCTGGTTTCTCCACTGCAGATGCGACCAATGGCCAAGGATTCAGCAAGTGGAGGAATGAGACAGAGCCTGTTCCCAGGGACAGCGGTCACTAAATGAAAAGATGGAGACAAAAACAATTATTATGTTATGATCTCTGAAAGGGGAATGAGAGAGAAGTGCTGTAAAAAGTAATTGAAATAATAAATTATCACCCAGGCGGTTACACTATTTACACAGCTACAAAGTGTTTAGTAAAAAAGGCTCAGGCAACTGTTATGCATTCGCATATGAAGGCCTTGACATAGAAAAAACACCGTATTTAGTGATATATACCAGATAATTTAGGTAGCCCATGAATTTAAAGAGACAGTTCTATCACAGATATAGCAGTAGTAAACTATCACAACAATTGTATACAACAGTACTTAAATATCGCAACACAGACATTTACATATCTACACTGCTATAATATTTCTCATGGTACAGCAGTTAAAACAACTAAGGATCACTCTGACTTGGCAGTAAAACAGGACTTTAGCCGTAATATGGTGTTTTGTATTTAACTTATTGCTTTCCTTCACACTGAATCACAGAACACACAGTCACACTGCTTAGCATCTATTTTAACTAAAACGTATTTACTAAACAAAAGTGTTGAGGAGTAGCAACCCAGTTTGATGCTATAGCATCTGTAGGTGCTAGCAGCACTAAGCACCAAGTCAAACTGGAAAATGATACATTGTAACACTTTGTCTACAACTTTTATAAATAGGAAACCAGTTCTCCAACAGTAGCCATGCTGAGCGTAACAAAACAATAGAACAATTGAGTTTGTAGAGACCTTAGCTGCAATGTAAAAAATAAAGCTCAAACACTTAAAATGAGATACACCATGAGCTGAAGGGAATTAGCAGCTGATGTGAGTAAGCCAAGATGGCTCCAGGGGTTTAAAAAAATTTTGCTGAGACAATATTGGAGGAGGGGGTGTGAGTGCTTATAGGTAATGTGAAGTAGTTAATTCCTGTAGAAAATCACACTCAGGAGAAATTGAGTAGCAAATGCTGCACACAACAATCTATAGACCTGAGTTCATAGAACCCCCCCCCCCCCAGGCTAAAGATTGCAGGGTAAATGTCTAAATAGCCAAATTGTTTTTCCTTACTAGATTCTAATAACTTCTAACAATCTATAGACCTGATTTCAGCTGTGTCCTTTCTGGGGAGATACCCAGTTTGAAACGGACAAAAAGTGGCAGTTTAAGTAGCTTTTTGCCTCTATTTTACAAGTGGGCAATTCCAGTGCATCTACTGGGTTAACTTTTTTTGCCTAGAGCTTTATCTTGGTTTACTGATAACTAAAAAGAAAAAGTTAACTGGGAAATGCATTTACAGCAGATGGGGGTGGGGGTGCAGCTGCCGTTCCTGGTCGTGTGGGTAGAGCCAGTTATTTCTGCTTTAGACCAGGTACTTTCTACAGTAGCAGGCTAAGAGGGAAACGTAGCTAGACACCTACAGTAACCTATCGTCTTTCTAAAGCCCTTGAGTCCTTGTGGCTGGTTTCTCCACTACAGATGCAGCCAATGGCCAAGGATTCAGCAAGTGGGGGACCGAGAGAGAACCCGTTCGCAGGGACAGTGGTCAAGTAACCTAACTTCTTTCCAAACCCCTTGAGTCCTTGTGGCTGGTTTCTCCACTGCAGATGGCCAAGGATTCAGCAAGTGGGGGACTGAGAGAGAACCTGATTGCAGGGACAGTGGTCAAGTAACCTATCTTCTTGTCTATGTTGTTACTTACCAAAAGATCTTTCTTCTGTGTTGACTTGAAATCTACTGAAAACTTATTTATCATGGATGTATAACGTGTATTAAGCACTACTTTCAAAAACCCAAAACTATTTACAAACACATACATGAAATATAAAGTTTCTGTTTTAGTTAAAAACTTAACTAAACCATCCATACACCACCTCTCCAACACCAAAAGACACAAATTATCCATCTCTGCTTAGAATATAGTATAAAAACAAAAGAAAAGTATTATGAAAGCAACTAAAGAAATCTGAGTCCATGAAATATACATTAAAATGAGTGTATGCAATATAACTGAAGCTATATGAATATGTCACATATAATAATAGCACCTCTGATAAGTAGATATGTCAGAAATGCACATCAGATCAAAGTACGTATAAACATTAGAAGCTGAAGGTTAAGAAGATGGTCAATATTTCCAAGACACATCAGATGTTTTAACCATTTTGGCAGTCATCTAATATTTTTCATGTAAGGAACTGTTGAATATATCTATATATATATATATATATATATATATATATATATATAGCATTTATTACAAAAAAGCCTCACAACCCTCTGTTTAGTTACGTAACACAAGTCCGATGTTAATATGCATAATGAGTTTTCTAATGCAGCTCCTAGTTCATTTGATGTCATTTAGTTACTAAAAGTGTCATTGAATCTGTAGAATGTATGCATCTGTAAAAGACCATAGGTATTTTCCAAGGAGTTAAACACTTTTACCAGAACTAATTATTTACCATTTAAATTATCAAAGTGAAGGATAACAGAATTTCAAGAGAAAAGAATTCTAAATACAACCATTTAACAAGTTCAAAACGTCAAGTGATGTCATCATTGTTGTTTCCTCAAGCTGCAGCTTCATAAACTTGTGAAAAAAGTGTCTAAATAGGCTCATGCACAGCAGAGGTCATCTCTAGTGAGAAAAAAAGCATTTTTGGCAGGAAATCAAATCTTGAAGCATTTAGAGTTTACAGAAAGCAAAAAAAAAAAAAAACTCAAGCTGCCTTATCAATGCATGTCATGCATCTTCACAATGAGAAAAGTCACACAGACCACCAGTTTCCTCACAAAACATCAACATCATGAAACAATTAACCCTTTCATATAAACACAGCTATTTAGAAGTAACAACAGCTGCCTCAAATCAGAAATAATTTTATAACATTTCAGTCGTTTACCCACCAAATAACCAGACCAGAGAAAAAAGAAAATAAGAACCTAGTGTATATATAATATGGGTCCCTTTCAGTAAATCAAACTTTTACAAGTTGAACCTCATATGGCCGAAACCATATGTTCAATTTGTAAAAGTTTGATCGGACTGAATGGAGATCTCCGTACAGTGTGGAACAGGAAGATTTCCCATTTCCGCAATGTACTGCGGTCTCAGAGTTGGTATATTTAAGTAGGGGGTGTGTGGGGGTGCAGTGGGCCATAGCCCCCTGCTACAGATGTTTAGTTTTGTTTTTTGTTGTTTTTGTTTTTACTTCAGTGTTCGAACTTTTACAAGTTCAAACATATGGTCTCGGCCATATGTAGTTCGAACTTGTAAAAGTTTGGTCTTCTGAAGTAGATCCATATAATATATATATATATATATATATATATATATATATATATATATATATATATATATATACTTATATTTAGCCATCTATAAAATACCATTAATGTACTGTATTAATGTTTATATGCGTCTAAACAAAGCATCTAAAACATCTAGTTAGAAACATTAATCGGAAATATATGGTTACTGACCCAATAAAAAATAATGCACTTTGATATTAAGTCAAATTATACTATTACTGAAGAATTAGAAGACCTATATAATTTGTAGTTATTTAAAAGGGAAAAGTATGTAAAGTACTTATAGTAGGGAAAAGAAAGAAAAGGAACATTAGTAACAAAAAGGAATAGAAAGAAAGAAGAGAGAGAGAATGTTATTTAAATACTTAGTACTATATGTAATTAGAAGAAGTAGATATAAAAGGAAAAGAGAAAGTTAATAATAAAGATGATTCACATTACCTTACAGTACAGAGATTTTTTTTCCAGAATCAAATATATTATGATTCATAAAACAAAGCATTTAAAATTACAAGGAATTTATTCATTTGTCCTTTAGTTTCTTAGTTTTGTTTGCTCCTTCCTTCACAGACCATCCATTTTTTGTTGCCTGTCTCTTCAAACTCTGGAATGACTATTCCATTTCTTCTATGCCCGACAGTATTTTCTTCTTTTGGATAAATTCTACTGCTTCTTGTAGGGAATCAAAGATCTTCACTCCTGGCAAGGTGATTTTTATTCTTGCAGGAAAAAGAATTTGAGCTTCAATATTGTTTTTTTAAGGACTTAAAGGAACACACTCCTTTCTACTGGATATGACTGTAGAGGTGTAGTCATTGTCAAAATGAATATCTTTCTCACCCATCTTGATAGGGGAATTAGTCCAAGCTGATTTCAGCACTAAGTTCTTGTCTTGTGAGGAAAGAAATCTAACTATTATAGACCTGGGGTTAGATGAACTCAGAGACAAAGATGGATTTACCAGGCACCAATGAACCCTCTCACTTCCAAAAGAGAGGGATTCAGGCATGTTTGGTGCTGATGAAAACCACTTATTGAGGAATTAAATCATGTTAGCACCCTCTTCTTTCTCAGGAATTCCATATATTCTTATGTTATTCCTTCTTGATCTACTTTCAAGGTCTTCCAGTTTCTCAATCAGCCTGGAGTTTTGTTTCAGAAGAAATTCATTGTGTTGTTCATTTTCTGTCACTCTGGTATCCAGGTCAGTTACTGTTTCCTCTAAGGCAAGAATCTGTTCAGATTGTTTTTTGTCTATTCCATTTAGACGTTCCTGTTGTTTACTGCATTCTTGTTTGATAGTATCCATTTTGTTTTGGAATCTGTCCATTTTTAGTGACAGTTCTTGGATATTTGTTATTATAAGATGTAGTTCTTTCTTCACTGCACTCTCCTGGTGTGGGTTCTTCACGTTGCTCATGTTTTTAGTGACAGTTCTTGGATGTTTGTTATTATAAGATGCAGTTCTTTCTTCACTGCACTCTCCTGGTGTGGGTTCTTCACGTTGCTCATGTTTTTAGTGACAGTTCTTGGATGTTTGTTATTATAAGATGTAGTTCTTTCTTCACTGCACTCTCCTGATGTGGGTTCTTCACGTTGCTCATGCTTTTAGTGACAGTTCTTGGATGTTTGTTATTATAAGATGTAGTTCTTTCTTCACTGCACTCTCCTGGTGTGGGTTCTGAGTTGCTCATGTTTTTAGTGACAGTTCTTGGATGTTTGTTATTATAAGATGTAGTTCTTTCTTCACTGCACTCTCCTGGTGTGGGTTCTTCACGTTGCTCATGTTTTTAGTGACAGTTCTTGGATGTTTGTTATTATAAGATGTAGTTCTTTCTTCACTGCACTCTCCTGGTGTGGGTTCTTCACGTTGCTCATGTTTTTAGTGACAGTTCTTGGATGTTTGTTATTATAAGATGTAGTTCTTTCTTCACTGCACTCTCCTGGTGTGGGTTCTTCACGTTGCTCATGTTTTTAGTGACAGTTCTTGGATGTTTGTTATTATAAGATGTAGTTCTTTCTTCACTGCACTCTCCTGGTGTGGGTTCTTCATGTTGCTCATGTTTTTAGTGACAGTTCTTGGATGTTTGTTATTATAAGATGTAGTTCTTTCTTCACTGCACTCTCCTGGTGTGGGTTCTTCATGTTGCTCATGTTTTTAGTGACAGTTCTTGGATGTTTGTTGTTATAAGATGTAGTTCTTTCTTCACTGCACTCTCCTGGTGTGGGTTCTTCATGTTGCTCATGTTTTTAGTGACAGTTCTTGGATGTTTGTTATTATAAGATGTAGTTCTTTCTTCACTGCACTCTCCTGGTGTGGGTTCTTCGAGTTGCTCATGTTTTTAGTGACAGTTCTTGGATGTTTGTTATTATAAGATGTAGTTCTTTCTTCACTGCACTCTCCTGGTGTGGGTTCTTCGAGTTGCTCATGTTTTTAGTGACAGTTCTTGGATGTCTGTTATTATAAGATGTAGTTCTTTCTTCACTGCACTCTCCTGGTGTGGGTTCTTCACGTTGCTCATGTTTTTAGTGACAGTTCTTGGATGTTTGTTATTATAGGATGTAATTCTTATGTAGTTCTTTTTTCTTCACTGCTCTCTCCTTGTGTGGTTCTTCGAGTTGCTCATGTTTTTAGTGACAGTTCTTCACTGCACTCTCCTGGTGTGGGCTCTGAGTTGCTCATGTTTTTAGTGACAGTTCTTGGATGTTTGTTATTATAAGATGCAGTTCTTTCTTCACTGCACTCTCCTGGTGTGGGTTCTTCATGTAGGCCATGTTTTTAGTGACAGTTCTTGGATGTTATTATAAGATGTAGTTCTTTCTTCACTGCACTCTCCTGGTGTGGGTTTCTTCGATGTGCTCATCTTGAGATCTCCAGTAGAAAACTTCTTGACAGGAATAATTAAAAAATTCTCTTGACTATAAATTGATTTTCATAAAATAATAGTCTGTTAATCTATCTTTTAGTATACTTTGTTAGATTTTTCTAAAAATTAAAGTATATTTCCTGACAGGATATTAAAATCTAAGCAAAGCTATGGATTTCTGTTGCCATCAGATTGGCATCATGGCCACACCCCCAGCATGCATTTTCTGAAGGAGATGAAGTCTGAACCTCAAATGTCTGATGGTGAAGTCAGAATTAGTCACTCCAGTCCACAGCGAATTGACAGAAAAACATACACTTTATGAGGAACAAACCAAAAATATGACTTAGACATCTGTACATTCTACAACATTCTAGTCAGTTGAGAAGTATGGGCAAGATGTGGTAGGACAAGAATATCCAAATAACTGCTTTTGGAGATCAGAGGATATTGATCTGTTCTTGTGTTCTGATTCAGTTGTGACTGAAACTTTTACAAAACTGGTTAGTGGGGAATTCAGAACAGACATATAGAAGCATCTCATGGTTTTGTAGAATACTTACAGAAGATTTAGAAAATATGTTTCTCCTAAAATATCATTAAAAACATTTGCTATTTTTTGCCGTTTGCCATGTATTTTTCCACAGGATGCAACTGCATGAATCAAAACGTGGTAATCTTAGGCAAGATTACAGAAATTGCCTTGAAATGCTGGTTTAAGTACACTGAGTGATAATGACGAATGAAAAACAAAACCCCAGAAAGTTATGCGTACCTAAATGGAGTACAAAAGTAGAAACATCAAAAACTTGAAAGACGCCTGGGGAGGTCAGATCAAATGGCCTAAAATAAAAAAGCAAACAATATCAGAAAGTAGAAAATAAGGCTGCAGAGATACATAGCGTGAACCATATTTGATAAAATCAGGAATTTGTTATCCCTCTTTGCAGACTGTAGGTAAGACCCCGTACAGGATACTGTACACATTTTGAGAGACCCGTTCAATGTGTAAACTATAAAGAAAGACTAAAATAGCTCACTATGTATAGTCATAAAATGTGAAAGTGAAGTTATGAAAACATTTAAGTATTTCAAATGAATCCTTGGATTCCATTAGAGTTCTATCTTAAAAAAGATTAAAAAGAACTACAGTTTTAATATACAAGTTGGATCTTTAAGGGAAATGACCAGGATGCATTGTTTTCATAGAAAGGCCGTTGAATTTTTGGAGCAGATTCCTGAGGCTGTAACAGAGTGAAAATAATGCAATGTACAAAAATAACAGTTGTTCTGGAGGTGCAGAAAATAAACTTGGATAAGTAGACTTTGTAGCGTATCCATTTACTAGGGAACTCTGCAGTCTAAGTTAGTCAAGTTGTCTGTAAGTGCCATCAGAATCTATATTTCTGTATATGGAAAAGCTAGACAGCATGGACCATGGCTTGTTAGAGCTATGGAGAAATCTATGTAGGAATGGGGGAAGAAGCCCCAATAGCCTTGATTTTCACGTAGCCTGTATAGCTTCTGACTTGTAGCAGGGTTATTTATTGTCAAGTCATGAAGGGTTCATGCATCTGATTGGCTGAAAAATGTTTTGTCACTGTATCAGTCACGTGATTTGTTTCATTGAAAGTTTATTTTTGGAATGTAGTATTTTACTGAGTTTTGTTTTTTCTCTGGTAATTTGTTGTGTTGTCTGAATTCAAATTTAATTCAATGAAATGTAATATGTGCATGTATGGGGGAGGATAGGTGGTTGGATTTATAGAGGCAGGAGGCATGGTTGATGAAGCTGATGCTCATTCAAGTTTACTATCATGGTATGCTTAGAGTAGGAGGTTATATGCAATTGCTTTTAAGAATTTGCATAATCATGGCATGCTCAGAGTAGGACATTACATGCATTTGGTTTTAGGAATTCACTCCGGCGTGGTTGCTAAGAATCAGAGGGTAAGTATAGTTGCTTATAGGAACACACACTGTCATGGTGTGCTAAGAGTAGGAAGTTATGTCCAGTTGGTTTTAGGAATCCACACTGTGTGCTTAACAGTAGGAGGTTATGCTCAGTTGCTTTGTGGGACTTGCACTGTCATTGTGTGCTAGGAATCAGAGGTTATGTCCAGTTGGTTCTAGGAACTCACACCATCAATCTGGGCTAAGAGTAGGAGGCTATGTCCAGAGCATAAGTGCTGTGTTCTGGTGTTCTGGTGTTTTATGTTTATGGGCTTATGAGTATTTTGTTAGTATATTTGTTCTTTTTCAAGCTATGCTGTTACCTCAGCATTAATAATATACAATATGGGTAAAGAGGGTAAAATGCCCAGGGTTGTATTTAATATATACATTTGGATCTAGATTATACAATTTATTTTTGTTCTGTTTTTTTTTTATTTCTGTTCTTTGCATAGTAGCAATACAGGGGAATTGTGGCAAACTAGAACAGTAGGTACACTTCTGGGTCTATTTTATTAGCCCTTATGGCAAGTTCTCTGTAACCAAAGCTGTAGAGCTGCACCAGATATCCTCTGGTGCTAGATTTCTGGTCAGTGCAGTTTGAAATATTGGTTTAACACAAATTACTAAACATTAAAGCAGTATGAGAAAATGCATCTTGTCTATTCAAGGACTTGCAGTCCGTGTCAAATATTTGGGTGCATTCTTGGTTAGTGCGTAAAGCATAACAACAAGCATGTATTCCCCTTTAAATCTAGACTAGCACTGAAAAGATTATTAGATTTGTATGGTACAAAATCAGTCAGCAGCGCTGAGTAAGAAACAGGACAAGGCTCTAAGGAAGACTGTTTACAAATAAACAGACGAAGCTCCAGGTCAGATTTCTGACACATACCTACATGGTTATATTTAGTTTTGCATACAGTCTGCCAGCAGCAAAAAGATGAAAATTGGAATGCTGACATCTGGATTGATTCTGCAGAGAGCTTTGCCTTCTGTAATCCCATCTTGAAGGCATTACACCCTCACTAAGATATAAATATAATTTATTATGGAGTTATACCAGCTTGAAATACTGAGTAAATATCTAAGGGTTAGCAATACAATTGTTTTACTGGTGTCAGGAGGTAACTTGCTGACTATGCTGTATAAAAGACAGAATATCAGGGTTGAATTTATTGTCATAAATGGTTTGATAGTGAGGGCAAGGCAACATAGTTCACATGGGGGAATTTCAGCAGCTGAGAAATCAGAAAATCTTTTTTAAAATATCCGACCTCGTTGATGCTTTTTCTTTTTTTAGCTGATCGATCGTGTCATTTTAAGTTGGGGAGACATAAGAAAAGCAATTCCATTAGATAGCATTTTCAGGTAGTTCCTTACTACTAGCACTGTAGAAGGGACAGTATTAGTTAGGTTCAGAGCATTCAGATGTCTGTAATTGCACTACTAATTATGCAGTTTTTATAGTGACCAGAAGGTATTGAAGGCATGCCATCTACATTATTAAATGTAAAAGCAAGCAAGCAAGCATGTCTTACTTCTAAAGACTAAGCTTTATGAAATTTCAAAGGGTATGAATGAAAACCTGTGCTAGCCGAAATTAAATGAACTCTGACCTATAACTGTTCAGACTGAAAATCCTTATGCACTATGCAGCTGCATGCTCAGAAACATTGATGGGTGCAGTGGTATTGTACAGCAAGACAAAGGAGATTAAGAAGCAGGGGAATCAAACTTCTAAGGTGCCGAGACTGTCAATGTAGCCGATACAAGATGACTTGCATTTTTCTTCAACTGTTTGTCATGTTCTTCTAGTAGGACCTAGGCTTAATTCACCATTTTAAGCATTTTAATCCTACTTTAAGGTAGATGTAAATAGGAACTGTGCATTATACAAGAGATAGCTGGCCTGAGAGGGAGAAGTCCAGGTTTTGGAGAGTAATGGTAGAAAAATTAAAGAACTAGTTATTTTGCATGAAGTGCACATGTGAATGCAGTCCTATTTTGTGCTCTGCAAACAGTTTGCATTGACTGTATTCTCCTATTTTATGTAAATGTAGAATATTGTACCTTTGTATTAAAATATTGTAATGGAGGGGAAACAACAACTAACCAAGAATTTTTCTTTTACTCGAGGAGCAATAAATATTTAGACACCCACTAGCTAAAGCACTAGTCTTGACACTGATTGACTGTTAATGTTTATACTTTACAAGCTTTGTGGTTACAAGTGGCATTGCTGTCCTTGAAACATCCTTTCTCAGAATAAGTACTTATATAAATTGGGATTCTTAATGACAACACAACTCTTCTGGGATCAGCCCTCATAACTGCAATTCCAAAACATTGCATACACTCAACAGTGGCTAATGGTCATTGCTGCAAAAAACAAAAACGCTAAAAAAAATGTGCATGGGTCAATACCCTATACCAAAAACCATTGCAGTGTACATACACCAACTCTAAGACCATTGTATCTCTGAGAAAAAATAATCTTCAGAATACTGCAACCTTAATCTTTAAATGTAAATCCTAGTATTCACACATCAGTAAGTATGTGCTGTATATAAGACTGGCAGTTAAATAAAGTGACAAAGGTGACACAAATCTAGTAAATTAATACTTGTGTCTTTCAGGATGGAAACTGTACTGATAAATTAATCAATTTAAATGCATTTCTTCTGATAGTTTGAATCCATTGAACTGATTCCCAGCTTGAAAATAAATGTTTACCCAGTTGTGCAGAATGTTGAAAAAAGAATATCTGCAGATGACATGTGCATTTAGAGATTATCTTGAGATGCTAATCTTACAAGGATTCATGCAGAAATGTTATTGTTAACGTAAAGTCTTAAACTAGCAATTGCTATAAGCGCTTGTCTAGAATCTTCAAAAAGGACACCTGACTGGACTCCTTGAAGTCCTGATAGTGGTCAGTCATACAATGGTTTAAATGAGACATCACTTCATCTTTCTTAATGGTGCACTCAGAGGAATGACTCTTTGCACTTAAACAGCCATCTGACTGTTACGTGTTTTCAAAATAAATAATCACTTTTCTTTAGAAAAAAAATGTTTTCTGTACTTTCATAACATCTGTGCAACCAACACCTGCGGACAAAGCAGACATGTATTTGTATGGAAAGCAGATTGCTAAACTGCCTGCTTTTTTGACTGGATATGCAATATCTAAGATATGGTACTTCTACCTGGCTGCTCTGCACAGAGTTCTCATAGGTCAGCCTAGGTAGATATAGGATATGGAGATATGCTCTGTACTCTAGCGCTGTAAAAAAATCATCAAGAAAGAAAAACTAGAAGCCTCCGGGTGAGCTAGCTAAAAAAATCAGATGCAACTACAGAAGAAAAAGACAATAAGAAAGATGAAAAGTGAAAATAAATGTCCACAAATGTGTGTATATCTATATCTATATCTATATATATATATATATCTATATATAGATGTGTATTCTATATGTATAATATATAGAATATATATATATATGTATATAAATATGTGTGTGTATTTTATATATATATATATATATATATATATATATATAAAATACACATATTCATATATACATATATATATATATATATATATATATATATATATATATATATATATATATATATACATATACGTATACATATGCATATATAATATCTAAGACACTGCGGTGGTGGTGCTGCAGTAGCTTTGTCGCCTCACAGTAAGACGCTGTCCTGTTCGATTCTCAGCTAAAGCATCTTCTGTGTGGAGACAGGCGTGAATGGGTGTACCTTCGTTGAAGGTTGTGCGTCAGGGCTGGCAACTCGGTACATAAAAATCTACTGCCAATCATTAGCGGACCGGAGTATCGCTGTGGCGCCCCCTAACCGGGAAAAGCCAAAAGATACAACATATGCATATATAATATCTATATATATGTATATATATATATATATATATATATATATATATATATATATATATATATAGTGTGTGTGTGTGTCTAAGTACAAAGGTAAAAGTAAAACAAGAGACTGCTCTTTCCCTGCTGTTGAGGTCTTTTTTTGCATCATGTTGTAGAGATTATCCATTCCACATTAGTTGTGGCCCTTCAGTTTGACTTCCCAAAAGATGACAGTTCATCTGCTTCTGATTTTTGGTTTACTAAACTTTCTTCCCATCCATGTAATAATAAACACCCCAGGCACCATTAAGACTTTGGCAATTTGCCAACATTTGAAATGCAGGGACAAACATTGCAGGCAAGCTTCTCTTGGGGAATTGTGACCTTACCTCATTCTTAAGCAGCAATCTGTTCCAGCACATACAACATGAGGATTCTACCAGTTTCCATTTCCTGTAGCCATGATGGTGTCCTGCAACTCTCTTCCTTGACATTACATTAACCCGAACTAATAAATTGCCATACTGATGATAATGATCATCTGTCTGAAGGTTTTTGTTGTCTTAATTGGAAACCGCTTATTTTTTCCTTTAGTCTGCAGAGAAAACAAATATTTTCTCTGCAAGACATTATCCTTCAGTAAGAAAAATGAAGGAGTAATATATGCATCTAGTCAATCAGAACCATTGACAGAAATGACCAAATGCAATGGTCAGAGACATGGACTTCATACATATTCTAAGGCCACTAAGTCTTGCAACTGTTCTCTCTTTGCTAGTACCCTCCATCCCTTCTGCTCCACCTCTTTTTTCCAGGAGGCCTCACCAGTCAATTCTGGAGTAAATTTGTGGCTACCCATCAGTCACCTAGGGTATATTTAAGGAAGACAGTGGATCTCACTGCTTAAGATACAGTGGAAACGTATTCCAGAATTTTGGGAGATGCTGGGTTATAAACCTGCCCCCCCACACCATATTTTGTGTAAGTGTTAGTGAAGGCTGAAAGGCTGAGTTCCCTGGTTTTAGTATTGGTGGAGATATTGGACTTGTGAAGATACAGGAGGCCCAGGACAACACAGTTTCTAATGGTGGGTTGAGTGAGACAGACATCTCCCTTCAAAAGTCCTTAAGACACTAAATAAAGTGATAGAGCTTCCAGTGTCTCTATTGGTAATTCAGGGACTTTAGGCCAGTGATCTTTTTAGTTAAGAACTTTTGAGGTCTTTCTAATTATTTGATATGTTTACTGGGATACATCAAAAAGAGGGCATTTTACTTGATAACTGGTCTGCTCAACAAAAGTGCAGCTGGAGGAGGTGAAGGGGGATTTTGTTTTTTTCGTTTGCTCCTCAACCTAACACTGAGGAATGCCACCTTGGGAAACAGCACTGGCTACCAAATGTGCCAGGGACAGCTGTGCAGTTCAGTGCTGTGTATGAGGGAAAAATTACCACTTTAGACCTTGATAATATTCCTTTAGCTATGTTAACTGAAAAGATTTCCTGACAATCATTGTCACGTGATAGCCAACAGGGAGGGAGTTATCAACCAAAGTTCCTCAGTCTCTGACTACTACCAAAACTGATGATGCTATACTTTTTAACATTTAGGTAGACCCCATTTTTAGTACACCAAGTGTTTACTAGGGACATTTGTTGGGTTTGCTTGTCAGAAAGTGACAGTTTGCAGTCATCTGCAAACATTGTTATCCAGAGGTTTTGGCTGTCTGCTTGGAGATTTGAGAAGTAGATGCCAAAAACCAGAGGTCCCAGCACCAGGCCATGAGGGACATTGCTGGTCAGCTTCATACTTTTTGATGAGGCACCTGCAACTCACTGTGTAAGAGTTCTGCCTTCCATCCTGTTTATTCTGAAATTTAGCACATATGGGTCCACTTTTAAAGCTTTAAACTTCTTATGATGCCAGCATGGGGAATGGTGTTGAAGACGTCCGTGAGATCAAGATACACCATTAGTACTGCATGGCCACCGACTTCAGCCTCTGTATCCCTTCCAAAGAAGTTTACCAGACTCATTTGGCAGAATCTACCCTTCATAAAGCCAAACTGATGAGGGTCAAGCCTAATAAGACTCTTGACATTGTCCTTTATGATGTCCATTGTAACACATTCCAAAGCTTTACAGATGAAACTTGTAACGCTGATAGGTCTGTAATTACTGAGGTGGGTTATAAGGCCACTTTACAGAGGGGCATCATCACCTGCATTATACAAACCAGGAGCTACATGTGGTTAAACAGTTTAAGGAGTGAGCATGCAAGAGAATGTTTAACACTATTAATTAAGCAACCAGGTATATTGCGAGCCCAATGGAGGAAGCCTTTTTGGCCTTGCTTAGCACTTTAAGTAAATGATCTTTAGAGATAATTAGGGAAGTTTAGGGAAGTGAGGGATTCAGACATATTATGGTTTTAGACAAAAGTGTTGGGTGTGAAAATGGTATTAAATTTGTTTACAAGGATATTGGTGTTGGGTCAGAATAGAAGGTGTCATT
Organism: Protopterus annectens; assembly: GCF_019279795.1. NCBI lineage: Eukaryota > Metazoa > Chordata > Ceratodontiformes > Protopteridae > Protopterus > Protopterus annectens. The sequence continues at coordinate 582,603,338 of NC_056747.1, read as the reverse complement.
ATGAATAAGTTCAGAGCAATGTGTAGGGTACTGTTTCTTGGTTTTCTACCACAGCTAGAGAAGGATTTGTAATGATCTTTGACTTGAGAGGTCAGCCTACGTTCATGGGCTTTTAGTGGACCTGATGGTCTTCTTCATTTTATTGTTATTATTTTAATGCTTTTGATATTATCCTTGAGAAGAGGGATTTTCTATCTACTAAATAATGTAAAGAGCTCTTTTCTTTTTTGCATAGTTTATTTTTGGCTGTGGACCACCAGGCATAATGTATATTCATTAGGTAATTTACTCAACAGGGATGGCTAAGAAATCTTGATACACTTTTCTGGCAACTCCCTCTTAAAGCTATGTTTACTTTATCGGTGCTATATCCTCATTAAAAAGCTGTAAAAAGATAGCATTTAAATATAAATGCAGTGATTATAATTAGATTAGATTGTGTGTATATGTGTGTGTATGTATATATATATATATATATATATATCTATATATATATATATATATATATATATATATACATATATATATATTTTATATGTACACTGACAACCTTCTCCTCTTACCTCCCAACATTCAGACTTGTGAGAGATGCACTTATATATCCAAATTGGAAGTCACGCACTCTCCAGCCAAGACAGGAATAGCTGGTCAAGAGGAGAAGGTCAACACTTGCACCACACCACACGGAACACACAGTCCTCCAGAACACACACCAGCACTGTCTTCACATAAAAACACAAACCACACACCAACCTTCGCTGAGGCTCTCAATAAAATTCTACCCAAACAGCAGACACCTCCAAGGCAGAAGCGCACTCGACCACCACAACACAACACTAATCACGAGACACATAACTCTCTTAAACGGTGCGCCAATCAACTAAAGCCCCTAAGGCAAAACAGCATGCCCAACACACTAGTCATAGGTGACTCGATAGTGAGGCACACTGATGTCCCACTCACTAGGTTGAATAAGAAGAAAGTAACAGTCAGCTGCCTGTCAGGTGTCAGGATCCACCACATAATTCACGCACTCAGGGCCCTCAACACCAGGTAGAAATATGAATGTCATTGTACATGTGGGTGTGAATAACCTAAGACATATCTCCCTGAACTACATGAAAAGAGGCATGGAGGAGCTCTTGAATTATGTAGCCCAGGTGACCCTAGCCCTGAGCAGCATCCTACCATTACCCAGAATGATGCCACAGTACAAGCAGAAAATGATTGATTTCAACAAATGGCTAAGTTTGTGGTGTCATTCTAAGGGATCCAGTATCTGCCTGGGATGACATGATTGACAGACCTCGATGCTTTGGCAGGGATGTCCTGCATATGTCACCCCTGGGCTTCCGGATACTGGCCAAGGCTCTTGCCACCCCTATAATACCTTTTTTAGGTGGTGTTCCAAAGACCAAATTACCACCATAACTGGTACAAACAAATGCAATTTGAGGGTCATGTTGCTCAGTGCTAGAAGTCTAAATCTCAAAATGCACTCACTCGAAGCACTCTTTAAAATGGAGACCATCGACATTTGTGCTGTAACAGAGACATGGTTCAAGGCAGCAGAAAGCACTCCTGCACTACCAGGCTATAACTCATTTCACACCTTTCGGCCCCAGAACTTGGACCAAAGCTCCAAAGGCGGTGGTGTTTCCATATTCATAAAGGATGTGCACACTTCCAGACTGGTAGCCCAACATAACGCATCTGAGATAATTTAGGTGCAGCTAACCTTGGGTAAGACAGCGATTCAGGTTATAGCCTGCTATAGGTCCCCAGCCATGTCCCAAGACTCACACTTCACGTTCCTAAGCACCCTAGAGAATATTAGGGTCCAACCTAACACACACATACTGGGTGGCTTCAACTACCCCTCTATTAACTGGGAAAACTACTCATGTACCAATACACTTGCCCAACACTTTCTGGAATTCATTAATTTCAATGCCCTGGACCAGCTCGTTCTTACCCCCACTAGAGGTAGCAGCATCCTTGACCTGGTCATTACTAACATGGGCGACCATTGCTCTACACCAATAGTCAACTCCTCCCTGGTTAGAGCTGACCACAAACTAATCACCTTGGAAATCCACATCCCTCTCACCCCCCACCCCCACAAAGGTAACCACCATGAAAATCTTCTCCAAAGCTAACTTTGGTCTACTAAAAACAGAGATGGCTAACTTCACGGCACCCATGCAAATAAAGAATAATTGCATGACCACTTAATCATACACCAATGCATTGTACAAACACATACACAAATGCATGGATCTCGCCATACCCAACAGAACCAAGATGTTCTGCTAAAAAAAAAAAAAAAAAAAAGGAAACCAATCTGGTGGTCCCCTGCCATAAACAAACTCTGCAACAGAAGGAGGAAACTGATGGCAGAATAAGGTGAAGTCTCAAGACTGGAAAAACTCCCTTATCAGCCTCAACAAAAGGTTGAGATTCCTCATCAAATTGTCTAAAGCTATCTGTGAAAACAGAATTGCAGCAGATAGTAAAGATAACCACAAGGCCTTCTATAGTTATGTAAAGAATCTCCACGGCAATACACAGATTTGCTCTGAGCTACTGCACAATGGTACCTCCTATACCGAGCCAAAAGATATTGCCAATATACTGGCCGACAGATTCAGTGCCAACTTTAACCCTCTCTCCCTCCCAAAGCACCAATCACAATGCCAGTAGATTGCCAGGCACCCAGTATTACTGCTGCACAGGTTAAAAAAGCACTGTTCAAGGCCAAGAATACAGCTTCTATGGGACCTGACAATATCCCCTGCTGTGTTCTACATGAACTACAGAGTGAACTAGTACCTCACCTGTGTGCCCTGTTCAAACACAGCCTACCACATGACGCACTGCTACAGTTAATATCTACAAGGGAGGAGAGTCTACAGACCCCGTGAACTATCGCCCCATTAGCCTGATGAATCTGATATGCAAAGCTATGCAACGCATCATCATAGACCTAATAAACAGGGATATAGGGAATCTCCAAACTCTGGATCCTACACAGTTTGGTTTTGTAAAGGGTAGATCATGCCTGCTCAACTTGATCGACTCCTTTCAGTGAGTCACCAGAGCTGTGGATGAAGGCAAGGTGGTTCATACAGCCTACCTTGATCTGGCCAAGGCCTTTGATACCATTCCCCACTCAGGAATCATAGAAAAACTCACTAAGCTAGGCATCAACCCCTATATCACTAGGTGGGTTGCAAACTGGCTCACAGATAGAACCCACAGTGTGAAAGTAGCTGACTCCAAGTCAGACTGTCGACCAGTCACGAGTGGAGTCCCACGGGGTTTGCTCCTGGGTCCTCTCCTGTTTGGTATCTACTTCTCTGTAGTCCAGGCCAACACGAAGGGACTCTGGGTGACAAAGTTTGCAGACAATTGCAAGTTGGGAGCTATTATTAACTCCTCAAGTGATGTTGACATCCTACAGAAAGGCCTCAATGAGTCCAATGACTGGAGTCTAAACCATGACCTTAAGCTCAATGCCAAAAAATGTGTCATCATCCCCCTTGGGAAAAACCCAGTTCCCTTGAATTACCACATTGATGGTAGCCCACTGAACACAGAAGGCATTATAAAAGATCTAGGAACACAGGTTGACAACAACCTCTCTTTTGACCACCACATTGCCACTGTTGTCAGAAAGTCCTATGTGGCATATCTCGTTACTAAGGATTTTGCATCCAGGAAGAAAGAGGTCATTGTCTCCCTCTACTCTTCTCTCATTAGGCCAATCATCAAGTACAATGCCCCAATTGGCATGTACCTCACTCGACATCTGCAACAACTGGAGAGGCCACAAAAGTACCTCACAAAGAGGATCCTAGGCCTCAAACACTTGTCCCTATATAGAAAAACTCAAAAAACTCCAACTATTCTCTGTCTCATGCTATCACCTACTTGGAGGCGATCTCTGCTTGACTTACAAAGCCATGTCTGACCCAGCTTTGTCAGAAATGCTACAGCTAAAGAAATCCCAATCCCTCCGCACCACACACTCCAGAGACCTCAACATCATTAGCACAATCAACAGAACATGCTGGAGGGACAAGTTCATAACCCAGAGACTGCCCATGCTATGGAATAGACTTCCCATACATGTCAAGCAGAGCACCTCACTGGCCCTCTTCAAGAGAAATCCTGATGAGTGGATGGGAAATTCCAGTGGCTGTACTCAACAGAGGCACTAGGAACTAAGGTTGGGTGGCATGATGCCAGGTAATCATATGGGCTAGGCTTGTAAAGGCTCCAGGACCATTAGCCTAGTACACATGTATGAACCTACATATATATATATATATATATATATATATATATATATATATATATATATACATACATACATACATACATACATACATACATGTGTGTATAGGGAAACTGTTGATAATATCCAATAGCAATTGTTTCCCCTTATTTGTGCTTGCATGATCTCCTAATGCAAGCTAATAGTGAAATAGTGCTACTCTGTGATTGGGACATGTACTTACTAACAGTCAGTACTTGACAACAGGGGCATTCAATAAGTTGGACTCGATTGTCATTTGCTCAACAGGTCTGCAGTTGTGTCATATTCCCCTGTAGCCCTAAATTGGTGAAGATGAAGAAGACAAAATCTGTCTTAAAAGGGAAATCAAAGATTAAAAAAACTACTGCAAAGTAGAGTTTGTTAGATTGATTATTTAAGACTATTCAGGATAAGCTAGGAATACATTTTTAAACCTTCTGGTAAGGATGTTGTGTTGGTGGTTTACATTGCTTTTAAATAATCGTCAACAGAAGTGGACAGTGCTCAATTAAGGAGGGGGTTAGAAGTGGACATTGCTCAATTAAGGAGGGGGTTAGAAGTGGACAGTGCTCACTTAAGGAGGGGGTTAAAAGTGGACAGTGCTCACTTAAGGAGGGGGTTAGAAGTGGACAGTGCTCACTTAAGGAGGGGGTTAGAAGTGGACAGTGCTCACTTAAGGAGGGGGTTAGGACCATGATATTTTCTATACAGATACTTCAAGAGGGGTTGATAGTGATAGCTGAGTCTGGGTGGTTTGGTTACAAACTAAGTACCAGTTAGGTTAGAAAAGAAGATTTGTAAAGGGTATGCAGAGTACAATTTGATACCAAAGTCTTCAGAAATGAAGGAATGATGTTTCCCTTCTTCAGAAATGAAGGAATGATGTTTCCGCCATGGAAAGAAAGAACTAGAATGTGTGGTGACTGTGGTGTGGCTAAACAGGGTAAGAATATGGATACAAGCAGAAAAGGTCTTATGGTTTCCAGTTTGTATGCGACAATGATTCCATTAGGGGCTGTTAGGTTAAACAACACTTTGCATAACTATGTTCTTAAATGCACCATCCATCAAGCAGCAGTAAAACGTATATATTGGTGTTACTTTCAGTTTCTGAAAGGTGAATTGTAAGTAGAAATAGTTTGGGATGAGTCCAGTATGAGGGAGCCAGTGAGTAAAATCATCTATTTATATCATTAAAAACACAAAACAGCGACATACTGGAACATCTATAATCTTCGATCACAAAGCCCTACTAGATGAAAGCAGCATGGCTGACTGGATTACCATTGATCATTACTTTGAAAAGGATGTAGTTTTTAGTTTTCTCAGAGTTCTGTGTATTGTAAATATAAGAAGCTCTTCAATATGTTTTATGTAATAAATAAAACGTAAACTGCAGGCCAAGGAGTATGGTATAGTATTTATGCCAGTGTGGCCAATCTTTGTGTGCGTTATCCTCCACATACTAGGGTGAGGGATGCAAACTATGATAAAAACCTTTCTCTTACTTCCAACCCCAGCCCCATTCCTCAAATATTATAGGATTCCAATAATAATATTAGTAAAAATGGTACGTTTTTGGTTTTAGCGTACTAATACTCTCCTGGCTTTACTACTAATACAGCCTAATTCATTTTATAATTCCATGTGCAGCCTTGAAAGCATGTAAGTTCTACCCTATTTTATGAGGTTTCTACATGGTGGATGCATAGTGAATTCATCTGTAATATTTAATATCTGATGTTGGTTATAACCTGAGCCTTGCTATTTGCAAAGCTAAATGTTTATACTGTAAAAGAAAACTTGCACTTAATAGTAAGGAAAAGGCTCAATGTAGACCAGCATTATATACTGTACTCTATAATAAACTAGGGCATCTAAAATACTACGTTTACTCCAAATTGCATGAAGCATTTCCTCTAAGCTTCACTAGTCCTTTATATAAAATATTTTACTTTGGAATAAACTAAAGTATCAAGAAAATGTTATGTATATACCAAAATACATTTTGAAACAGTTTCTCCAAGCTTCCCAATTCCCTTACATAAGTGTTACTAACTTGCTTCATTCATTCCAAAGACATGCTTCTGGAGCATTTCTCCTCAGTCCTCTGCTGAAAATGGGTACTGTCGCAGTCGGACTTTCCTGGTAAACAAATGCAGTGTAAAATAAAATAAATTATCTTGCATGGCTATCTAAGCAATTATCACTTTAACAATATAGAGCAAGAATAGGTCTGTATCAGTGCAGCTAAAAGATCATGTATGTCCATCAGACCACAAGATGGACAAAAACTGGTTTTAAGTTAAAGTGTGAATGACTTGCATTCAGCAGGCCTAGGTTTAATGCCTACCACCTATTCACATACTGTGCATCTGTGAGCAAGTCACTTGACCACACCAAAGCTTTTCGTTTTACCCAATTAAGGTCAAAGTCAGTACTGCCTTTGTCTTCTACATTTTTCAAACAAAAATAAAACAAATCTCTTGTATAGCTTATATAAACCAAGAAATACTACATACATGTACCAAGGTTTGTAAATGCCTACTATGACCTAAGATGGTGTAATTGACATGGCATTTTTGCATAGTGATGTTGGCAAGCCTTCATAGGTTCCTTTCTACTGAAACGACAGGCCTACATTTCTTTCTTTTGTACCTTATCGCTTCTCCTCATACTGCATTAATTTCCTAAACTCTTATTCTCCTTCCTTCTCTCACACCCCACTGTTATCATCCGTGTTTAAGCTACACTACTGTGTGTCCATCTGTAAATTATTATTAAGCTCATTAACAACCCCAGTTCGATCTTCTCCTTGCAGCCATCATGCTATAAATACATTAACTGGTATTGCATTTTATTTTTCTATTTAATTATCCAATTTGTTAATTTCTCTCTTTTTTTGTTAAACTGCTTTGTTCGTGTAAGAAATATTAAAAAAAAATCATGTAAATAAGCTCATGTACAGATGTTTTTACCCTGCAATTATAAATGTGCATGTGTAACTGAAATATGAAGCTTTTCTCCCTGGGCATCAGCTGAAAATGGATTTTACCCTGTCGGACTTTTTCCGGTAAACAAACCAAACAAATAAAATAAATATACAATGAATTGCTATTAACATTCAAAAACGAACACTCTGGTCAGCCCCACCAGCGTGGCCATTGTAAATCGAGCGTATACCAATGGAAAAAGGTTAGGTCACCCAGACTTTCTTGGGCTATGCTTATACAGAGGATAAAGTCTGTCCTTGTTGCTGTTGCAGGCAACAGCTGCCCAAGATTGAAAACCTATTAACTCATTTTGCCAAGAAATTTACACACGAGGTAAATGAATGAAGTATTGCTTGACGAACGTTAGATCTCCTCATATTTGTAATATGTATGTATATATATATATATATATATGTATATATATATATATATGTATATATATATGTATATATATATATATATATATATATATATGTATATATATATATATATATATATATATATATATATATATATATATATATATGTATATATATATATATATATATATATGTATATATATATGTATATATATATATGATTCATCAAAGTTTTCTCTTTATCTATAAAAATAACTATATCTGCTAGTGAGCCAGGCTACATTCTAAGCTTATCTTTCTTGTATGAACATGGACAGTTGTGTTTTATATATGTTTTCTGCAGTAGTTGTTCTTGTGACTTTGAACAAACCGTTTCATTATTTCACAATATAAACCAGCCTGTAATAATTATTCTTTCATTAAAAAAAAATAAACTTACAAAACTGGAGGCTACAAACCTATGACAGAGACTAGACAGACAGAAATAAAAGGATAATCTGGTACGTTATGCAAGACGAGAGAAACGTACCCGATTATCCTTTTATTTTCTCTGTCCCATCTCTCCCGTACATTGAAAGTCTCCTGGTTTCTTTTTTTTTTTTAATTAAAAATGAAAAACAAAACAAAAACAAAGCAACAGAGATCTTCCTTTCTCCATTGCTTCCTTTACACAGCACTGATGTACTGTGTTAGCATGGCAACAAAAGTCCCATACGCATGTGTAATACATCAGGATGGCTCCAGGATACCTGGAAAAAAACAAGGAAGAGCAGCACAACACCCTTACACAAGGGCATTATTTAAGAAAGGTGACCACCTCTTAAATAATGTCATTGTATGACAGCAATAACCCATGGCTGGGTGTGAATAATGCTGGATTTACCCACACTCAGCCATGGGTTATTGCTATAATAAATTCCTTTCTATTGAAACCACATTGAAGCAAACTAGAACTAGTGTGCCTTCATTTCTTAGAATTTCATTTAGTTTGTATTACACCTGATACATTTGAAGAGTTTACTGCCACAGTCACACTGTGTTTTCTTATCTTGTAGTTAAAATTTATAATGGTAGAGACATATCTGGTTTGTTGTAGTTCACAAAATAAACTGTCAGTGCCTTTCTGTTGTCTGTGGAGCTAGAATTTCCATCTGCACATTTTACCGTATCTTATGTCTGTGACATTCCAGATGTTTATTATCACCTCTGAAAGTCTTAACTGGGGGAAATGCCACTGTTTAGAGCTTTATGTAGCTGTGAGAAATGTTGCCACAGTAGTCTATGGTTGTAAAATATCAGATACATTATGTGTTATTTTATATGACTTATGCAGCCTGGAAACATTTTGCAATGTGGCTTTGTGACACAGAGATAAGGAGTCCTGATTGCAACCCAGGTGGCCATTGCTGAATTAGCAGGCACAGTTCCTGCTGAGTCAGTTAGGGAATTATAAAAAGAGTGGCAATTTCCAGCTTACTTATCCTGGGAGGAGAAGACAAGTCCTCAATGGAGATCGGGGAGTCCACTGTTGCAGCAGAAGGCTATTATATTATGTACACTGAGGATTTCCTTTATCACTCACCTAATCAGTTCCTGAAATAATAATGCCATAGTATAGTTTAAAAAAAATGCAAAAAATTGGACACTAATCACTTTCAAATGAAGGCAGGTAGCAGACACTTAAAAATGCTAGTAGAAATAAGACAGGCAGAGATATGCAGATATTCAAAAACAGAACTGAAGCTTGGTACAGGGAGAATATCTATCAGACCTAGTCTTCTTATAAGTTGGCTGCTAATGACTGCTTATGAGGTCCACTGCCATAAATATTCTGGCATATGCAGATGATTTGTTGCTTACAGGGCATACAACAATAAATTCCATATATCACATGTTGGAAATAATCCAATATATTGCAGTATATGCATGAGATTTATACTTTGGGTATTGAGTGGGATAGTGGGTAGGAGAATAACAAAAAACTTTTCGCAGACATCAGGATGGTACCATATTGAGTTACTGGGCCTATATTAAAATCACGAAGAGGCATTGCATCGAATGCCTCTTCAGCGACACATAAAGACCAAAGTCTGAAAATAGTGAAGGCTCAGGCCAGCGATTTTTTCCGCCAGGGAAAAAAGTCCCTTGGCCTGAGCTCTAGCATTGCCCTTTACCCCACTGTAGTGCGATCTTGGAGTTGGTATTTTTAGTTAGAGGGAAGTGTGTGTGTGCGTGTGTGTGTGTGTGTGTGTGTGTGTGTGTGTGTGTGTGTGTGTGTGTGTGTGTGTGTGTGTGTGTGTGTGTGTGTGTGTGTGTGTGGTACTAGCAATTTCTTTCCCAGGGAAAAAAATTGTTGTTTTCACTGTTCGGGGTTTAGTGTGTTTGGTCTTTGTGTTGGTGAAGAGGCATTCAATGTAACGCCTCTTTACGATTTCAATATACACCCAAGTTACCCTGATCCTCTCCATCTCCCATGCTGGCCATTTTCAGAAGAGGTTTTCCTATTTACATGTCCAATCCATAAGATGTAAGACAGAATGCCAACGTAGCCTACTAGTCGATGAGCTCTAAATGGGTGAGGCTACAACTAAGTGATCTTTACTTCTCAATCACTCTTCTCATCAAAAAATTCAAAGCTGGTGTGATTTTTATTTGCTCAATGGTGGTGATAGCATCGTGTGTGGTCTTTTCATTTTTTCTGTGATTTTGTGACCACAGGAAGATATTGATATATATGTTTGGGGAATGGTTGACCCCCCCCCCCCCCCCCCCCAGCAAAAACTGTTTTTTTAAAAAAATTTTTGGGACTGACTTTCTGACCAGCTCAAAATGGCCAGTTGAGTCCTTATTGAGTTGAATTTTGATGATATATATGTGAACCCAAGCCAGGTTGATGCTGGAGGTCTCTGAATGAAGGATGATAGAGAATTTCTGTACTACAGTTGATAACAGACAGGGTCATCCAAAAAAACACACATTTCCCAGAAACTCTGTTAATTAAGGCATGGGGCTGTATACCTTTGGCAAGTTTTCATATGCATGTCCCTGACCCATTCAGGAATAAAGGTATATGTAAAATCCCAGCAAGGATGACACTCCTGTTTATTAGTTTCTTTTTAATATAAAATATAAGTAGCTTTCACAAGTCTGCAGTGTTGGTTTACAAAAAAATATCAGTTAATGGGCTGGGAGCTAAACTGAAGATATAAATTATGCCTTCAAATCCTCAAAATAAATATCTACCACTTTTCAGAGAACTGTGTGAAAAACAAAATTCCTTAGGAAGGTATTGCCTAACCTTTGAAGTTATAAGAGCAGTTGACTATGAGAGAGAGTACAAATGTAGCTTTCATTATGTTGAGAAAATCAAGTAATGTTATTTGTCTGAGCTTTTAACCAAGTTAAACAACTTTAATTATGTACTATGTGACCACTACATATTAGGATGCTTCGCAAAATGCATGAAATTACAAAACTAAATTGCTATTGATATTCCTTTAAAATGTGTCAGCAGAAAAGGGGTTAGAAATTACATATAGGTTAACTTTAGCTCTCTAAAGAGGAAATATTGAGTCACTAGTTGAAGGAAAGATCATTAAGTAATCTGAATCCAATGGAATGTAGAAAGTGAGAAAGCATGGCTGCAAAGGAGAAAGGTCATGTGTCAACATACACAGCTCTTTCATATCTCATCACCCAATATGAGAAATTAATTAGATGTGTTGGGCCCTATTACATAAGCGATACTGTGTGTGTATGTGTGTGTACACGCGTGCTCGCCTGGATTTGTAGCATGGCTTTTAATACATTGCGCCTAGCAAGCTTGCTAATAACCTAGGCTGCAAAGATGCTGAATGCACAGTGGCAAACTGGGTGGCAGATGATGTTGGTTAAGGGTAAACATCTCTGTCTGGAGAAAGAAGGGTGACCAGTGGGTAGGATGCAAATGATTCAGTTTTGGGGCATTTCATCCTAATGTCTTCACAAGTGATATAAAAAAGTTGTGCCTCATTAGGGATTAGTATAACTTGCAAAATGGATGAGCATTACAAGTAGGCTTAAAAAATGAAGACCACTGAATACTGCAGGAATGATATGAAAAGCATTTTAGTGAATGACTAAATCGAAAGATGAGACACACATAACAAAACATCACAGTAAAATATAAACAGACACCTGTGTATACATGAAGAAATGTACAGGCAGTGTTACAACAATCAAGAAAACATTGCATGTGATAGTAAAAAAATGAGGAAAGTTGAGCGTTTCCCTTTGATTCATCAGTTACAGTAAATTAACTGAGGAAAAACAAACAGCAGTGTTGGATGCATACCCTCCCTAGAATACTGATAGGGATCATGAAGCTGGACCACAAAGAGAATAGCAAAAATTATACAAAATCATGCACAGTGATGGTGGGCTCGTGTAGTCATTGTAGTGTCAGTGGCACAACAGGTAGCACACTTGCCTTTAGTGTAGAAGGCTTTGGGTTCTAATCCCACACCAAGTAGATGGAGTGCTGACAGTGCAGTGCAGCATAAGGAGTTTCTGCATTGCTGAGTGTGTTGTCTTTCTTATGAGACATGAAACTGAGGTCTTATCTGTCTGAGTTGGTGGTAGCCCAGCTGGATATAAAAGATCTCACAGCACTCATCAAAAATAGTAGGGGGAAGTTCCCCAATACCCTAGCCAAACTTCTCCTAGTAGTATAAATACCACCTCGGGTCTCACCTGAGAAGAGGCTACTAGCCTAGTGGGGACTAATCCTGTCAATAAATGATAAATAAATTATGCTTATATAATAAAGAGATGTCTTCTGGAGCAGATCTGATGTATCAAAAGCAAGACAGAAGGACCTCAGTTTAATTAATATGTTATCTAACAGACTTTATGTAAATAACAGACAGAAGAAGACAATGAGAAGGAGAGAAGATGCCAGAGGGCATGATAGAAAAGTAGGAGGGTGTAGTGAGAAGGATGTAGGAATTATAAGGACTTGGATAACGATTTATATATTTAACATTTGGTTACTGGGAAAGTCCGACTAGGACAGAGCACATTTTTAGCAGAAGCCTGGGGAGAAATGCTCCAGACACGTCTTTGGAATGTGGGAGGAAACTGGAGCACTCAGAGGAAACCCATGTGAATGCAGAGGGGATGCGCAGACACTTCAGCTGATAATCAAACCACAGAACCCCTAGCTGTGAGGTGACAATGCTAGCCACTGAGCCACTGTGCCACTGTGCAGCCCAAAACCAGCAAATGTAGTAATGATGAAAGTAGGAAGACAGAAGGTAAGTGAGTGTAGAAGGGGAACCTGGGTAATGAATCACAGGAAATAAGCAAGAAAGAGGAGTAGACAGAGTTAAGTGGCACAAGCTAGTAGCCTAAATTATTGCCCATGACAGAGAAAAAGACAAAGCCTTTGTTGATGATGTCCCCAGTTCTAAAGGTTGTACCCAGCACTATGATACTCTTCCCACATGTTTTTGACTACTGGGTAGTGTAAATGATACAGTAAAAACTAAGAATGGCATTAACATCTTGTATAGCTCATCTCAAAAGGGTTACACATCCCTCAGTACATTTTCTTTATGAATGGTTTGAGGACTGGACATTAGTAGTCTCAACTCTGCTTCTGAAGAGGTTTCGCAGAAATTTTCCCTCAGTGGTTATCTTTAATAGTGTCTTGTTTCAGAGTTTATTCTTTTCTAATTTTTACCCCTACCTTTATTTCTACACTTTAGTGGGTGACCGTCACTCTGCCAACTATGAATATTAGCAACATAAAGCAGTAATCTGCGACATCCATGCCCCAACTCTTTAACATTTGGTCCCTTTGTTTTTTTTTTTTTAGTATTTATAAATGCTCATTCACTGGACTGCGCCAGTGGGTATAAAGTCTTGATTGGTGAACAATCTTTGCAAACAAACATAAATAAATATATAAATACACATATCAATATTAAAGTTTGTGTGACGATTATGGGTTTGACTTTACTGACAAAGATTCTTTCGTGCATAAAGCACTCCTGTGCCAACCCTAAGCCTAATCAGATGGCCAACATCTTACGCAAAATTAGGTGATTGGTATATACTATTGTTTTAGACTTATTTAATCTATAATTAGCTATCTTTGGTGTTTACCTGGATTATTTCCAATGTGATTTATGGAAATTATTGTTGTTTGTACTATAGGCAACAAATTATCTACATGTGTCAGAATATTTACTGATATATCCTCCACGTTGTCCTGCATCATACTGACAGTACTTTTGATTTGTCTGAGTGATTCTAAAATAAAGTGAAACAAAAAGTGTGGTAAGCAGCACTCATAGGTTCATAGGTTGGTACTAGGCTATCAGCCCTAGGGCCTATACAAGCCTAGCCATAATAACTCCCTCTCTAGTGCCAAATTCTAGGTTCACAGGTTTGATTGTCCAGGCTACAACCCACTTTCCTTCAGAAAGGTTGATTGATGTAACCCCATGCTGACATCTGCTTCCCACACTCCAAACATACTGTGTGTTTGAGAGGGGAACTGATTTTAATCAAATTCCCTTTTGGTCGACATCTGTTTAGTTGACAAAAATTGAGTCGACTACACAGGTGGTCGACAGGTGTGTGAGATTACACATTTCTCATATTAGGGAAATTTGCCTTTTAACTGAGATTGTGCAATCTCAGAGTTAGTTTATATAATTAACAGGGGGTGTCAGGGGTTGCATGGTTGTTGCCAACATTTCTTGCTTGGTGCATGTGTACTACTATGTTAGCATTTGCAAGTCCTTTTTTTGTGGCTGAATTTATGAACATCGATCTTTGGGTAATTTGCTGTTGATCAGTAGACCCATATGTTTACACATACACCCACCCCACACACACACACACACACACACACATATATAATCATATATGTAGATATGCAGTTGTGTGTGTGTTCATATGTTGCTACTAGGAAGTAGGCAATAGACCATGCATGTCTTTTGAAGCCTAGCCACTGCAATCCCACAGTACATATTTATATATGCATGTGTGTGTCTGTGTGTGTGTGGGTGCGCTTTCAAGCTTACATCTGTTAATGACTAACTTGTGATGATGAGGCGAAGCTTATTCCATAGTCTAAGGCATTGTGTACTGCATCTATCAAGTGTGTATTATTGATATTTGGTTTTAGTATTAGATTGTCCAATCTAGCATTAGCTAACAGCTCTCCCACACATTTTCAAGTTCAGTGGTTCATAGGTGCTAACTAGCCTAACAACCACAAGGGCCTTTTTAAGCCTAGACATGCATATCAAATCTCTGACAAGTTCTGCTACCCTTGATAAGTGTAAGCAGGGGTTTGAGATTAACTATTTACATGTTGCCTATGACCATTAGAGACATAGGTGCCAAACCAGGGATGAATTTCCTGTTCCTCATCCAATGGTCCAAGTTACACTTGAATTGGGTTAGGGAGGAACTTGTTTCACATGGATGGGGAGCTTGTTCCAGAAACGAATACACTCAGGAATACAGCACCACTCCTTTGCTGCACTGCAGTTTCAGCAATCAATCTACCTGGTATGGGAATAGAACAAAAGGCTTCTGCACCAAAGGCAAGTAAGCTACCTGTTGCACCTCCGAATGGCATCAGACATTACCCTATAGCCCAGGTAGAGGACACCTTTAAGTAGCCTTTATGACTATATGAAACAATATATAATGACAGCTCTTGGTGATTTTCTGAGTACTTTTGAATCTTTTATGATTTTTCTACTAAGGAATTGCACATTTCCAGTTGTTTCAGATGACTTGTATGAAGGGTACAAAATGCAATACTGTATTAACTAATTGTTCAGATCAGTGAAGTACAAAGCCATACAATGTGTCCAGTAAACATACAAGGCTAGGGGAATACTTCACTGGCTCATAAAATGAGGTGCAGATATGTACAGAGAACTATAACTAATCATAAAAGTGGTAAAAAGAAAAGGACAACTAACTCAAATGGAATACTTGCATCTACTAGGCCTACAGCGCTTGGGCCCTATACCATGTTAAAACTGGGTAATATGCACATCAGAGGTATGATACTATCTGTTAAACAGCACCCTCTGGATCTGTATAGAAAGGTTTGAGTAACACAGTAAAGTATTCTTGGAATCCCATTGCATCTAGAGTGTAAAAAAGAAAGGGACACCTAATTATACTAAAAGCCTTCTCTTTATCTAGTGAGGATATAGCCCTGGGGGTCATTTACCTTTTTGGATTTGTCTAATACATGCACAAGGGTTCTGATATGATCTGATAAACTGCCTAACCTGGGTGAAGATTAGTGGCTTACAGCTAGTGAGACTGTGAAATATTATAGCCTAATGCTAAATATTTTGCCAAATCTTAGCCTCAGTATTAATAAATGGTATTGGATGGTACACTGCTAAATGAAAAGGCTGTTTGCCCAGCCTTAATAGAGTATGGTAGTTTCCAAGATATCGCAATGTATTACTCTGGGACCTGCTATGCTTGCAGGTGGAACTGTTGTCTTACAAAATGACTTGTATGGCTGGGAACCAAGCCTATCCATCCCTTGTACTTTGTTCACCAGGAGAGCTCTCATGTCCTACTCCATCACTGCTAGTTTTATGGAGCATACGAAGTATCATGCAGTCTCAGAGTTGCACCTGACTTCAGATCCTCAGAGGTCATTTTAAAGTAATTGGCTAGCTCTTCCACAGTGCCCTGTGTTTGAAAGACTGCTCTGTCCAAACTAGATGGTCTTACAAACGAGATGTTGTCTACTCATTTAGTTCATAGGTGTGTAATAGGCAAATAGCCCCGGAGCCTTTACAAACCTAGCCCATAGGATTACCCTGGCATTGTGCCACCCGACATTAGTTCCCAGTGCCTCTGTTGAGTAGAGCCACTGGAGTGATCCCTGGGGTGAATTTTCTATTTCCCATCCACTCATCAAGATTTCTCTTGAAGAGGGCCAGTGAGGTGCTCTGCTTGACATGAATGGGAAGTCTTTTCCATCGCATGGGCAGTCTCTGGGTTATGAACCTGTCCCTCCAGCATGTTCTGTTGATTGTGGTAATGAGGTTGAGGTCTTTGGAGCTTGTGGTGTAGAGGGATTTCTATAGATGTAGCATTTCTAACAGAGCTGGGTTAGACATGGCTTTGTAAGTCAAGCAGAGATTGCCTCTAAGTAGGCGACATGAGACAGAGAATTGTTGATGTTTTTTGAGTCTGTCCATATAGGACAAGTGTTTAAGGCCTAGGATCCTCTTTGTGCAGTACTTTTGCAGCCTCTCCAGTTGTTGCAGGTGTCTAGTGAGGTACATGCCAAATGGGGCATTGTACTCGATGACTGGCCTAATGAGGGAAGAGTACAGGGAGACAATGACCTCTTTCTTCCTGGGTGCAAAACCCTTAGTAATGAAATGTGCCACATAGAAGGACTTTCTGACCACAGTGGCAATGTCGTGGTCAAAAGAGAGGTTGTTGTCAACCTGTGTTCCCAGATCTCTTATAACGCCTTCTGTGTTCAGGAACTACCATCAATGTGGTAATTCAAGGGAACCGGGATTATCCCAAGGGGGATGACGACACATTTTTTGGCATTGAGCTTTAGGCCATGGTTCTGACACCAGTCGTTGGTCTCATTGAGGCTTTTCTGTAGGATGTCAACATCACTTGGGGAGTTAATAATAGCTCCCAACTTGCAGTCGTCTGCAAACTTTGTTAGCCAAAGTCCCTTCGTGTTGGCCTGAACTTCAGATAAGTAGATATCAAACAGGAGAGGACCTAGGACCAAACCCTGTGGGACTCCACTCGTGACTGGTCGGCAGTCTGACTTGGAGTCAGCTACTTTCACACTGCGGGTTCTCTCTGTGAGCCAGTTTGCAGCCCACCTCATGATATAGGGGTTGATGCCTAGCTTAGTGAGTCTTTCTATGATTCCTGAGTGGGGAATGGTATCAAAGGCCTTGGCCAGATCAAGGTAGGCTGTATAAAACCACCTTGCCTTCATCCACAGGTCTGGTGACTGACTGAAAGAAGTCGACCAAGTTGAGCAGGCATGAACTACTCTTCACAAAACCACACTGTGTAGGACCCAGTGTTTGGAGATTCCCTATATCCTTGTTTAGTAGATCCATGATGATGCATTCCATAGCTTTGCATATCAGACTCATCAGGCTAATGGGGCGATAATTCCCGGGGTCTGTAGTCGCTCCTCATTTGTGGAGAGGGATGACTGTAGCAGTGCACTATTTGGTAGGGATAAAGCCTGAGGCGAGGCTGTGATTGAACAGGGCACACAGGTGAGGTGCCAGTTCACTCTGTAGTTTATGTAGAACACAGCCAGGGATATTGTCAGATGCATACCTCCCAACTGTCCCGAATTACTCAGATTTTACCGAGTTTTGGGGTCCAAATGAAGGGGTGCCACGATTCCCGAGTGGCACCCCTTCATTTCCGATTTCTTTACGTTTGTTTTTTTATTTTTTATTTTTTTAATTTTTGCGCTGGAGCTGATGTCATCACGTGCACGATGATGTCAGCGCCATCAGCACTACCAGCCAGTCGGAATTGAGCTCAAGGACCTCACGTCATCATTTCCGGCTGGCGAGAAGTACTGTGCTACCGAGAATTTGAAAAGCCGTTTGAGAAATGGAGGGACCGGACTTTTCTTTTTGCTGTTGAGAGAGGGCTCTCAGAGGGACTTGTTGTTGGCTTTGCTGCCGTGTCGTGAAACAGAGGGACTTGTTTTGCTGCCGAGAGAATGCTGCTGGCTCTGCCGTTTTCTCTGCTGGAAAGTAGGTAAGTAACGCTGGGACTTTGCCGAGTGAATGCTGGCTTTGCTGCGGCTTTCATTGCTGGGACTTTGCCGTTTTATTTTTGTTTTTCGCTGCTGGGAAGTAGGTAAGTAACGTGCAGTGATTTTCACCAGTTAATGATTTGAAATTCAATGAGTGTAAATCAACAAGTCGAAGCCTTTTCCAGTTAAGACTTATTGACAATTAGGGAAACTACCTACTGCTGCTAGAATACATTTGCAGGTATATTTTTGTGGCATTGTATGTTTAGTTGGCATTTAAATTTGAAACTGCTATTGTTTGACTACATTTTTAATAAAAGGTGATAAGTTATACAATAGTCTGACAGGTAAAACCATAAGGAGATGGACACGAACTTTCTGGAACATAACAAACCTGCTTCCTTTTCATAAAAGCTAACATTTGCTTGCAGACAATAAAGTAGCATTTTTTTTTTTTAATTTTGTGTGGTGTTTACCCCTTTTCCATGAGTCAATAATCAAAGATGTTGGAGCAATTGCTCATCTTACTTAATAATCAATAATAAATGGACAGTCATAATATAATGGGTCTCTGACTGCATGAAGTGCTGAAAAATATGCCAGAGCAGGCATAAAATAATGATTTTTGAATAGCTTGACATCTGTGTCAACTTGAATTTGATTTAAATCTTTCAAAGTAAATTCTGACTTCCCACACATAACTACTTCACAGAAATAGTCACAAAAAACTGCAAAGCGAATTTCTCAGTTGTCAGTTATAATATTAACACTACATGAAAAATGGGAACTTTAAAGCACTTCCAACCATTTTAACAGAGGTAGTGTACACAGCTAAATATCTGTCATAATCCCTGGACTGATCCAAAGACAGGAATCATGACTTTGACCTTTCAAAACTGATTTTATAGTTGTGTTAGCATATTTTCTGTTTGCAATTTATTATACAGCATTTTTGCTGTACAATCGAAGGTGCCAACTTCTGATACTGCCCTCCCATGTTTCCCTAGTTACTGCCACTCTAAGTATACATATATAGATAGATAGATAGATAGATAGATAGATATATACATATGTGTGTGTGTTTATTCATTAGAGCAAGGTATTAGCCATTTTCAGCAACAAATTTACCACAGTATCATCCAGCCAAGCAATATATTAAAAGTAAGCCTTGGTCGCCAATAGAACTGGGACTTTTCTATACAGATAAGCCAAACAGTCCTATACTACTCCGAAGACCTTAATTATGCCAGAAGTAAAGTAAAACATGACACATGGGTTTATTTCATTCTTAATGTATTGACTCTGTTTATGATTCACAAAGTTATGTCTTTCATGATCCAACCTCTCAGGAAAGACTTCCAGACATCTTTGTGAGTAGCTAGCTGTTGTCTCAGTCACTCACTTACTCAGACCACATACTTTGCCGAGTGAATGCTGGCTTTGCTGCGGCTTTCATTGCTGGGACTTTGCCGTTTTATTTTTGTTTTTCGATGCTGGGTAGTAGGAACAGTAGTGTGTGTGTGTGTGTGTGTGTGTGTGTGTGTGTGTGTGTGTGTGTGTGTGTGTGTGTGTGTGAGTGAGACCGCTGACTGGGAACAAGGAATCAAGACAAATTAGTAAGGAAATGAACGGTGTGTGTGTGTGTGTGTGTGTGTAAAAGAGACAGACTGTGATTGTGTGCATGAGTAGTAGGCTCAATGGAAGCTCCCCATTCAACAGCTTAAAATATAAAGTGATAACTGTTATACTCTCTATGTACTGCTGCTGAGAGATGCAAAAGAAAGCTGTTAATGCAGTAACACACATGGATCTGTATGTAGCTGTGACACTTTTTTTTTAGGATAACTAAAATGTCACAGGATATACCACATCACAGAAGCTGATTATGTTACTCTGTGCAGTTCTGCAGCTATACAACACTGCTTCTACCCCACTGTTAAAACATATTTGTGTGAGTGAGTGACTGACAGAAGCACTACATATCAGAACAACTATTTATTATCTTCCTCTTGCAATACGTTTTCATCCTCCTATTGGTTATACCTCCTGATAATTTTTATTTCCCTGTTTGTTTTGCAGAGGGAGGGTTCAGTTTATAAGGAGAATAAGAGCTCTGGTTTATTTATTACATAGGAGGGAATCAGGGATGCAGTTTTTATCAGCCAACAAACTCCACCATGATGCTCCTTATTTAGTCCACAGACGCAGTGACTGCAGGTACGCTTTTTCATGAAGATGAAACTAAACTTGACTGTTCACTTACATAGTTAGTAGTTCAGGCTGCCTCACATATGAAACTGCTAGGTATTTTCCTTCCACTTTATGCAAGTAAGTGCTATAGTTCCAGAGCTACTGCAGAAATTATTTAGAAAGTTTACACACATTTAACAGGAAGTGGGAGATTCCACATGCCTGGGGAACAGTTTTACAGACCACATACCAGACTAGTGATTATCCTTTGTAAAGATTGTAAAACTAATATTAAAAGTGCATGACTATCACACCAAACTGTACTGAACAGAGAAATACAGCAAACATGTATTGTGAGTTTTGTCCAGATTGTTTGTGCTAAGATTTGAGAGCTATGGTGAGTGAGAAGTGAGAACAGAATTTGTATTCCCCCATTATTGGCTTTGTTTGTCCAGGTTTTTTGTGCTAAGAGGTTGAGAGCTATGGTGAGTGAGAAGTGAGTACTGAATTTGTATTCACCCATTATTGGCTTTGCATGTCCAGGTTTTTTGTGCTAAGAGGTTGAGAGCTATGGTGACAGAGAAGTGAGTACTGAATTTGTATTTACCCATTATTAGCTTTGTTTGTCCAGGTTTTTTTGTGCTAAGAGGTTGAGAGCTATGGTGAGAAGTGAGAACTGAATTCAATAAATGATGGCCATTAAGTTTCAGTCTTCCTATTTTTCAGGAAACTGCTGGTTTGGCATAGTAGTATGTTGCTCTGACTGTAGTGCATAGGGTCCTGGGTTCAAGATTGCCAGTGAAATGCATGGTAGTAACATAGCATTTTATTCTGGAACTTTCTACATTTATACAAGCAATGTTTAAAATGTGTCCCCGTTTTTTGACTTCTTGGTCCCCCCCCAAAAAAAATGAAATTGAAAATAAGTGTGAGAAGCTGTGCAAGATGCCTATGACTTATACTACTGTCATTCTATTTATAGTGTGTGTGTGGAAGTAAACTTTTATGATGGAAATGTTCTGAATTGGGCAGTTTTGTCATTATTGGTTTATGCATTTTCTTTCATTGCCTACTGGAAAAATGTTCAAACAAATTTAAAGTGTGCTCTGTCTAACAAGTGTGCTGTATTATGCAAGTAATATAACTTAATAAAGTCAGGAAGGGGTATCAAAGAAAAAAACGCATGTATGTTTCTTGTTTTGTGTGCAAGGGGCCAATGATTTGAAAACAGCCCAAACATAATCTTTATCCACCACTTGCCAGATGCATTTTCTTTGGATGTGGTGTAGATTTCAATGCTGTTTCAATGAATGTGAGTTTCAAGGGCAGAGATGTTTTAGTGCCAAGTCTATTTTCATTGCCTTGTTCTGTAAAATGTAAAATAAAATCCAAATAACCATTGTAGAAGTAAAACAGTACTATGCACACATTAGTGTTTATGATAAATGGGGTGAAGTAGCCAAGTAATGGGACATTGGAATGGGTGCAGGGGGACTCTGATGGCATATTTTGGTAGTCTGTTCTTCAGTTTGCATTTGAAAGTTGGTATCCCGCAATTCCATTGGAGTGGGTGGGGTTATGTAATTATTTATGCAAATTAGGTGTCAATCAGCGTACAGATTTGTACCTATTTTTCATGGGCCTTGTCCAGATTTTTGATATTTCCAGGTTGAGAGGTATGGTCAGGTCCCATAGAAGCTGTATTCTTGGCCTTGGACAGTGCTGTTTTAACCTGTGCAGCAGTAACACTGGGTGCCTGGGAATCTACTGGTATTGTGATTGGTCCTTTGGTGGGGGTAAAATTAGCTCTGAATCTGTCGGCCAGTGTATTGGCAATATCTGTTGGCTCAGTATAGGAGGAACCATTGTGCAGAGGCTCAGAGCAAATCTGGGTATTGCTGTGGAGACTCTTTACATAACTATAGAAGGCCTCGTGGTTGTCTTTACTATCTGCTGCAATTCTGTTTTCATAGCTAGCTTTAGAGGATTTGATGAGGGGATCTCAACCTTTTGTTGAGGCTGATAAGGGAGTTTGTCCAGTCTTGGGACTTTGCCTTATTCAGCATCAGTTTCCTCCTTCTGTTGTAGAGTTTGTTTATGGCAGGGGACCACCAGATTAGCTTCCTTTTTTTTGAGGAGAGCTTCTTGGTTCTTTTGGGTATGGTGAGATCCATGCATTTGTGTACGTGTTCGTACAGTGCATTGGTGTATGATTCGGTGGTCATGCAACTATTCTCCATTTGCATGGGTGCTGTGAAGTTAGCCACCTCTTTTTTTAGGAGTTCAAAGTTAGCTTTGGAGAAGTTTTTCATGGTGGTTACCTTTATGAGGGGGGTGGGGGGTGGGAGGGATGTGGATTTCCAAGGTGATTAGTTTGTGGTTGGATCTAACCAGGGAGGCGTTGACTATTGGTGTAGAGCAACGGTTGCCCATGTTAGTAATGACCAGGTCAAGGATGTTGCTACCTCTAGTGGGGGGAAGAATGAGCTGGTCCAGAGCATTGGAAT